>NC_052501.1:42256003-42860451 GCF_016617805.1 Bactrocera tryoni
ATAATAAAATATATAGATAAAAAATTAAAATAATTAACAACAACAAACACGAAAAATATTAAATTTATTAAAAAATTTACCGACAAAAAATTAAAAAAGTTAAAATTTATTGATAAAAATAAAAATAACATAAAACAAATAAAAAATATTCAACTAAAAATAAATGATTTCTCAAGATTTTAAAATTTTTGATTTCCAAAAAAAATTTTAACACATAAAAAAATTCTAATTAGTTAACCAAAAATAAAAAAAATTTAATTTTATTCCAACATCTTTGTTTTTTAAAAGTTTTCAAATTTTTGTGTGTTTGAAAAAGTATAAATTTTTTCTTTCATTGAAATAAATTAAATAAAAGCTATTCAGCTAAATCAAACTCAAATCCCATAAAAACTAATTACATTATTTGCAAAAACTAAGCATAATTTAAAACTAAAAAATTAATTAATTTAATTTAATTAGCTTACCCTGGGCACGGTTATGTTTATCAGCCCCCAACAGATTTTTTTCAGGCCCCATGGTATCTTTTGGTTTTGGTATGTATTTTACAGACATTTAAGTTTTTGTTGTTGTGTTTAGAATAAATCACAATTTTTGTGTGGTTTTTTGGTAACAATCACATTGGATTCTCAATTGCGTGGTGTTTGTTGAACAATTTAATTTGCCGTTATTTATTGAGTGCATTTTTTTTTAAATTATTTTCAATTGAATTTCGGGTGCAATGCAAATAAAGTACAACAAAAAAAATACAATCGAAAATTTCAAATGTTCACATTTCATATTGTTGTTGTTGCATTGATGACGGTGATGTTGGTGGCGAGCATGTCGTTGATGATGATGATGATTGATTGACAAATATGCAGTTTTATATTTTTTTATTTTTGAAAAATTTCAGTGACATACAGGGTGTGTTTGCACAAATTTTGGTGTTTTACAAATTTCGTATTTAAATTTTTCAATTTTTTGGTGATTTTTTTGCGTTTTTTTGGAAAAGAAATGAAATGAGAAAAATAAAAAAGTTAATTTTTGAATTTTTGAAATAGAAGTGCAGTTTTACAATTACAGAATTATGAAATTCATAATTGTTTTTTTTTTTTTAATTTTTTTTAGTTTTGAGAAAATTACCGTTTAAAAACAGCGGGAAAATATTGAAATGAAATGCGTGGAAAGGAAATGTGTACGCAAATAACAGAAGAGTTACCAAAAACCAATAGAAAAAAATGTTGAAAGGAAGGGGCAAATATATATCAGTTGAATATATATGTATGTAAATAAAGTACGAAAATAGGTTAGCGCATAATTTCAGAGGACAGCACATGGTTTGGTGTGTGTGTACATATGTTTCGGTGTGTTGGTGTGCGTTTTCAAACAGTAGTAGTAGTAGTAGAAAGTTCGAGAAAGTCGTAGAAATGAAAGAGCGCAAATTGTTGGAAAAAGAGTTTTGAAAAGAGAAGTAAATAAAGAACAAAAGTTAGTATTAAAATATCACGGATAAAAGAATGCTTAACTTTTATAAAATAGTAGTAGTTGAAGCCACATTTTTTTGTAAACGAGCAGCAAAAGAACACGCGCTAAGTTGAGAAAATGTACGAACTCGGCTATTTTTTCTGAATACACTTTCATTTATACCAAAACTGAAACGGCAGCAGCATCACTTAAAAAATTTTGTAAAATTTTAAGCAAGTTGCGCATTCTTTTGGCGCTCGCTTACAAAAATATGAGACTTATAACTACTACATATAAATCTAATTAAGGGTAACAAGGGGAATGTGACTACTGGGGATAAAGTTTTGCTTGACAGGGGCACTTTGCACTTACTTTCTAATATCAAAGGGTAGTGTTTAGCCAGCTATGTAAATACTATTTGTATGTATGTATATACTGTTAGCAACTTAACAACAGTTACGTGAGTATTTCTTTCAAGTAGTTATGGAAAAATTGTGTCAAAATTTCAAAACTGTGTTCAAACTGCTTGCTGTTGTTGTTGTGGCTTGCATATTTGCCATACTACTTGGCGTGTTCTGTTCTGTTTATGTGCTGTTGTGCGTGATTGTCTAACACCAGACCGCTTTTATTGATACCGCAATGTGTGTAAGCTACTTACTACCGTTAAGTGGTTAGTAAAAATGCATGGAAAATTCGCAAAGCTTTCAATATTTTCAAATATGTTGATAAATACAATAAATTTCTGACTTGGTGGTTGCTATTGTACAAGAAATATGACCTCAAGCTTAATTGCGTAAATATTTTAACAATTTAATATAAATATTGTACAATATTTATTGCATATAGATAATGATTTTCAATTTGGTTACGTAACTAAAGCCAAAATGCAGACCAGATAACTATATATCGTCATCTAAAATGCAAAACGACGTATCATCAAAAACAAAAAAAAATCGACAATCGCAGTCAAATTGAATAACCAATATATGACCATTTTATAACCGAAACCATAACCATTTTATAACTGAAAAGTGATATTACGTTATTTTGCATTTTAGGTGACGATATACATATACTACAGATATTTATGTGAAAAGGTATAAAAACAATTTAACTCGACTTAGCATTTTCATATTAATAAGCAGGAAATGGTATTATTATAAAAAAATTTTGAGAGTATTTTTTGTGAAAATTCGTAATCTAAGTAGCTTCTTGCAAAACTCTTTTTTAAATGCCTAAATTGTACATAAATATTAAATGTTATGGAGTTAAGTGGAAATATGCTTAATGGAGTTAAGTTGTTTTTTAAACAATCTCAATTATCAATTAATATATAAATTTAAATATTTTTTTACAATGAACTGGTATTTAACATTTTCAAGCATTACAAATTTCGGCATACTTAGGCTGTGGTAAATAGATACATATTTACAATTTTTATACCGTAACCATTTTCACATGATATACATATGTACATATAAATAATATGTCGAGATTCTAAAATAACTACAATAATTAAAAGTTTACATATATATGAAATCTTTCAGCAATTTTTTGAAATTTTTTTCTATTTATATTTACTACCTTCAATGGATCAAATATTTGTAAACAAGTGAAACGAACAAGCCCTCAATATGTATAAATATACTAGCGCAACAGAAAATAGTTGCCATTCTTTGCTGAATACAACCCACTCACTCGTCTTTTAAATATTTGCAAAAGCTCGAGTTTACGAAGAATTTACGAAGAACTACGAAGCGTTTACGAAGTACCTCGAAAAGTTTACGAAGTACTACGAAGCATTTACGAAGAATTACGAAGAACTACGAAGTGTTAACGAAGTACTTCGAAAAGTTTATGAAGAACTACAGAGTATTTACAAGACTACGAAGTGTTTTCGAAGAACTACGAAGCGTTTACGAAGTATTACGAACTGTTTACGAAATACTACGAATTATTTACGAAATACTACGAAGCGGTTACGTAGTACTACGAAGTATTTACGAAATACTACGAAGCGATTACGTAGTACAACGAAGTGTTGACGAGGAACTACAAAGCGTTCTGATTGGACTATTAAGGAAACATGGAGATAAATCATCCAAAATCAAAAATCAAAGGTCGACAAGATTGTTTGACCAAAAACGCCAAGTAAAAGGGGAGCTACGAGTCAAACAATGCTCGATTTAGTAAATTTTGGCTAATGTTAAACTAGAACTAAAACAAACTATACGATTAAGAGATTCCATTTTTATAAAACAAGAAACTTTCTCTAAAAAAAACTGTTAGAAAACACCATAAGTTAGCATGCACAGCACGTGTAAAATAGGGACTATTGAAATAGTCAGCGTAGGGTTCGTATCACCATAACGTCAATAGGAAGATAATATTTGAAGAGTGAAAATGATTGAGACGATACGTAGAAGCTTGTGTTCGAAGCAAACATAAGTACATAGGTAACTTTAAAAGAGTACCAAACAATGGCGAGGTTATTGTGTAATGCTCTTCTTCCATGGTGTTCCTAAGATAACCTTTAATAATTCGTAATGTCGCAAACAAGCGTTCTGGGGTTGTAGTTGTTACGGGCATTATATCATAGTATTACTTAGTCCATATTTTCATCAACGTCTGCTTTTAAAAATTTGTTTGTAAAGTAAGAGTAAATCTGGATCATCCCCTGATACTACATGAGCAGGTAAATACAATCACTAGCATTATATGATTCCAAATTTCACTTTTTCTCTAAATTTGGTTTTTAAACTGCAAAATAGTTTTCAGGTTTTGAAAAATACTTTTCTTGAATCCATTAAATCGGCTCTTCGAAAACTCAAGTGGTTCTAAGCCAACAATTATTTAAAACACCCGATGACAAAGATACATTATTCAAGTGAGCTTGGATAACTGAGCTTCAGTAGTATACTTCGTCCCAAACACTAAGCTCAATATATCAACCGAAAAATTATTACAAGTTTTGGTAGCTGTAACGACATGAAACTCAGACATTTCTCTAGAATGCTGCCAATTCCACAGTATTTCACTGGATAAAATAATGTTCCATTCCCAAAATTCATCAGATAGTTCGAAACAGTCTTAAAACCGAAAACTAAATCACCGACATTGAAAGAGAAAACCAGTGAAAGAACTGGTAATATTTAGGTTAGACGACAGAGATCATGGGAATTCACCTAGGTAAGTTTAAGCAAGGACCCTTGGTAGTTTTAAAAATGTCTGGGAATAGTTCAAAAGAGCTAAAAATAACGACGAACTGCTTCGTGCCTAATAAAAGTCTGTTAGGATGACTAATATTGATCTCAGTCAAATCTTCAGGTTCAGGTAAGAGTTCCAAGAAGTGATTTTTGTTGAGAGCAAGTGGTTTAATAAACCAATGGTACAATGAATGGTGTATCTTTCTTAATACCAGCCAGCTTTAAAGCCTTTAATAAACATTTGTAGCAAAGCAAAGCAGTCCACTTTATTAGGGTGGTGAATTGATTATTTGTGTGTTATTAGGTCTAACAAGATTAAAAGTTATCCTTTAATCCAGAAAATAAGAGTATCAACTTTTCTAACCCACTAAAGTTATATCCACTTATCTCCTATAATGCACACTCTTCGCGAAAACAAGTAGTAATTACGATATAACCACAAATTAGTGACAACATAAAGAAAACAAAGCGAATGGAGTTGTAAAAGTTTTGAAGAGCACTTCCGTTTGATGGACCATTGACTAACTCAACGCAAAATTAATGTAAGCGCTCACACGTAGAGCTGCTAACTGGATTTACACACTCTTTCGCGCGCTTATTTACGAGCATATCACCATCCAATTAGATTAACCACTTAGCCACTAACCGGCGGGATGATGTAGTGATTTTTACGAGACCGAGCGGAATGAAAACAGTGAATAAAGCACAGCGAACAAGTAAGCCAGCGGACGAGAGAGAGGATACGTGGGTGTGCAAGTGTGTTATGTAACGCAGCAAAAATGCAGTGAATCACGCAGCACGTAGGAATTAAATTCTTCTCCTCTCTATTCCACACGATTTTTTATATAATTTTTTCTCTGCAGCTGCGTGGGAACGCTTATCAAACAAAAACTTTACTGAAGTGAAAGCGTCCGCTCACACAGTTGCATATACGAAAATGAGTTTCCATGAGCGTGTTTGAATTTGCACAGAAAGTAGTTAAAGCTGGGTAAGATACACTTTTTGTTTTGAATTTGTTTGTGGTAAACAACAAAGATTTGTTACCACTGACTTGAAGATAAAAGATTTTGTCTCCTCATTCCCACACCTCAATTGAAATGTTCACGGTCTGAGACATACCTGGCGCTACTAGAATTAAATCTATATGACTTTCAGTTAGCCCTAACCTTCAAAAGACGCGTAAATTACTTTGACATCAGACAAGTGTCGGATCATTAGTTTGTGAATTAGATCATTTTCAGTGAATCAACCCTCGTCATTGTAAAAAAAAAGGATAAAGAGGAAGTTCGTGTGTTAATTAATAAAGCATTGTTTTTTTGGGGATAAATACAGTGGAAGAAAAAACTTGGCTTGATTACGATTTTCCAGGAAGTCCGATTAGACTGCGAACTCGCTCCAAAGCGTGGAAAAACGCAACAATCGACTGGCAAGGTTAAGGGGTCTGAATTTTGAAATGAGCATGGAATAATTTTTAATGACTACCTAAAAAAAGATAAGACCAGTGAATATTACAAGCCTTATTGAGCCTTTTGAAGAACGAAAGCCGACAAACGGGCGCAATTGAAAAAACGAAAGACGTTTTTCCCCAAGACAATGCACCGTGTCACAAGTCAATGAAAACGATGCCAAAAATCCATGTATTGGGATTCGATTTGCTTCCGCGTCCATCGTATTCTATAGCGCTGGCCCCAGCGACTATTTCTTGCTTTCAGATATCAAAAGAATGCTCGCTGGGAAGAAATTTTCATCAAATGAAAATGGGATCATTGAAACTGAGACTTATTTTGAAGCAAGTCCAAATCGTACCAGAAAAATAAAATCGAAAAGTTGCAGGATCGCTATAATCAGTGTATCATCCCATGAAACAAACTACGTTGAATAAGGAAAACGAACTTTGCCAAAAAAAATGTTTTTTAATATTATAGGACGGGGACTTTTTAATTGACCTGTTATTATTGGAGACTTTTTGGACAAAAAAGATTTTTCGATTGAACATTTTCGACAGAACCTATTTTATAAAGGCACACTTCATAGCGATTGTCCCTTAAAAAGGTGTCCATTGCGATTCAACATGTAATTTCGGTACGTGAATAAATTGAGGTTCCATCATAAGTTACCAGACTAACAATATATCTAAAATTATTTTCTACTGGCCGAAGTCCTGGCGATATCAGATCTGTTTCTAATAATATTATAGTAATATAAGATTTTTTCCAGGCGATTTAGAGGAAAGGAAAGACACCGATGTTAGAGACATAAAAGCCGTCTCGATGACAAATTTATATAGTTAATGATCGGTTGCAAAAACTGTTGAAATTATTGACTTTCCAAATATTGAAATTATATTGTGTTTGACTAATCTGACAATAGGAAAAGCCACGTAGCAAAAGAACCAGCGATTTATAGCAGAGAGACCCATAGTGGGATCGTAAAAAACATGAAAAGATAAACAAAAGTCAAGCAATGGAAACAAAAGAAATGTTCGAAACATTTAATATAACAGAAGCCATATGGTTGTGAGGAGAGCTTCAAGCGATGTTATTATATAAAGAGAGATCGTCTAGAGGTTCTAATCAAATTAAGGTTGATATTCTTCATTTTAAAATTTTCATTTTTAATCCGAACTATATGACAACTCTCATGTCAGAGGACGTGTTTTCTGGGAAGTAATCAAGAATAATTTTATTTTTAACCAAATCTGTTTGACACAAAAAGCTCTCAGCGATACACAGAAGACTTCTGCGGTTTTTTTAGATAAATATAGCGTATACACCCACAGATAATGCAGGCAAGCAGAGTCTTATATTCCATTTTATTTAACAAGATTTCTTTGTAATATAGTATTTCCAATATCAGCGGTATTACAAGGTGCATTCCAAAGTAGGTAGGACTTAAAAAAAAAACAGAACAAATGGTTTTTCGGCAAAATCAATTTATTTTATTCAAAATAGTCTCCTTCTGCTTCAGTACAGTTGTTTGCATGGTTCAAAAGCATGTCAAAGGAGTGTTTTAGCTCGTTGGCCGGTACCTGGCGGTCGTACCGTATGCCGGTACAAGCCTTTTGAATGATCTTTACGTCTGCATAACGCTTTCTTTTCATGAGCAAATACATTTTTCCGAGAAGAAAGAAGTCGCACGGTGCCACATCAGGTGAATACGGGGGTGGTTAATGGTTAAAATGTTCTTTTTGGTCAAATAATCGGTTCTTCGAATGTTGGATTCTGATCAATTTTTGCTCGTCAGTCAATTTTGTGCGGAACAAACCATGCACACCCTTTTAGTAAGCCCTAATATTCGGACAAAATACGATAAATCGATGTTTTGGAGATGTTCAATTCCATTTCCATGAATTTAAATAATGGTTTCAGCTGATTTTTAATGAATTCGCGCACAGTTTCGAACATTTCCGGATGGAACACAAACATACTGACACCTAAAACGCAATAACTTCACTTCCAATCAATGAAATGTCATGAAATTCTCACTAGATAATCGATAAAGATAGCAAATTCTAACACATTAGTCGACATATAGATGGCGCCACCAGGGGGCGCTAGATTCAAAAAATCCTGTTTACTTTGGAAAGCACCTTGTAACCATAACACTTACGACCAAGTTTCCTTTCTTTTATAATATATAATGTACATAATGTTCAAACTCTAACAAAATTAAGTTTATTTGCTTATTTCAGCCTCCGTTTCTGCCACGCCTTGTTAGCAATCAATCTATAAGTTACTTCAGCGAAAAAAAATTGCAGTTCATTGCCATCAATTTATATTAAAAATCAATCAAATTAAGCTGTCGGCGCCAGTGGGAAATATGCTGAGATGTCAAAGCATATTAAGTAATTGGAATGACATTTTTTATTTTAGCTAGGGAAATTCTCAGAATCGTTATAGCGGATGCAATGGATTATGTGAATAAACGGTAAATTTACGAGGTAAGGGAAAGCAACCTTGTTTGTGCACGTGTGAGTAAAATTATTGTCAAATAAGAAATTGAAAATGTGAAATATTAAAAACAGCGGTAATGGGAAAATTAACTGTCACTCCCACATTGAAGCTCTTTGCAAATCAGAGTTGTGAATATGTACGTTATTATTTAAATGATTTAGAGAGCAAAGTTTTAGAAAGAAATATCACCCAATAACATACTCAAAATGTATATCATTATTTAATTGTTCACTAAGTTCAAGCATTTTAATTCCTTGCTAATGGTGAAATATCGGTAAAAAATTGTCGAAAGGAAATGAAAATATTTATATATCGGGCAACTGTTATCGAAACGGTATTTTCGATACATATATAAAAAAGCAATTTTTTCTATCGTGATAGGTGGGATCAAAATATGTCTATTATTTAATTGTTAATATTTGTGGAGGTTCGGGTTTATGGTAAAAGTGCTTATGAGGAACTACGAAGTGTTTACGAAGTACTACGAAGTGTTTATGAAGTACTAGGAAGTGTTTACGAACTACTACGTAGTGATTACGAAGTACTTCGAAGTGTTTACGAAGTGCTACGAAGTAATTACGAAGAACTACAAAGTGTTTATAAAGAATTACAAAGTGCTTACGAAGAACTACGAAGTTTTCTGATTAAATGATTTAGAAAATGCGGTTAAAAATTTGTTATTTGCTTTATCAATGGTCGATAAGATTGTTTGACCTAAAACTCCACATAAAAGTGGAGGTACGAGTTAAATCAAAGCTGGTTTTGTAAATTGTGTCTAATATTAAGCTCGAACTAAAACAAGCTATACGAATCGGAGACCCATTTTTGTAAATCAACAAACTTTCTCTACGAAAAACTTTTCGAAAATACCGTACGTTAAATTAAGGCGCCAAATGGTCAACATTGTTATCTGATTTTTAGCATAGGGTTTGTATCTCCATAACCTCAATAGAAAGGTTATATTTAAAGAGTGTTCGAGTGTTGTTGTTTAGTTTAGTAAGAGTGTTTTGTAAGTAGTGTTAAAAAACGTTAGAATCGTTCGTTAAGTACAAAGGCATTGACAATAATTTCTTGCATGAGCGCCAGACCGCATGACAATATTAGGCCCATTGCACTCCCGGCTGGTAACCGAATTAAGCCTTTTGTAGCTACTCATTGGATTTGGTGATAAAACAGATATTTTTCATACCAGCGTGGAATATAGCCCAACTCAAACGGCTGAAGGCTGTGCGTATGCATTGATAATGTTCCTTAGTAAGTGTCGCTCGCACTGTGCGTCAGCCGAAGCACCTGTTCGGAAAAGAGATATGCAGTGACAAATTGAACTTATTAAGCTAACAACATAATTAATAATTCCCGGAATGGTATCCGCCATTTTGTGTTTGAATCATGCTTTCTGGCATTTTCTACTGTCATAGATTCCCAGTAATTTCCTCTAATTAAACCACAAATATGGAGGCAAGGTCTAAAAATGAAGCATTTTCTCTAGAAAAATCATTCACTTAATACGAAATGGACACCGAATTTCCATGTAAATTCACTGTTTTTAGTATATCATGCATTGCTGCAAATATTGTAAGTATTTCATAGGAAAATTTGTGTTACAGTTTATCACAACGAAAGATAATAACAAGACGTAGAGAGTTCTGTTTTATCCACATTTGAGTAGTTCCTTACAAAGATGGTAAAACCTAAAAAGAAACCTCAGAATTCATATGAAGTACAGTTGAACTTCCTTAACTCAAATTGCCATAATCCACAAAAAAACTTCGAGTTGGAGAGACTTCGAATTATGGAAGGAAACTAGTATGAAATTTAACTTCTATTGCCAATTCCAAAATTCGAGTTATGGAAGTTCAACTGCATATAGAGCGTAACTTGCTGAGACTGTCTCCGACTATCACTCAGCGTGAACAGTTGCGTTTCTTACACAGTGCGTTTTGTTTTCTATTCTGTCTATCTGCTCTATTCGAATTAAAACACGTGCATTTGTTGCTTACTTAACTAAGCCGCGCTTAAAAAGTCAGTGACACAAATCAACAATTTGCCAATATGCCCCGCGGGGCTTCTAACCTCGGAGATAACAGGTTCGCCCTGCTGTCTCCGAGCTCCAGACCTAAACGAAAAAAAGCAGAATCGACTCCACTGGATTTATTCCCAGAACTACCAATTACAAAAAAAGACGATCCTAAATTCATCGTAATAAAAGCATTGGAAGGTAACAAACCACTAACGAGCTTATCGTGTTTTGCCGTACATAAAGGTATACTAGCCATTAGCAAAGATGTCAACACTATATCCGAGCTTCGCGACGGCAGTTTACTTCTGCTTCTCAAAAATAAGAAAATTGCAGAAAAGTTCTTGTCAGCAAAATCTCTTCCGGGAGTGTGCGATATCACTGCTAAACTTCACGATAACCTGAACAGCGTAAAAGGAACCATTTTTGCTCCATTCCTGACTCATTTGCCTGAAAGCGACATTATAGAGGGTCTTAAGACACACGGCGTAACTTCTATATATAAGTTTAATAGAATAATTGATGGTGTATCTAAGCCTACTGGCTCAATTCTCTTATCATTTGATAAATATCATCTTCCCGAAAAAATTGAAGTCGCATGGAGAATCCTTTCTGTCCGTCCATACATCCCAAATCCCATGAGATGCAAGTCATGTCAAAAACTTGGCCATACAACAAAATACTGCAAAAATTTCCCAATGTGTAACAATTGCTACCTCCCTCCCCACTCCCCTACCGAATGTATAAGAACAATGTGCGCTAACTGCTCTGGTGAGCACCCGTCCTCCTCAAACGCTTGTCCAAAATTTCTACAAACTAAAGAAAAGAATTCTAAAGAATTAGAAAAATGCAGCATGCACGAAGCAATAAAAAAATACAAAAATACAATCCCGGCTCCCCTTAATCCCTCATCATTTGCCAATGTGTTAAAGCCTACCGAATTCAACAAAAACGAAAAACCACAATCAACTGCAGTCTCAAACGAAAATAATCCCATTCCCAACCCCGCAAACTCCTCTCAAACCATCAATAACAACTCATTACATACACACTCAGCCAAACCATCATCCACAAAGAACATCTTGTCTCCACTTAGCTCTCACGCTGCTGACCTTTGTCCGCAATCATTTAACAAAAACCCAACAGCAACCAACGCAATCGTTGATAATCCACTCTCTCAAAACTCTCTCTCTCCCATCTTAACAGACATACTCTCGCGCTATTGCACGTCACTTCCCTCTCCCCTTCCTATCCCTCTTTCCTCTCAATCTCCAACTAATAAACATGATGACTCAATTACGCTTTCCCCTCCTTCGCATCCAGCAGAAACTAATAATATGGACATTTCTAACTCATAATATTTTTAGCTATATACTTAACAAAAACAAATACCAGTTTTCTTTTCTCTTTTGTGCATATGTTTGTAGTTTTACAGTGGAACATAAACGGATATTACAATAATTTCATCGATCTTGAAATATTAATTAAATCACATAATCCCTCTGTAATCCTTTTAAATGAAACCCACCTCCCCTACATGGTCAACGCCCGTACCCCTTTGGCCTATGTTGGTTACTTTCATAATTTGCCACATATTTTATCTAGTAAGCAAGGAATTGGTATCTTAGTGAAGAAAAATTTCCCGCACAAATGTTATCCTCTTCAGTCCCGCATCTCTTCCTTAGTATTAGAAATTCAATCGCCCAATAAAATATCCATTGTCTGCGCCTACTCCCCTCCTAATCAAGCATTTTCAACCACTGACTTTAATAGTATTTTTCCGTCAACTGATAGTCCTTTTATTTTGGCAGGTGATTTTAACGCCTGGAGCCCTATGTGGGGTTCCACTTCGCTTAATGCTAAGGGCCGTATAATTGAGGATTCAATCCTTGCTTCCAACTCCTTTGTCCTTAATAACGGCTCCCCGACTCACTTCTCTACTCACAAATCCTTCACCCACCTTGACCTCACCATATGTTCGATTTCCCTTTCTACCAAATGCACTTGGCTAGTAATTGATGACCTCCATGGCAGTGATCATTTCCCCATTATTACCAGACTCCCTTCAAACCGCCTTCCTTCAACATTTCGCCCGAGGCTGAAATTCCAGACTGACTCTGCTGATTGGTTAAAGTTCCAAGATGCGTGTCTACATGGTTGCAGCTCCTATCCCATTTCCCTCAACGTCAACGAAGAAGCGTCCCGCATCCAAAAAATCATCAGAAGTGCGGCTAATCTATCTATCCCACAAACAGGTAGCAAAACTCGTAGGCCGGCTCCATTGTGGTGGAGCGCTGAACTTTCAACTTTAAGGCTAGCCAAACAAAGTACATGGCATGAATATAAGCGGGAAAGGTCTTCCTCCAAACTGCTTCAATACAAAAAAGCTAATGCCAATTTTCGCCGCAAATCCAAACTTGCGAAAGCTGCCTGCTTTGGAAAATTTACCAGCAACATTAACTCGTCATCCAACCCAAGAAGGATCTGGGACGACATCAAAAGACTATCTGGGATGGCTTATTTTTCTACAATATCTGCCTTAAGTTCCGCTCGCGGCACTCTTCTATATCCTCTAGATATAGCTCAAGAGTTCGCCAGCTACTTTTCTACGGCCTCCTCCGATTGCAACTTCCCCCCTGAATTTATTTCAAATAAGTACCAAACAATCTCATCCCGGTTTCCACCCAGTAAATTTTCGATCTATGCCAAGTACTTAAAAAACGACTTAACGAATTTTGAGCTGGTCTCTGCCCTTTCTTCAGTAAAAGGCAAAACACCTGGCCACGATAGAATTTCTTACCCCATTATCAAGAACCTTCCCCTTCCTATCCTATCCCGCCTTCTTAACCTCTACAACAATATTTTTTCTACAGGCATTTACCCCCAAGTTTGGAAAACCAGCTTGATAGTTCCCATCCTCAAACCCGGTAAATCTCCCCTCGATGTCTGCAGTTACCGCCCAATCTCCCTTCTACCGTGTTTAGGCAAACTGCTAGAAAAAATGATTGCTACCAGACTCTCCTGGTATGCCCGCAAAAATGATTTCATTCATCATAACCAAGTTGCATTCAAAAGAGGGCAGGGTACTATCGACTCACTTGTTCACCTTGACCACTACATTTCTAATGCTTTGTCAAATAAAAATCACATCTCCCTGATGTCTCTCGATTTTCTAAAAGCCTTCGATCGAATAGGTATTCATATCGTACTAAGACAACTAACCAAATGGAAAGTGGGTCCGCGAATCTTAAATTTTATAAAATCTTTTTTATCCCATCGTAAAATAAGCGTCCTTATTTCAAACACCCGCTCCTCTATCCTTCCCCTAGATAATGGCACTCCTCAAGGATCACCCTTATCGGTGATTCTCTTCAATATAGCGTTTGATGAACTTAGCGAACTACTGTCTAAGTTTACCAATATTGAGCACCAACTGTACGCTGACGATATTCTGGTGTATTCCAAAAACACTGATCAAGCAGCAGTTCTAAGAACCTTCTCCGATATCCTCTCCAAAATCTTCTCCTGGTCGCAAACTTCCGGCGCTTCAATTTCCCCAGCAAATCTAAATTGTTGCACATTTGTAGAAAAAGAAACTGTAGCACCCATACCATAACTTTTTCCGATGTAACTATAAATTGTACAAAAAGCCTTAAGTTTTTAGGTATAATACTAGACTCTAAGTACTCTTTCGCTGAACATTGTCAATATGTAAGAGATAGACTAATTTCCAAACTATTAATAGTTAAGTACCTCTCCGCAAAGCGCTCATTTCTCGGTCCGGCATTGTTGATTAACGTAACCAGGGCACTTATTGTCTCAACTATACAATACGGTTTGGAAGTTTATGGACATCACGCTAAAAATAAGTTGAAAATGCTGACTGCCCCTTACCACGCTGCAATTCGAAGATCGCTGCGCGCGTTTCCAACGACTCCCTTAAATAATTTATTTGCAGAATCTGGGCTAAATACAATATTCGATGACGCCGAAGATTCAGTTCGCAAACTCTACGCTAAGCTGATGTTTTCACCGAATGCTCTTCTTAGAAAGGACCTACAATTAGCGATTTCGCGCAAACGGCCACCCAAAGTGCAATCATCCGTTTACTTATGTATCAAATTCGCAAAGGATAACGGCCTTCCACTCCAAAGGCCTCATATTCGCAAAAGCGTTCATCCTCCGTGGCTGTTTAAAAATGATTCTTTTATCAATGAACTTGTCCATCTGCGGAAGGCGAATACTGCCAACGATATATACAAGGCAAATTTCCTCGAGGTGGCAGCTAAATACAAATCCACTGGATGGGATCTGATTTTTACCGACGGTTCAAAATCATCCCAGACTTCATTTGCTGTCGTCAAAGAACATGGAGAAATAATTACTTATGGTATTTTGTTTAATTTCTGCTCGATTTTTACAGCAGAAGCCGTGGCAATATTCAAGGCGATGCTTTATTCCATACGAAATAAAGGAAAATTTATAATTTGCTCTGACAGTATGTCATGTTTTCAAGCTATTAAGGGATGTAACCAAACCAACCCCGTTATTGAAAACATTCGAGACATCCTTATTTCACACCCCCAGAATATCAAAATCATGTGGGTCCCCGGCCACGCAGATATAAAGGGCAACACGATTGCCGATAAGGTCGCTAAAGATATGGTTGTTACACCTACCATAACTTCCAACGTTCTTTTTAAAAGGGATATCTACTGGATTATAAATAATGAGAGGCAAAAAAAATTGCTATCCGAGTGAAGCCGATATATCCGTCACTACTCCTCAATCAATCCCAGTCGCACAAAACTCTGCTTCTCTCCGACCATGCCGACAAACTACATAACTCCATATACCCGCCTCCGGCTTGGCCACACGATTATTACAACCACTCATTTGCTTCAAGGCGCTACTCCTAGTTGCTGCCCGTTCTGCAACTTTTCACTCAGCATTAACCACCTCTTGGATTGCTGCCCGAAACTTGATGCCCAAAGACTACACTATTTCAATGGTATTAATCCTACACAGCTGTTAAAAAACCCGACGGACAATAATATTAGCAGGATATATAATTTCCTCAGAGATACCGACCTACTCCGACGCATTTGATTCCGCCCTAGTCAACATGCCAGCCGAAAGCCTCCGATGCTAGCGCTGCGTTATCTTTAGTTTATGTAATAATTTTATTGTTATGTAAACTTTTATAAAATAAAAAAATAAATAAAAAAAAACTTGCTGAGTCGATTTTAGTTAATTGGTTCTTGAGATATTCTTTTCTCAACAAGCAGCTGCTAGTTTGCCGGAACCGCCGATTTTAGACCAATATAACATATAACTACCATGCATATACTAGACTAAAGCAACGCCATAATTTCCAAACATATTTTCCTGTTCGAACCGTTTTATAAGGGGTGATCCAAGTAGAGATACTTTTACGCCTTACAAGGTTTACAAATCATTCAAGTTTATTACGAAAATTCATGTTCTGTAAAGAATGTGTTTCGCGCGTTGAGCCATAGCCGTGGCCAACATTGCAAAGAGAAATGCAGCATGGATTATTGCCCAAGACAACGATGTGATTTCGAAGAAATTCTGAAGATTGGACCCATATAGCGTAGGAATGCTACAAAAACTAACCGATTAAAATCAAGATATATATCTTTTTGAACTTTTTTGTTACATAAGAAACGTACCAGTGAAGGGTATTATGACTTCGATTTAAAGGAGTAATCGCTTTTCTTGTTATTTATTGAAAAGAACATTACTCGAATAGCCAACTTTTTAAAAATTGATACGACGTCACAGATAAGGACAGAACACTGGTCTAAAACCATACGACAAGAGGAGGCGATATTGTGAATCTTCTCAAGGAAGACTTTAAGAGACTAAACCTTATGCCAGCTGGGCTAGCTACTTAAGGAAAAAATTACCATATTTTTTTTAAGTCACTAGCTCATCTGGCACAAGGTTTAGTCTTTTAAAGTTAATGGAATTTGAAATTAATTTGCAAGCAAAAATTTGTGTATCGCCCCTACAACAACAATACTAGACTTATTTACCATTATATAATTATTTACAATTTAATGTATGCCTACTTCATTAAACTGAAAATAAGCCCGAAGACTTATCCACATCCACTTCATAGCAATAATGACAATTTATCTGATTTGCTCGAGTATTTTTCTGTTGCCAGCGACATGAGTGCTGTGTCAATAAGATTAAAATATGTTGTGTTTGGTAAATCAGTGCACTTGTTTTCAATACAAAGCGCCACATCACATATGTACTTACGTAAGTATGTGTGAGTGTAACGGTGCATATCCGACGCCCTTCAATGGGCCACAATTTAAACAGGCATTGTATAGACTCAATGAAGCCGAACATATGGCGAATGCAACGCTGTGTGTATGTGTCTGTGTTTGAGCATAATTAATTTATTTATCACACAAATGCAGAGATTTTCCCTGCGACTTTAAATCGAACTTTCAATGTGAATTTTCAGCGAATGGCGGGGAATAAGGTGTGTATATTTATATATTTATACGCCGTTATTAGCTTATTTATTCAAAATAAAAAAAAAACTCTGCAGATATTAAGCTTTATTCTCCCCCTACTTACTCTTGATTACCCAAAACCGAAACATAGGCACTCGCATACTTGTGTATTCATTAAACCGAGAATATTTGCATTACTTCCACCTCAGTGTATTTAAACTGTCTTGCTGTTTATCTATCGACTTTCATGCTTCACAAAATTCTTAATAGAAAATTAATCACACGCAGAAAGTCTGCATAAACACAAACAAAATGTCGCGCGGTTATTAAATATTACTTTCGAAACTGAAAGCATGATTTTCAAGCAAAGCTTTACACGGTAAATATTTACAAACGGAAGAGACTTTTGATCAAACACAAATACAACGAATTTTGCTTATCGATAACTTAATTAGAGGCGCACCACTCACCACCCAAACTTGTATAGCAAAAGCCACTCTCAAAATGAACAAATACTGGATAGCAGATACTAAGCGATATTTTCAATTGAGATTATGATATTAATTTTGTAACTCTTCTCTTTTTCTTAGTCGCTTTTTTTTTATCTCTGTAGAGTCAAGTTTTCAAAGTCAAAGATTCTTTCACCAATAGAATGCTACATTCTTCCAATTTGACATAGGCTACATTTCATTTTCAAAAAAATTAGGGATCCTTGGAAAAATTTGAACAATGTAACCGAAGGTGTAGAAAAATGAGTCTTAAAACGTCTTTCATCGAATGCGCTGCCGAAACTATTAGCGATAGAACAATATAATGTGCAACAATATTGAAGAACATCATAATGTCTACAAAAAACTCCGCGGTCTCAACTTTCGTCAGTGATCCGTTTACAAGAACGTTGCTCTATTCCGAAATACCCTGATATTATACATGGAATGCATCGTCGAAGAAATAGTTGCGCAGAAAGCAAGGCCAACCAGTAGATTGAAATCGAAATGTGTTCTCAACTAATGCATTAGGACGAATTTACACAATCCACCCGAAAAACGACGACTGCTTCTACCTTCGGTTGCTATTGATTAATGTACGCGGTTCAACTTTATTTGAGTCATTGCTTACTGTCAATGGTACGGTGTGTGCAAGTTTTGGAGAAGTAAGCAAGCAATTACAATTGCTGGAACACGTTAATCACAGGAATGAAAATGAAGTTCGCACACTTTTCGCGATAATCATTTCGACATATCAGCCTTCAAATCCGCGTTAATTATGGGACACGAACAAAAAAGACATTGCCGAAGACATTTTATATGGCCTTCGCTAAAAACTGGAAATGGTAGAATTTTGGTTGATACTTCCGGTGGTTCGATATCAATTCCATCTTCCCTTTGTCAATTCACGAAAGATGAACTCATCACAAATGTTCGGATATTGGCCAAATTATCGTAACTACGATTCCTTAAGTGCACGCGCAATGTTAGCTGCCAAAAATACCGATGTTGTTGACTTAAACTGGAAGATTCAAATTCAAATTCCGGGAGACTTGCGCTCATACAAATCGATCAATCGTCTTGACAATGAAGACGGCGCCGTGAATTATCCAGTGGTATTTCTAAATTCTTTGGACAGGCTTGGTATGCCACCGCATCATTTGCGACTCAAAGTAGGATCGGTCGTTATTATGTTTCGCAATCATCATGCCACGAAACTGTGTAATGGAACCCGACTGATTGTGATGCACCTATCGAATACAAGGGGCAGAATGCTTGATTCTACGAATTCCTTTGAGTTCTAACGATTTCCCATTTCAGTTCAAACGTATTTCGTTTCCAGTGAAAATTGCATGTGAGATGACAATCACCTAAAGATAGTCGCATAGTGTGAGGCATAAATTTGGAAATGTTGTTTTTCACACGGCTCACGTGCTCACGAGTTGGAAAACCATCTTTTCTGTATACCGGAACAGAAACCAAAAAATGTTGTTTATCAAGCTGCCTTACATTGAAAAAAAAAAATAATTAAATGATAAATTTAACTTTCTATTCATTTCAAAACACATAATTTCACGCAGGACAACGGCTGCGGGGTCAGCTAGTATCTAATAAAGAGAGACCAATTTTATTCCTATAAAAACAATGCTACCGGAAATTAAGACTTATTATCAATTTCTCGCGAAAACTCATTCGAGGAAATATTTTTATTCTGGGTTAGTATGGTTTTTAGTGACATCTGTGACAATTGTCACATCTTAATAATCCTTAGTATTTAGTATACGCTTATCTTTTAGAAATGCATAAGGACTATTCGGCGATTTTTATGATAAGTGAGATTATTCAGCAAAGAAGTTCCATTAAATTTTGTATGCAGAATCAAATTTCTGATGCCGAAACATTCCCAATGTTGCAAAAGCTCTTCGGTGATAATTTTTTGTCGCAAGCAAGTGTATTTGATTGCTACAAATTATTCAAAGAGGGTAGAGAACGCGTTGACGACGAACCACGTCCAGAGCGGCCATCAACATTAACTCATGATCAACACGTCTATCAAATAAAGGAAGGGGTACTTAAAGATCGACGATTAACAGTCAGAGATCTCTCTGATATCGTTGGAATATCAAGAAGATCAGTGTAAACTATTCTAAAGATCATTTATCGAAAAACGGTGTCGCGCTAACATCTGTGAAACAATGATTTTCGACAACCAGGATGTTGTGAAACGTCCT
Source organism: Bactrocera tryoni (assembly GCF_016617805.1). Lineage (NCBI taxonomy): Eukaryota > Metazoa > Arthropoda > Insecta > Diptera > Tephritidae > Bactrocera > Bactrocera tryoni. The sequence goes on from NC_052501.1 coordinate 42,275,836, forward strand.
ATTACTGGCGATGAGTCTTGGAACTATTATAACGACTCGTAAACAGAAGATCATTCGTCCGAGTATCGTGGCAAAGTTTAGCCAAAGCCGAGGTCAATTCAATTCTTCAATTATCGAGATGAGGTGCACTCGGAATTCTTTTAGACCGGCCAAGCTGACAACAAGGAATATTACTTGAGTGTTATGCGTTTATTTCGTGAAGCTATTCGTAAAAAGGTAGCGAAATTCTGTGCCGACAACTCTTGGATTTTGCACCACGATAATGCACCGTCGCATACTGCATTGATTCTTCATGTGTTTTTCGCTAAATATTCAATCAATATCGCGGCGCAGCCTCCGTATTCACCCGATTTACCTTCGTGTGACTTCTGGGTATTCAGCAAACTCAACTGACCGCTCCGGGGAAACCGTTTTGAATCAATTGAAGACAATAAAAGTGAATCGCTACGCTCAGTGAAGGATATTCCGAAAATTGACTTCAACAATTGTTTCGAGGATTGGAAAAAAAACGTTGGCACAAGTGTATTGGGGCCAAGGCACGAGAGAGATTTTGAAGAATAAATTAAGAATTTTAAAATAATAAAAAAGTCTTAATATTTTTTCCTCACAGCAGTATAACCATACTTCAATGATAATGTTTATCGTTTTTCAGAAAACTTCGGGATAAAATAAAGTCACCTCTTCTTAAAGTAAAATGCAGAAATAAAGTGTTAATTTTCTAACTGACGGACAAGGACTACTTAGGAAATAAGTAATTCTTATTTCACTTTTTCGCTTGTGAAAACAAAATTCACAGAACAAGCATACAAAAAACGATATTTGAAACCTTTTTCTCCATAATAAAAATTCTTTCAAAAATGTATTGCATTTACTAAACTGTATCATCGATGCTTCCATCGATTTATTTAGTAAAGTTTGATTTCTGTTATCCTTAATAGAAGTCTTAATAGCAGACAGTTTTTAAATCTTATTTTGAAACTTCAACTTCATTTTATTTACAATTTATAATGCTACATTAGAATCGAGAAAAAATAAGCGCCAATTATAGAATTATTACAATTTCAAGTTTAAAATAGTTATGAAGCATGTGATTTTACTTCAATAATATACAAGGTGCGTCCCAAAGTAAACAGGACCTTTTGAATCTAGCGCCCCCCGTTGGCGCCATCTATATTTCGACTGGTGCGTTAGAATTTGCTATCTTTATCGATTATCTAGTGAGAATTTCATGACATTTCACAGATTGGAAGTGAAGTTCTTGCATTTTAAGTGTGAGTATGTTTGTATTATTGGTGCGAAAATGAAGTTCGAACAAAGAGTCAACATTAAATTTTGTTTTAAAATTGGTAAAACTTTTACCGAAACGTTTCAATTGATGAAACAAGTTTATGGCGATGATTGCCTATCCTGTAGCAGAGTCCGCGAGTTTTTTCAACGTTTTCAAAGTGGTCGTGAGGACATAAATGACGATCAACATGTGGGCCAATCAAAATCCCTGATCACCGGAAATTCCATCAAAACTGTGCGTGAATTCATCAAAAATCAGCCGAAATCATCATTGAAATTCATGGAAATGGAATTGAACATCTCCAAAACATCGATTTATCACATTGCGACCGAACATTTGGGCTTACGAAAGGTGTGTGCGCGGTTTGTTCCACACAAATTGACTGACGACCAAAAATAGCTTAGATCGATCGACGCTTGTGACCGATTATTTGACCAAAAATCACATTTTAAGCATTAACCACTCCCCGTATTCACCTGATATGACACCGTGCGACTTCTTCCTTTTCAGAAAAATGCATTTGCCCATGAAAGGAAAGCGTTATGCAGACGTAGAATTCATTCATTCAATTCATTCAAAAGGCTTGCACCGGCATACAGACGGCCATACCGGCGAACGAGCTAAAACACTCGTCCGACATGCTTTTGAACCCTGCAAAAAGCTGTATTGAAGCATAGAAGAAGGAGACTATTTTGAATAAAATAAATTGATTTTGCCGATAAAAACCTTTTGTGCGGTTTTTTTTAAGTCCTACCTACTTTGGAACGCAACTTGTATGTGTAACTTTTATCGATAAAAATATACACTGGTTTAAATTGAATTTGTAAACTTTTTTTGCGCAAACCGCATATACATATTTCTTTATATGAAATTTCCTGATTACATTAGTTATCGATATCTTAAAGAAAGAGGTATCGAAAAATAATCTTTGACTTTGTAATTTTTTGTTACTCAAAATGGATTTTTTTATGATACAAATTTTTCTCATAACCTTAGCTATCGATATTTTTATAAAAAGTGTTATCGAAAAATAATCGATAATTTTTCAAAAATTGATTTTACCTTACTATAGTAACCAAATTTCTGCAGAGCACATCTTTTTGGCATCCGTACACATCCAATGAAAATAGGTGAATTCGGAATATATCTCCGTCCACTCCCTATACATATAACAGTTTAATTATAAACTAATAAAAATGTGATAAATCTATAAGTAATAGCGCTAGAAACATAAAATTTAACTTTCAACATCAACGAATCTAGAGAGTTTTATGGCTTCCGCTGTCAAATGGTCGTGGCACCGCCCACATTAGGTGAAGAGCCATATCGCGGAACCACCGATTGCAACCGAATCGGTAGGTAATATTATTTTGACATTTCTATATAACTGTGCGAAAATGGACACGCCTACTTCCTATATAACCAAGTTTTAAAGACCATCTGATTTATTCACGTTGCAACATATCAAGAAGCAATAAAACTTTGCTCGATTGGTGCCTTTGAATTGTGTTATCCTATGACCAATAATTGTCCCAATCGGAACAAAACTATGCAAGTCCCCAGACATCGTTTGTGTGGATCCCAGTTCCTACTGCTAAATTTTATTCGAGAATATCGGTCAAACTGTGCGATATATTATAGGAATTGGGCGAGAATCAGTTTCTGATAATGGTATGCTTGTATGTCAAAAATGTGTTTAATCGGCTCAATAATTTCCTTAGACCCCATATACCTTAAGGAAAGATTTTCGAAGTTCCGGCTGACCTTTTACCACATATATGGGCTAATACGTGAGTTTTCTTCATGAAATTGAGAGAAATTGGTTTTAAGCTGAATACGAACGGAATTGGTTTAGACCTTAGGCCAAACCTCGCATCCCAAATGTAATGAATTCCGATCCTTTGCTTGACGTTTTACATTCGTTTTAATATATTACATGTAGCTTTTCTCGATTCAATTGATCGGTGATGAGATCATGATCTTGAAGTTAGTTAAACAATTTTAGAATTATAAATTTCTGTAACACTAATTATTGAGGCATTTAGACTTTGTTAAGAAATCCATCTTTTTGGCTCTTAAACAATAAATAAAATTCCACCTTCTTAGTGAAAATAACCCATTTCGTACAAAAACCCATAAAAATCCAACAGAACCAATCACACAACCGAAACTATTGTCACTTATATTGCACCCAATTTTCCCCTTGCAACAGCGTACACATGTTACCGTTAAGCACTTAAAACTCCATAAAATGTCAACACTCAAAGTCGATTATATAGTTAATTAAATCGTAAACGATGCGTAAACAAAAAATCCCTACAAATCCAGCGTCCACAATTAGTGAGCAAAACATGAATTGCAATTGCTTTCGGCGCATTTCCATGTCCGAGCGACGCGACAATAAGTGAGCGTCGCCTTCATTACAATTCAATTGGAGGCGTATAAATTTTAAATTTACGCGCGACAGCAGCTCGCGCCCAGTGCGACCGCATAATTGTGGTAATTAAGTTTACGATTTGATGTAATTTGTGCTACATGGCGTATACGCAACCAAATTACCGAACATCCAGTGGATGCGTGCGGCTGTGTTAGCCGGCGAGCGCTGGAGCTTGCCAATCAAACCACGAAACATACTCGTAATTGCAGCATGTACAAATGCGTTCCGTGTGAATTTGTGGCATGCAACAGGGGGTGTGTAAGTGTGTGAGAGGGTGCATGTATGAGTGTGCACGTTTGGAGATACTCCCTCTAACACAAAATTAACCAGTTCGGGCCTAGTTCGAAACTAGTCCGCGTGGCGAAGCTCTGGTATTGCTCTGGAATCCACCTGCTTGTCTAACACACGTACAAATGCAATCGCGCTTTGTTTGCTGGCGACTCTTCGTGTACCCAGGAGAGCGGAAGGCGGGAGAGGTGTGTAATTTATGCCGAAAATTTTGCGCTTTCGTGGAAAAAGCGCAGCTGGTAATGCAACTAGCGTTGCAAATTTAATTTGGTTGAAAGCAAATTGGTGAAACAAAATTTTCGGAAGAGCGAAATTGGGAGGGCGATAAACAAGTAATCCGGTTATAAGCATATACTACATCTATTGTAAATGTATATTTATGCAGGGCTAAGTGGAGCAGCAGGTTTTTAGTCTAGCGCAAATTAATTAGTGCTGACGTTAGACAAATAGTAGTTTGCTGCTTACTTTCATTGTCAAGTGTCTGACATTGTTACAGGCAACAATTTGTTGACTAATTAATTGTAGTTGTTCAGAGAGGATACTCGCGTAAGTTAAGTTAATTGTTGAAGGTTGTCACCTTTTCACTTGCTCTTATAATTTACGACTTGTATATAGAAAAGAGTAACTATAAGCTGTGCTTGCTGCTGAGGAAGGATTCACTCAGTTGAAAAGTGAGATTAAGGTTTCAGTGTCTTTTGGGTTTCTTTTAAGATTATGAGCAGGCAGTGTTGCAGCAAGAAATAAACAGAAAGTGGGGGAAAACGGAAGTTTCGAACGATTAGAATGTTGGCTTTTAGTACAGATGGACCAGGCCACAAAGCAATTAACGAAAATATGCCTTTGGCTTTTTGGTCGAACTATTGACTGTCGTGAGTTTTGAGCAAACCTAACAAGTATTTCCCCGAAATAAGAGAATTGAAGAACTACACGTTTAAGGTCCACTCCGAACATCCGCCATATTCTTGGAAAAAATATTTAGCCAATTTTGGTAGTGGAAACAAGAATCAAATCCAAATCCTAAAAATCCTGTTTGGTGGCAGACTCTAACCGTCGTGGCTACAAACTTAGAATAAATGTAACCCGAACCGTTAACTCAGGTATGTGCTTAAAACTAGAGTTCTATAGAATGAAAAAATAAGGAAAATCTTAAACGTTGATTTAGCTTTAACGGACCTACTTTTCTAAAAGAATATTTTCCTCGTCGGCGAAGAACTGATAAGGAGCTTCTTTGTAGAATAACGCCAGACGAAAGCATGCCCGACGATTGGCATTTAAGAGTGAGCGCATATAAGGCCATATCGAGCATATTATGTGATTGGGCCTTATCAGTGTGGAAAATCAGCAACTGACCAGATATTCAGTATGCGCCAAATCTAGGAAAAGATACTTGAAAAGGCGATCGAAACGCGCCACCTCTTCGTCGATTTCAAAGCTGCTTTTGACAGTGTGAAAAGGTGCTGCTTTTATGCCGCTATGTCTCAATTTGATATCCCCGAAAAACGAATACCGTTGTGTAAACTGACGTTGAGAAATTCCAAAAGCTACATCAGGATCAGGGAGGACCTCTCCAAGCCATTCGATAGCAAACGAAGTTTCAGGCAAGGCGACTCTCTTTCCTGTGACTTCTTCAATCTACTCCTGGAGAAAATAATTGGAGCTGCAGAACTTAATCGTGCAGGTATAATCTTCTATAAGACTGTGCAGAAGCTGGCGTATGCTGATGATGTTGACATCATTGACCTTAACACCGGTGCCGTTAGTTCTGCTTTCTCCAGACTTGATAAAGAAGCGAAGCAAATGAGTCTGGTAGTGAACGAAGGCAAGACGAAATATTTCCTTTCGTCGCACTCGCGACATGCCTCCCACGGCACTGTTCACAGTCATAACTTCGAAGTCGTTAATAATTTCGTCTAACTTGGAACCACCATTAACACCAACAACGGCCTAAGCCTCAAAATCCAACGCGGAATAACTCTGCCAATAGGTGCTACTTCTGACTGTTGGCAATTGGGAAGTAAAGCACTCTCTCGACGAACAAAGACAACACTCTACAAGTCACCCATCTTCCCCGTCCTGCTATATGGTGCAGAGGCATGGACAATGACAACATCTGATGAGTCGACATTACGACTTTTCGAAAAAAGGTTCAGCGGAAAATGTATGATCTTTTGCGCATAGGCAACGGCGAATGCTGCAGTCGATGGAACGATGAGCTGTATGAGATATACGACGTCATTGACATAAGTAGTTCAGCGAATTAAGAGACAGAGGGCTGCGCAGACTGTGTCATGCTGTCCGAATGGATAAAAACACTCCGGCTCTGACAGTGTTCGACGCAGTACCCGAAGAAAGAAGCAGAAGAAGACCTCCACTCCGTTGGGAAGGAAAAAAATTGGGTTGATTATTAGGTGCAATGCCGGACTTTTGGAAGTTAGAACAGTTTCTGAATGTAACAGCTTCATATTATATTTGAAAGAATTTGCCGATCATGATATCACCATCAGAATATCGATAAAATTTTATGTAACACTCGAACTTAGCCTCTCCTAACTTGCATGTTATTCACATTTTTCTTCAATTAAAATTTTTTTCGACACAAACAAGTAGAGAAAATGTTTACGAAAAGCTATAAAAAACAGTTTTCGCACCTTCAACCACACATAAATAAAATAAATTCAATTGTAAATCAACAAAAATTACGATTTAATTATTTCCAGCAACTATCAGCTGTAATCGCATGCATCATCTGCCGCAGTGGCAGTGGCATACAGTTGCCCACAATGAATCCACCAACTAATTACATAACAAATCAATTAACGGTGATTTTGTTAGCTGCACGCAGTAACCACATAATTTAATGAAAAACCCATATGCCAATTATACTATCCTAAATAAACACAAATACAATAACACCCAATGATGTTTTCAGGCTTAAGAAACACACAACAAAAATAATAAAGCAACAAAAATAATAAAACAACAAAAATAGTAAAATTTTCGAGCAAATCTAATTAATTAAATAAACAAAATTTATTAACACTGGATTTTCACCACCAAATACACACACACACACACTCTTAGAGAGACAGATTTTTGTGTCCAACCAACAACGAGTTGAGGATGCCGAAACAACAACAACACTGGCGTAATTTAAAATCAATACAGCGCTGGTAAAGCGCCTGCGAAAATATAGGTCATTGCATAATATACAAATAAATTATTGCACACACACACACACCTAAATGAAAGTGTATATATGTATGTGTGTATTTATAAGCGTGTAGCTAGCATAACTGCCAACGCGGCAGCTGCAACCAAATATTGTTGCAGCAATGGAAAGTATGTAAACACCACGAACAGCAGCCGCAGAGGCAACAACAAATCCACACATATGCACTAGCACTCAAGCACACATACACACGCGCAGCCAACCAACAAAAACAGCAAACGCGGTTATTGGCTTAGCTACCAGCCGCTGTAAACAATGTGCTATAGGCCACACTCACACGCACGCACTAACATACTCACCTAAAGTCACTCACACGCACACAGCCGCAACTTGCACCACTAACGCCAACAGAGTGCATAGTTGCCAGGAAACTGAATGCAGCATTCAACGCTATGACAACAACTCACTCACACATACACATGCACATAGGTACAAGTATAGCAACAACAACACACTAACACACAGTTGAGCGAAACTTCGCTAGTAATTTGCACACGAATAATATTTATGGCTTCTGGAGCAACAAAAATTTTATATTAAAAGCGCAAGTACAACAACAAAAGTTAAAATAAAAACAAAAACTGCAAATTAGAGTTTTCAACGACATACGAGTAAATCAATGAAATAAATCACTACCGCAGATAGTTGCCAACGGATTAAAGCGAATCTGGATAAATGTTTACCGTTATACTGCAAAGAGGAAATGTATGTAAGTAATGATGAAATCAGGAAGAAAAAACAAACCAATCTGGTATCATCACATTGGCATAGGTTAGGCCAAATTAGATTTCGAGGTGGCTCTTCGCTTCGGAGACCCTACATGGGCAGGAGTAATCCCAGTTATCAGTGTCAAAAAATCTTAGATATGGCGTTGTTATGTTCATCGTCGAGTTTTCGATGGGGTCCTGTAGCATTTCTTTTAGAGTCCCTGCTACTTCTTCGAGTCGTGGTCCGGAATTTCTATCGTAACCTTTGATTTAAAGTCGGCCATAGGTGCAGATTCATAAAGGATGACCTTGAGTGCCTCGCAGAAGCTGGCTTTTATAGTCTGTCTCCAGCTCCAATATTAGGGCCTCGGCTCTTATTTTGCGGATCCATTTTGATCTTAACATCTGCTTCTTCAAGATTTATCTTGCTACGGATATCCTCAAGGACCTAGGCGTAGCTATTACCTACAGCTGGCTTTTTGATCACGGCCTCTGATGGACGTATAAGCCTATTATATCCTCTCTGACTTGCAACCCAGATGGAGGTTCTGGACGCTTATTTAAAGGCGGCATCTTTTCACCTCTTCACCGGAGGTTCATTATGCGCATGAGCAATTTTGAGCCAAGCTCTCTTTAGTTCTTGGTCATAGGCTGTGTATTACTATCCGATCTTACAGAGTTGAGAACGTTTCCTGTTGACAGCTAGAATGGAGATAGGGACGACAGTATATTAGTCTAACTAAGTCAACAGTTAGTAATTCAAAAATGTTTGACCAGGCCGCTAATCAAAGGCATACTCTCACTCAAGTCCCCCGAAGAACTGGCTATAGTTTTTGAACCAAACTACGGTTAAAACCGTTTTTACGAACATCCAAATATAGAAGCTTGCAGAGAGGACTCCATTCTATGAACGCTATCACATTGGGAATTTCGTTTAGAAAAGGAAGCCCTTTACTCTTGTTCTAAAATACCAATATGCAGGTGTCTTCTCTATAAAATATTTATGTTTTTGGACCGTAAATTCGAAACTGCTGACAGAATACCTATTTATGAGTCCTGACTTTTAAACACCAAATGGTCAAACCGAAAACCTATATTAGGACAATTTCGCAGTTTGTTGAAAAAGTCTGAGTCTGACTATAATATAACGCTTTCTGTTAAAGAAAACTAGTGCTATTTTGACGCAGAATCGAATTTTCGAGTTTCAAATATTATATAGTAAATGAGACATCTCGGAATAAATCCTCAAAATAGTAGCTTGTTTGAAGTCAGAGAGGTCTCTGACTAAACCTTTGTTAAGGAACCTTAGGACGAATATCGCGTAGTTCATTTGTGTGATATAATCAAATATTGCACGTATTGACAACCACTTTTGGTTAACACATTTCTTTCAACTTAACCTTGAGAACAAATTTTGCTTTAAAATGCAGTAATAAAGCCGATTTCGATCTGTGATACTCAACTGTGGGGCAAGACTTAGGCAACCGTTCTCACGATAGTCGGCTCTAAGTGACCGAAACGGAACTGGATTTTTATCCGGCCAAGGACAGTCAACTCGACACCACTCCTCGATATTACTTCAGAAATGTTTTTTGTCCTACAACGACAAAACCTAGATTGACATAATACAGACGATGCAATCAAAAATCATTAGAGTGATAACGGTTTCATCATCGTACATTCGAAATGAGAATATTCACAAAGATCTTCATAACAGTCAAGAAATAGGTAGGGTACAGCAAATACACGAACTTAAACTCCGGGATCATTAAAATCTATTAGCTAATGCCTTGAGACAATCATGTAATAAAACCCGCTAAAAAAGGAGGGATCTACTAGCCTTCTAAAAAGCAACGCAAAAACTAAAGCATCTAAAACTCAACCAACTGAATCGATGCTCAAAAATATTATATAATGGGAGACATTTTGATTATTTTGCCAATATGTTATACCCAGACAAACCTGAGAAAATATTCACGACTTTTCCTGCTGGGCCATTTGAACAACTCCGACTCAATTTTCGCATGCAGAAGCCGCTCAAACTCACGGCATACAACTTTCAAAGTTATGCACACAATTTGTAAGCACAAGCATAAGTATAGAGCCGCCTAGATAGCTAATGTAAAAAGAAGAAGGAGCGAAGATGCAACAGCGGTTGCAACAAGCTGCCTGCAAACAAGTGGCAATGTGGCGCGTTAAACGCTCAAGGCGGCCCAACCGCAGCTGGAAAGTAGCATAGCAAGTTGCATCCATTTACTTTCATGTACTGACAACACGAGTAACAACAACAAAGGCGCAGACATAAACTTCGGCTGTTTGACTGTCGCATTGCAAGGCCTTTTTCCGCGCAAAACTTTTGCAATTCAGCAAAGTTGGAAGACTTTTTAATGTGTCTGACTTTGAGAGTGCCTTCGCTGTGAGTGTGTGTGTGCTTGCATGTGTTTTGGTAGTTAACTTTGTTGCTGCGCTTATCTGCTTTCGCTTAATTTTCAAACGCAGTCGGCTCTTGAACATGCACCGCCACCGAACGCCACGCTGCTATTAACACGGTTGAGCAATTTGCAACACAGCCGTGCCACACAGCCTATTAACGCGTATTAATTTATGCGCGCACACACATATACATATTTGGATGCTCATACATTACGGCGCATATCTACAAGGAATGCTTCTACGCAGCTGATTAGCAACTCAAAGGACGAAGGACGTTGGTCGGGGGCCCAAAGTTCGCCCTCGCAGAATATGCCAAAGTTTCAAAGCAACATTAAATGCGTAATTTATGGCAATTGTAACGGAGTTAATTCAACGCTTAACAAAAGAATGCAAAATCTGATTAGAAGACAGCGCGTTGAATGTGGCGGAAAATTTGGCTGACGAAGCGAAAAAATAAAAATTAAGATAAAGGAGATTTCATCTATGAAGAGTGCTATTTCGCGCCGTGCTCTCCCACTCTCATCCAGCAGTTGCGACGATGTTGCGTTAAATTCGTTTTTGTTTTTTGTTTCTTTTCCCCACTTTCCTTAGCTTTCGCAGTGTTCAACGCTACACTCACACAAATGCGCAAATGCACAAATACCAGGAAAAGCGAGGGAAGAATGACAAAGCGCAATTAACGCGAAATGAAAGCCAATGAAATGAGAGCGCAAGCCGCGCCGTTATGTCTACTGTGGCGTAGACAAAACATAGCAGCGTTTCTTGTTGGTTTCTTTCTTTTAATTTGTCATTCATTTAATTATATTTATAAAAGACTAGCAGAGGGTGATTGCATGGCTGAATGAAGGGATCGCTTTGCTGTTGTTGTGTTTTTATATTTGACAATAGTCACTTTTGAGTTTGAAAATTCAGTGAAGAGCAATACTCTCTCCACACTTTCATGTTAATAATTAAGTCCGCTTGCGCAACAAATGTAAGAAGCCAATAAAAAGTTTAATTTTCAAAAATCCTCTAAGAAAAATTATAAATTGTTATACTTTTGTAAGATGATAGGCTCAGCGAAGCACTGGACAAAAGCTTCATCCCAAATATAAAGTGAATGCGACTTAAAATCGTACATCTGATTATTTGAAACAGATTCCCGGGAAACCCACGATTTTTAGAATTGCATGTGAACGGATTTGCCTCTTATGTTATTTACAGTGATATTTTAAAGCTTTCAAAGTTTTCAGCATTAAAATTTTCCAAAATGAAGCAAACATCTCCGGAAGAACGTGAACTACACCATCATAAAAGAGGAAAACATTATGCAAAAATTGCAGAAATAATGAACAAACCTCGCGGCACTATATGATAATAGAAAGTTACAATAAAAACAATAGAATACTTAATAAAATCAAAATCCGGTCGTATAAGAAGCTGTATCCAAATGACGAGAAATGAATACGTCAAGTGAAGGAAAACCCAAGAAAATCTGCCACAAAAATCAACAACGAGCTTAAAATGTATTTGAAGTAAGAAGAGTGCTTCGTAAAAGCGATTTTCATGGAAGAACTGCTCGCAACAAGCCATTTATCAATAAACGCAAACGTTCACAATTTGCTCTTGAGTACCAATCTAAGCCGAAAGAGTTCAGGAATGATGCTGTTTTAAAGGATGAATCAAAGTTCAACATATTTATAGTCCGTCAGATGGCAAACAAAAAAAAAAGCATAAGATCTCTAACAAACACGACCTGGAACAAAATTAGCGTCGAGACATGTAAAAAGTTAGTCAACTCGATGTCAAAAAGGATTAATACTTTGAGAAATGCCAAAGGCAGCCCAACAAAATATTAAAGAAAGTTTTTTTATTACTGCTTTCCAATATGTTCCAATAAAATGTGCTGTACGATTTTAAGTGGAACGCAAATTTTTGAGTTGCGAGCATGAAATATTTCTTTCGCTACGTTAACTACTAAATTTATTTAATTTTTATGGTTAAATAACAAGTTCAAATGTTAAAAAAACTACTACTACTACAAATTATTTAATTTTTGAATGTTTAAATACAGTTATATGCAACATTTTATCAATATATGTGATGAGTACGATTTTATGTAACACTTACTGTAGTTATTTTCAAGTTTTGAGCGGCAAGAGGTTCGCGTCTAGATCAATCTCTGAAGAAAACGTTACGTTTTTCCTAGAGGTTCTTACTGTAAACAAAAGGAAAGTGCGTATGGCGTCAAACTGGTTGAGGAGATCGAGAGATGTTTGAAAATACTTTATGAAATACATACATATGAATCTAATATTTGACCGCGTATAAACATTAGCTACTTTGCTGTGCAATAAGTACAAAGACGAACCTCAAGCTGTTAAAGAGGATTCATTGAAACAAAATCAAAACAAATGGAGCGGCAGGGCCAGTAATGCCTGAGAGCACCCGATTGCGAAAGTAGTAAACTTTATTTACCTCAACTTTCAGATAAACGCTTGCAACTTGAATGAATTTTTTAACTTTCACATACAGTAAGTAGAAGCAGTTCTGAGACGAATAGGGTTCTCCATATAAACATGAAATTTCAAGCTATAACTGAATGCGATGAGCATAAAACACGAAGAAGTAACAGCTGAATCTTAGGATCTTTATCTAGGACAAAGAGGACAGACTATAGCTCTTTACCTATATTTTGCATATTACAAAATATTTTTTTTTTCTAAATAAATTTTGGCAATTTTAAACAACACTGAAGGACATAAGTATTTGCTATTCCTAAACCCCAAGCTTAAAGAAGTTTAACTTTGTAAATATTTTTTCTGCATTCTTCTTACATTTTACATAAGAATTTCTTCACAGCTTAAAAGAAATACAAGGTCTGTCGCAAAAGAGACAGGACTGTTAAAAAAAAAACAACAAAAAATTAATATGTTTCAAAAGTTATATTTTTTTATTCAAAGTAGTTTCCTTGTGCTTCGATACAGCGTTTTGCCCGGTCAATTAGCATTTCAAATGAGTATTTAAGGTCATTTTTCGGAATGCTCTTGAGAATATCGGTCGTCGCCTTTTGGATAGCTGAACTGTCCTGAAACCAGTGTCCTTTCATGGGCAAATGAAGTTTTCCAAATAGGTAAAAATCACATGGTGCCAGATCAGGTGAGTAGGGTGAGTGATTAATGGTTAATATGAAGTTTTTGTCAAAAAATCAGTGACAAGCGTCGACCGATGACACGGCGCATTATCGTGCAACAGGCGCCAGGACCCTGCCTCACGGTATTGTGGTCGAGCACGACGAATGCGTGACAAAAGACGCTTCATAACACCAAGGTAAAACACAGCATTAATCGTTTGGCCAGGTGGGACGAACTCTCGGTGTACAATACCCTCGGAATCGTAAAAACAAATCGGCATTGTTTTTATTTTTGACTTCTGAAGACGACCGACTTCTGATTGTCACAGAGGTCCTCACGACCTTCTTGGAATCGCTTAAATCACTCATGCACATTACTACGGGATAGTCACTAATCACCATAAACTTTTTTCATCATATAAAATGTTTCAGTAAAGGTTTTCCCAAGTTTAAAACAAAATTTAATATTTGCTCTTTGTTCAAAATGCATTTTACGACCGATGACCAAAAGCTGCTGTCACTTTTAGATCGATAACATCGATTGTAGTTATCCAATTGTCTTAAAAGTTTTACGAAATGTTAACAAGAGATCAAACTATGTATTTCATATACCCACCAATAGGTGGCGCCACCAGAAACAGTTATATTTAAAAAGTTCTGTTTCTTCTGCGAGAGACCTTGTATTTTGCTAAAGCATAGATAGCTATAAAGTTTAAACATTCAAACCAATATAGTAAATCAAAAGAGTTGGATTCTCAAACTTACTCTTTTACATTATCTTTATCATTTGCCTGTTTACTCACTTTTACAATTGTAAAATATTGTTAATTGTCTATATTCAATTATCAACAGTTGTTGTTATGAATAAATTCTCGGCGAGAGAGTGTCAGAGCAGCAAATAAATGAAAATATCATAAACAGAGAGCATAGATAATTCTACTCACACAATTGCTGGCATTCATACAAAATATTTGAATGTATTTGCCTAGGCGTATACGTAACTATTGTAAATGCAATTGCACGGACGATATTACAGAGATAGAGACAAAGAGCGAAACTCAATAGAGAAACATGTTTGAAGCGAGTGCAATTTGAGGCTGAGCGCAACAAGGTATGGCGAATCATTGAGATAAGAAACTGCGAGCAAAACAAATACTTTAGAATAAGTATAATAAGTGGAGTGCAAATAGGGCAATAAACGAATTAGAGGAATTCGTTGAACTAATTACGAATTATGAAATTTTTATTTTAGCAAAATTGTGTTCTTTATAATGTTTTCAAAAAGTGGTACTAATCGTTTTTTCTTATTTATTTACAAATATTAATAAACCTTATACTTGTATTTTAGCTAACTTTTCTAATAAAGGCCACTCTAAGAGAAATTATTCCATTACATGTAACTTCATAAATCATATAAATTTTAAGCCCCGCGGGTAAAATTTTGTTTCGGCGCTTATTATATCAGCACCGTGTTGCCAACTATCTGGCAATGAGTAAAATAAATATAAACTTGTCTTTTCTAATAACAATAATGCAATATTAAGGAAAACTGCGAGAAATTATATACATAAATATCACATATAATATACATACATATAGGGTTGCCACGTAAATTTAAATTATGAAAACAACTAAAAATAAAAAAAGCACATCTAGTTAAATTGTACGAATTTTTTGGCCATAATTTTAAGCCCGCTTAAATTTTGTACCCCAAAACAGAGTTGCCACGATTTAAAAAAATTTAATATATGACTCAAACAATTAGAATAACAAATTAAAGAAGATTGAAAAGAGGCAAAAAAAGCAATAACTATACAGAGTTGATGTTTTATAATATTTGTTGGGTTGCCACATATCTTGAAATTATGGAAAATCAAAAAAATGGAAAGCGTATCTAGCTAAAGTTGACCGACTTTTTGGCCATAATTTTAAGCCCCTTCAAATTCTGTTCCCCAAAACAAAGTTACCATTATTTCGAAAAGTTCAATATATGGGTCAGACAATTAGAGCAACAAATTACAGAAAATTAACAAAAGCTTAAAATAGCAATAACTTTACAGGGTTGACGTTTTATAATATTCATAGGGTTGCCACATCACTTGAAAATGTTAAGATAAAAGAGTTGGTACTCCATCAGACTACTGTACTTTGAATCGAATTAACATTATTTCAAAAACTTATTACTAGGAACCATTCGACACCAAACGACATACATAAATATATTTAAATATATATTATACCGTGATAAATTTAATAGGGTTGCCATCTCTATTTTTAAGTATGAAAATATTAAACTTTGTTATTTTCGCTAGAGTTAAAATCGAGTTTTAATGGTATTAACAAAAAAATTAATAAAAAAATGGCACCAGGGTTGCCATCAAATATACAGTGGTTTTTATTCGAAACATCTTTCTGAATATTTTAATAAAAAAAAAAGAATTTAAAGTCACTAATTAAATTTTCAGCTTGCTAATTTCGCACAAATATATGTAATTATTGTAATAGCAGGTGGCATGACCAATTGCTAATTAACACGTTCTCATGGGAAAATTATCAACAGAAAATTTAAGAAAAATTAAACAACAAAAACCACAATCGATATATTTGCAAACTCTGTGAAAAACAATAGCAAAAATCAAAACAAACAACAAAAACTGTGGACGTTACAACAACAATGTCGGCAATAAAAGTACAAGTAGAAAAACAGCAAAACTTTCAGCAACAGTTGTTGGTAGCAGCGGCAAGTTCGTGAGAGCATGCTTGCCACAAAGTCACGTAAGTGCTAACGGACAAGCGCGCACGCACAAGCCAAGTGCTGCACGTGGATGTAAGTATGCATGTGCTTGTATGTATGTAAAAAAATATGTATTTATGCATTATTAATGCTCTGAGTCAGACAAAAAGAGATCGAGCGGTTGCTTAGAGCAAACACGAAAACTAAAATGTGAGTGCGAACTGACCATACACACAAGTAGAAACCCAAAACTCCTATTAGAAAACATACATATATACACATCTATAATACATTTACTTTTCAATATACACTCAGAGTTCTCTAGTTTGCGTGTCATAAATTTCGTATTTATCTTTGCTTGTTGGCATTATTGTTTTATCTCGACACCACCGCCAGCAATTCGCTGTGCGAAGGCATAACTATAATAGGGTGGCACTTAAGTGTTGAAAAAATTAAAATTTAAATGACACCACAGAACTAGATATCGGAAATAGGAGGGTCAAGCATAATTAGGGTGGTCCTAATTTTAACTCTGCTTGACACCGCTTCAAAGGTTAAGATTTTTATTTGATTTTTTTTTTCGGGTACAAGAAACGTGCTGTTTCGACGAGGTCTGACCAAAGGGAGAGGGGTGTCAGATGAGTAGTGTTAGTGGGGCATGCAAAGAGGTGGCCAGTGTCATGCGGAGACTCATTGCGCACAAGACATATGTATATAGGATATGTCGGGGCCTATTCTCGATAAGTAGGAGTTTAACTACAGTATCCGGAACGAAGCTACCCAAGGGCACTCTCATTTCTCGCGACAACTCCAGTTCTTCGTCTGCAATAGGAGGTGGTTTGACTTCAAGAAAGCTATTCACTGAGAGCGAGTCGGTGAAGGTGTTGATAACCCCACTGTGAAAGGCAGGCAGTGCTTGATACTCTAGGAGGCGGTTCCGCTCCAAGCAGGTGACTGCAGGGATGATTTCTGCCAAAGCACCCAAGCAGTTCCTGCTTGGAGAGGTGTTAATTATGCTTCTTAGCTGGGAGCATACGGGCCTCACTATGCTGGTGTTCGATAGGAGACATCAAGAGGCTTCCTGTCGTAGTTAGCAGTGCAGTGTTCTGACAGGTCTACAGCGTCCTCGTCTGCGTCTCACTACATCCAGGCGACAACATTGGTGCGGCGTAGTTAAAGAGCGACCGGCCGATTGCCTTGTTAGTTGCCAACAACGTTTTTTTGTTCTTTCCTCATGCGCTGCCTGCTAGCGACTTGAGGATTTTGTTGCGGCTCTGTACTTTGGCAATAATTGCGGTCTTATGAGGAGTCAAGGAGCACAGACTGTCAAAAGTAAAATTTTAGTCGTAGTTAATATTAGGATCTCGTTTTTATTTGCTTCCAGATGTCACATGTTCCTAGAATCCCTATTAGTGGTAGAGGTTTTCTTAAATATGGTGATTCCAAAGATTGGCCCATATAGCCGCAATTTTTTTTATCAAATTGTCAATACCTGTCAAATGCCTGAATGTTTGAAAATCAATTCACTATTTCTTACCCCTTCAAAATTTTGGCTTCTTGGAGTGCTGTAATCTAGCCTAATCTCTTAAACGCCTTCAACTGACCACTAGATGTATGGCAGATACTGCTACTCTCAGATTGCAGTAGTGGCGATTAAGGGACCATACTTTAAAAATATTAATCCTTGTATTTTTTTTCAGACCACCCTAATGAACTTACAAACACACAAGTACGAAATGTACGAACACTCATTAAACTGCGAATTAGTGTTTGTTTCGAAATTATTTTCATACACACACAATATAAATACCAAGTACTTATGTTTTTAGCGCTAGTTAAACGCTTTTAATTACTTACAAATACCCAATTGGTGTGAAAGAACATTCTGCAGCGTCTGTTGGCCAAAAAGCGGCGGCCGGCCACTTGCGGATTATTTTTTATTTGGGCGGAATTTCTTTTATTGTGCCGTTAATTGGATGTTGGCTGCGAAAGTAAGCGTGAACATGCTAAAAAGCGCGGGGCACGTGAAAAGTCGACGGACACAAAAACAAACGAAAAGTAGCGGATTTAACGAATTACTTGAACGCGCAAAAAGTCGTGTAACAAATAATAACAAATATTGATTCCGATGAAAAGTTTTGCATGCAAATATTTCTCACAACAACACAAAACGCTCAATACTCCCAGTGCTGCGTTGACAGACTGAACGCGAACGCTGTGACAAACGCTCTCTCACTCAGTCAACGCAATACAATTCGATTTGCCAATGAAAACCAACACACACACTCACATACATTCGAAATATTTGCGAAAAACAACAAGCAAAATGCACTGGAGAACATTTTCGCGATTAAAGGTGACAGAGTTGATTTGAGTAATCGCATTTTAGCTAGCAGACAGCAGCTGTTGTGGGTGAGCATTGACAGCGCTGATGGGTCTCATTCACCAATAATGACATATAATCAGAGATATATTTTCAAACAGTTGTGAAATTGACTGAGAAAATCGTGAGAGAATTTCGTGGCACAGGTGAGCACTAGCATCCGAAGTCGCTCTCTCAGCCAAATTGGAGCGCGATCGCTTATCAAACTGCAATTGGCCTTGTTTTGGCTTCGCTAATCAGCTGTTATGGTGATATGAGTGGAGTAGCGACTTGTTTTATTGATTTATTAGTATTTTTTGGTACTTTTTAAAATAACACACGCACATGCTGCTATTTTTAGAAGGTGAGCCACAAAACGGCGAATTTTCTTAGAGTAGTGATCTAGCTGCCACAGATATTGTAAGTTTCTAAGGGCTCCATTTAAAAGCTTCAAACTATGGCTTAGGTTGGTGATTACAAGTTGAACTCATGTTATTGTTAGTCTCTACCTCAGCAGTGTTTTAGGTTTAGTTTTTAACAGGGGTTCGAATTCATCACCTCATATGAATGACTGAATAGTTACTTTATCATAGGAAGATAAGTTTTGAAGTTAACGAAAATACTAGGTTTAGTAAACCTTTCCCTGTAGAACCCAAAAAGGCTGTTGATCAACTTCACTAAGGGCCGTTTTCTCAATGTCTGGTTAGCAGCCACCTGTCAGTGAAGTTCTGGTTAAAAAAAAGTTCTTTACCGATAGAATGGGTCTTGCTTAAGTTAACCAGAAATTAACTGACTGATGGCTGTTAATCAGACATTGAGAAAACAGTCCTACATATGTATTTTTTTATTTTGGAGACATTAATTAACAAGGTACTTTCATCTTCCTGAAACTAAACATTGATTTGAGAACTTTTATATAAAAATAATCGATACCCGTAGGTTTCGGTTTCATTAGAAGTTTGATTGTTCCACTTATGTACCTGATAATTGAAAGCATTAATAACAAGTAATGAAGGACTGAGTGCGGGCGTAACCGAAAAAAAGACACCCTTTCACCGATAAATGTATCTCAAATATTGACCGATATTTGTGCTTTAAAGTCAAACATAAGAACAGAGGTCCACACATTCGATATCAGAGAGCTCGTAAATTTATGATCCGATTCCGAAAATTTTTAGATTAGAGATGGAATAGCTTTACGGTACTATTTGTCAAATGTTTTGATTCGATTTCTTCATAGGTGTAGGATTTATGTACTGTAAAATAAAAAAATCAATTGGAATTTAAAATTATGTAAAATGGGTAGTAGGTGTGGTTGCAGTCTAACTTCTATTCATTTTCTTATGACAACATAAAGACATAAAAATAATGTTTCGTACCGAATTTTGTGGAAATTGCTCTCATATTTCTTAAAGCATTATATTTTACCCATATTCTGATGAAATATCTAAATTGGTTAAGGATAAGAGGCGACTTCGAAAGATATGGCACAACAGCAGGAATCCGAATGACAAAAAAGCCCTCAATAAAGCAACCAAGGAGCTTAAAACTAGTTTAGCTGAACTTAAGGAAGTATTGATTGGAGAATATCTCAAAAAATTGATTCAAACAACACCAACGAATATAACATCTGGAAAGCCACCAAATACTTAAAACGGCCAACCATAAGACAGGTTCCGGTTAAAGATATTAACAATACTTGGTGCAGATCAAACATAAGCAAAGCACACCAGCCATCGTGAGGACGTCGAATCATACATTGATTGCCCATGTCCAATGGATAAGCCTCTTACATACGTAAGACTCTCAGAGGTCCAATTTGAAATATCACGTTTGAAAAATTCATTCAAAAACATCGACGCTTGGACAATCAAAAACTTTTCCAAGAAATGTCTATTATTTTTGGTTTTGCTTTTTAATAGTAGCTTCAAATTGAGCCATTTCCCCACGCAGTGGAAATGTGCTGAAATTATAATGATACCAAAGCCAAACAAGCCGGAAAATGAATTATCTTCATATAGACCAATAAGCCTACTGACAATATTCTCGAAAAGACTCGAAAGAATATTTCTTCGAAGACTATTGCCAGAGCTGGAAAAGCAATCAATTATTCCAGATCATCAGTTTGGTTTCAGACATATGCGCGGCACACAGGAGCAATGTCATCGCGTTGTGAAAACTATACTTAATAGCTTGGAGGAGAAGAAGTATTGTTGTGCAATTTTCTTAGATGTTCAGCAGGCATTTGACAGAGTCTGGCACTCGGGCCTACTGTATAAAATTAAAAAGACGCTATTTACTCCACTCTATCTATTCCTCAGATCTTATCTGAGTCAAAGACATTTCTATGTTAAAATTAAAGATGAAATCTCAGTCATACACGAAATAAAGACAGGTGTTCCGCGAGGCAGTGTTTTGGGACCAATACTATATACAATTTTTACCGCAGACATGCCAATATTGGAAAATGGTAATTTAACAGTTGCCACCTATGCAGATGACACTGCTGTACTCTCATCTGCCTACTCGGCTAGCGAAGCTGCTGAAACTGCACAAGCACAGTTAAATGAAATACAATCTTGGCTTCGCAAATGGAACATCTCTGTAAATGCTGGAAAATCAACTCACATAACTTTCACATTGAGGAAGGAAGAGTGTCCCAGACTGAGTCTTAATAATGTTTCAATTCCAAAGTCCAATTGGGTAAAATATCTCGGATTACATTAAGATAAACGGCTAACTTGGTGTAAACATATAAGAGTCAAGAGAACGCAGCTCAAAATTAAAAGTAGAAAAATGTATTGGTTTCTTGGCCCTAAGTCTAAACTTAGTTTACAAAACAAATTTCTCCTCTATAAAACTATGTTGAAACCCGTATGGTCTTATGGCATTCAAATCTGGGGTACAGCAAGTAGATCCAACATAGACATAATTCAAAGGTTCCAGTCAAAAACCCTTAGACTTCTCGCTAACGCTCCGTGGTACATTAAACATATTCATCTCCATAAGGATCTGAGAATGCCTATGGTAATTGATAAAATAAAAAGATACAGCTCAGGATACATAACAAGATGAAATTGGCACCCTAACCCATACGCTATAAACTTATTAGACAACAGCGATAACACACGACGATTGAAAGGACTACATTCTCTAGACCTGCCATTTATATCGCAAGAACTATCTAAGTATAAAATAATACACATTTTAATAATATTGATACACATTACGTAATTTAGCTTAATAAATACAAGTTACTAAATAACCTGATATTAAGGCCAAATTCCACTTAATGCATCAATGTGAATCACATTAATCAACTACAGTTACTTATTGTCTCACGACAGATTGTAAATTAAGATGAATATTAATAAAAAAAAAATAGGGGAGGTGCCACACCCATTGCTCAATTTACACTGAGTGTTATGAAACCCAGAAGGTTTGTGATTGTGTGGGCGTGGCAATGGTCTGATTCCGCCTATCTGCTATAACAGCTTCCCTTGAAGGCCAGGGAATGCATCTGGTTAGTTTGGCGCTGAAAGCGCGTAGTTCTAGTTTTATTCGTCGCATCGGGTCATGCTACACCACAACTTGATTTCACTGGGTATATGAGTCGAAGATACCGCCATATATGTTTGATTGATTGTCGAGATATTCTCAGTCAAAAGAGCTAAGTCGTTCGTGAGTTTTAGGCGATACAGAGATCATGGCAACAAAATTAACAAAACTTTTATCCTCTATACCAACATGTTGCGACATTATGAATATGAAGAAGTTGCCCCATGTGTTTTTATAGTATTTTAAAAACGAAGCTGCTGTTCCACCTAATTCCTTCCAGAAGGAGGGCATTAATGAAGAGATTAGATTTAAACAGAGGAAGTGGCTGCCATCCAGCAAGCAGGCTGCTCCGAAATACAACTTCCTTCAAAAAGGTGTGAAGCAATACAAGACCAGAGTATGATGATGATGAAGTCATATGCACTACTTGCTTTTAGCAAGGTTCATCCCCATGATGGATATTCGACCTGAACACTACCCAATAAGCACACATGCGATGAGGTTACAAATCTTGTCAGACGAAAATTACCATAGCTGTAACATATGGAAGTAAACGAGATGCAACTAGCTAGACACTTTAATCTTAACCTGTCCTGTTCTCGTAGTCAGGCTTTCGGCCAAAATGGCGAAGTGGCTAAGCTTAATATTAGCCGCCTTAACATACTTGTGGTAGGCTCAAAGCGTTTCTTAGCCATAAAGGTTTGGTGATTCGTACTAAGAGTTTTGGAAAAAGCAAAGGAGCAGCGTTAACAAGTGCCTAAGTGTGATTCTACTTTGCCTTTGACCTACGACTTAACCTAACCTTAACAGCTGAAAAGTTAGAGTATGAGTATGTGGAAAAAATATAAGAGTTTGTAATATTCAGAAAGCAACATCTGACACCCTATAAAATATGTACGTAAATGATCAGCGCGACGAGCTATGTCTATTTAGTTATGCCCGTCTGTCTGTTCGTCAGTGTATACGTGTACTAGTCCTTCAGTTTTTGAGATATCGATCTGAAATTTTGCACACGCCGGAACCGACGCTATTGCACATAGCATATACATACATATGTAGCTGTCATACAAACTGCTCGATCGAATTCAAGTGCTTGTATGGAAAACTTTTCCATCTTCGCCAAATTTGGCATGGGTTGTTGTTCAAGAAAACGATGCAATCTCCGATAAAATCTTTCAAATCGAATCACTATAGCATATAGCTGCCATACAAACTGATCGATCAAAATCAAGGGAGGGAAAACTTGAAACTTTGCCGATTTCAGTGCAGTCGAAGTTAACGCTTTTCTTGTTTTCTCGAATTTTTTTTTTTTGAATAAAGCCACTCAAATTAAAAAAACAAAGTCAAATACAGAAACAATAACAATGGTCGGAAGTTTCCCTTATGGCCAGCTAGACAACGCGTTGATATAAACTGCTTTTTCAAAACTAAATTTTCAACAAATCATATAATTTTTTTAATATATTTTACTGAATGCTAAAAATACAATTTAACAAATATATTTAGCAAAATTTACAGCGAAAAGCCCAACAACAATTACTGGCTACATAAAAAGCTCTTCCAAAAATGGAATTTATGAATCTCGTTTTAAATACATAAACGTTGCAAATAATTTCAAATAATTACATTGGCATTGAAATAATATAGCTTTAATTGCTACATAAACAGCTAACGGTATACATATGACATTTTCCACATATTCTGCACAAATATTTGCTTTATTAACAAATGCAAATTATAATTACTTCAAATTCATTAAAATGCTGCGCCAAATGGACTAAGATTTGACGATTTATGCACATATGTATGTATATACATAAAATCTGTGTATACATATTATATATACGCATGTGTATTTGTGGCTTATATACATTTGCGTGTATGTGTGCCAATTTGCTCTTAACTATTGTAGCTCAGCTGGGTTTCCCATATTCACACACCTTTATACATACATATATGTATTTGTACATACATATATACAACAAAGCTACAAAACAAGTAATAATTTAACAATATTTTCCATGAAAAGTGTGTATACATACATCTACATAAACCCATATGTGTGTGGGTAAGCAGCTATGCGGTATTTTCAGGCGTTGCACAGCCACATGCCACATTTTTGTCTTTTTTTTCTGCTTTTGAGCTTAGCTATTTCTCGTGTTATTATCATTTTCTACAAACACACACACTAAGATATACGTGTGTCTGTGTTCTCACCGCTTTCATACTTACATAGGTCGCATAGAGTGTGGTCACATTGAAGTAAACGTGCTTCTTCCACATGGAGCTGAGTCTGCCGCCCGCCTGCTTGGCATTCTGGCATCTTATTAGACTTGTATACCACTACAGTTGCAGATATGTGTGTATATTTATATGTGTATAATTGTTATATTCAACAAAAACATTAAGAGGGGATTTTTCAGTGATATATATATGTATTTATGTGTAAGAGACCGCGCAAATCAATAAATACAATAAAAATAATACAAATAATTCAAAAAAATATTTTACAAAATTATTTTAAAATCTATTACAGCGCTGCTGGGTCGCTTTTCCATATTTTTACTTTCGAATGGATATTTATTTGGCATAAAAATTAAAAATAATTTAGCACTAAGCACTTAAGACAACTAATACAGTTATATAATGTCAGCATAGAGGCATAATAGCATTATATACTACTATTTACCGTTATCTACTAAATTTTACCGCTATCTACTACTTACAAAGCATACCAAATACTGCAACACCACAATTCATCATTAATTTCACAACACGCCTAAAAGTAGTCTACACTTAGTAATAGCAGAGTTGACATATTCGAATTATTTATTGCTAATTACTATAATCAATAGATAAAATGCATAATAAATCACTACTTAATTACGGGTTAATCATTTTATTAGTACTAAAGAGAGTAAGTGTAAACTAGAGCAGCCAAATAGACAGCTGTTTTTGCGCGCTCTAATACCAACATATGACGTTATCAATGAGCAACGTTAGAGAGAAACGGCAAACAGCAGAGTAGAGAGCGAAATAATAAAAGCAGTTTGGTTGTTAGTACAGTAGCAAGTAAATTGTTCTTGTAAGTGTGATGAGAGAGAGAGAGAGTTTTGGTAATGATATTCTTGTAAGTGTGATGAGAGAGAGAGAGAGTTATGGTAGTGATGTTGTAAAAGAGAGCAAACATAAATCAGCTGTTTTTGTTAGCAGAGAATACTTGTATGAGTTTTTTCATTATTTGTATTCTTATATGCTTTCTAACGAAAATAGCTGTTCTAGGTTCTCTTGGCTTTCGATGTAATGATAGCGGAGTCATAAATGTACATATGTGTTATATAATTTTATATATGTGATTATGTGAGTATATGTTATTTAATTTAGTGCAATTTTTATGATAGTGAAGATAACGGCATCGAATTAGTAGAAACTGAATAAATCATAGCACCAATGATGTGATAACCTGTTTATCAAATGTGAATTATTATGTCGCTCACCTTGGAATCTTCAAAATTTCAAACACCAATGATCGCAGAGACAAAGTTGGCGCCTTAAATCTATATTTAAATTTTATAAAAGATGTTTATTTTTGTAATTTAAACAAATAACTGCAATTTTTTTAATGCGCCAGAATGTAGGCTACACTTTTGTTTACCATTATTTCGATTTGAAATTTCTGTCTCACAAAAGGATGATTAGCAGATGGGCTGTACCCGAAAGCACTATTAGCGCATAGATAGTAGAGAAGGTGCGGCTCAGATACAAAATGATTGTTAAATGGTACTAATAACTTCCGGAACAGAAAGTATGCTAGAATAATAAGATAGCGGATTCTCAAAAGTGCTGAAGATCCAGTGAATTCATACATTGGTGTATGAAACTCCACAGAATCCTAGAGGTGCAGGAACATCATTGTATGTAATATTTTATAGGCATAATTCAACACTCAAATGGTTTCGTGTTGTAAGACAATCCTTAAAGTAATAACCAACTTTCAATGGAACTTCGAGCTAAGTTTAAACCTGTTTTAAATACGTATGCAATCTGTCACTTCGGTGAGCAGATTATTTCACGTTTTGGCCCAGTCGACTTGCCCCTTATGATCGTGTAATATAGTGCCGTTAGACTTTTTCCTTTGAGATATGTAAAGTCCAAGGTCTATGCGGACAATCCCGCTTCGTTTCAGGCCCTGCAGCAAAACATTCAAGCGTGTCATTCGCCAGTTATCACTCGAAATGCTCGAACGAGTCATGGTCAAAAAATAAATAACAAGGAATGTTCTTTTTAATGATAATAAACATTATCCATTAAATTTGAAGTTTCAGTATGTTTTCTTTAAAAAAGTACGAAACCTCGTAAGGCATCGCCCTATACATACATACTATCGAGGTCAGAAATCTCTTCTATTTCCACTTCTTTTGAGACTCACCTACAAAGATTAATATTAGTTTTGATTAAAATCTTGGTTTGCTGAATCCCAAAATAATCTTAATAAGAAATATTTTCAGGGATATTTTCAATAATAAACTCGAATCTGAAACTTTGTACAAAAACTGTAAAAAGTCATTCAAAACCAGGAAGTCTATCGAAAAATTATATTTTTCAGCATTTTCCTCAATACATTTTCCAAATTTAACTCTAAGTGCGGTAAGTTAGAGC
The DNA here is from genome assembly GCF_016617805.1 of Bactrocera tryoni. Classification (NCBI taxonomy): domain Eukaryota; kingdom Metazoa; phylum Arthropoda; class Insecta; order Diptera; family Tephritidae; genus Bactrocera; species Bactrocera tryoni. The sequence continues at coordinate 42,302,643 of NC_052501.1, forward strand.
ACTATGAAAAATACTTTTTAAAAAATAAGAAAAATTTTTAAGCATGCTGTCACGGTAGATTATCCCGACACAAGAAATCACTACTTTATTAAGGACCAGTGTTGCGACATAATAATCCCCATTTAGATGTTAAGATGATTGATTCATGTACATACTGTAATCGTACGCTTACGATGTGACATAAACTCGAGTTTAAGAACAATTTTGAAGTATATTCATTGTTTAAAAAACTCTGAGTTTCATTATAAATTATTTATGAAAAGTGATGAAACAGTAATAGAGCAATGCCAAACTCGAGTTTAAGATTTAGAGTTTACGAACGAAAGTTTTATTTTGTTTAGCTGCTTTGGGGATGATGGTTAACTGTTACAACTCTCGGTTAAGATTTTCAGTTTAAAAACAGGGCGATAGTGTTTCAGAAACTCTAAGCTTACTCTGAAGTTATTTTAACCTTGAAAGATTTTTTGAATTGAAGTTTAAGTTTTAGGGCTTAAGGTTTTGTATTTTTGCGAAATTTCGAAAAAAGTTCAATGTGGTGTTTAATAAACTCTAAGTTTAATTCGAATATGTTATTTGTCAGAAAAAGTGCGTGAATAATAATTTAGAGCCTAAAAGTTAAGCCAAACTTTTAGATACTTCATCCAAATCTCGCGGCACAATAGCGTTCCTTTTCCATAAACACCAAAAGCGAGTTACCCGGGTAAATAACACTTTTTTGAAGTAGAGTTTTTTTTGTAGTAAAGTTTAATGATAAACTCCGAGAGATACAATAAGTTCGATTTCTTTTGTAGCAGAGTTTAATGTTAAACACCAAAAAGCGAGTTAATCGGTAGTTTTTTGCAATCAACTTCACTTTTTTGTAGTAAAGTTTTATGATAAACTCCAAAAGATACAATAAACTCCAGTTTCTTTGTAGTAGAGTTTAATGATAAACACCAAAAAGATTGATTTTTGCAATCTACTTCACTTTTTGTAGAAAATGTTTATGATAAACTCCAAAAGATACAATAAACTCGAGTTCATGAAACAACGTGAACGAAATATTAGTAGTAAATGAAGGGTTAACCGCTAAAAGTAGTCGGGTGATAAAAGAAATGAAAAAAAAAATGGATGGATGGATTGGTATAGAATAGGTTAGTAATAGGTTAGTCGTATATAGATGAAAGGGTTAACTAGATATTTTTCAATGTAAATGCAATATGTATATGTATAGTATATAAGTATGTATAATTATAAAGTTTATAGTATAATTGTAGTATAATTTAACAAATCTTAGTAACTCATGATAATGTTCTGCAAGTATGGAATACTAAAGTGTAGAAAAGAGTTTACATAAGTGTCATATGCTATAGTATATACATATGTAATTATGTAGGTACATAGTGTGTATTTATAAAAGCAATCAAAGTGTAGTTATACATATGTAGTATAGTAGGCAGCAGTGGCTAGTGTATATTGAAGTGTACAGATTCAGTTTGGTTTTTGGATTTTTTGTAAGCATTGGCAAATCATGGCTATGCGCGACGAAACTGCCAACAAAGCGATAGTGCAAAGAATAGTGTAAATAAAAAAATAGTGGCTGGTATATAGGGGAAGGTGTAATAGTGTATATATAAGAGAGAGTTTGTGTGGTGTAGGGGGAAGAAAGGAGGTGGGAATTTCAAATGGTAGCAAATATAAATTAAGGGTGGCATACGGTAAATATATATAAGGATATTTTTGTTGCAGGTTGCATGTCGTATTACACTACTACTCAAACTACATTTGGAACAATGCTTACCGGCTTTGCTTTTGGCTTCTGTTTTGCCTGTCGCTTCTGCTTCAACATATTCCAACGCCAAAGCACCGAATATTGCGGAATCTTTGCAGCGACTTGTCGTGCACGCCAAAAACTAATGCACACACGAAGCGAGACTAGTAAGGCGGTTGTTGTTAGTACTGTTGCTGGTGTTGTTGTATACGTTGAATTTTCAGGCTGCCGCTGCTTATTGAGCTGCTGTTGGTGTCGGTGATGAAGATGATGACACGTCGCAAACGACTATCAGCCTACAACAACAATTATAAATGCCACTGAGCCGATTTGCATGCAACTGAGTATGTGTGTTGTGTGTGCGAGAATTGACGTTGTACGTTGTTTTGAGCTGTGTCGCACCTGCAGTGTTAATTTAGTTTCGTCGTTTGATTGCTTAGCAGCTTCCTTTTTTTTGTAATTTTTTTTCTTCTAATTTCTGTTTTGCGCTCCTTCACACGCGTGTTCTGCGCTCCTGTTCAGTACCTCTGTTGCAGTTGGTAGCCGACGCAGCGTCTGTGTGCTTTATGGCATGTCTGTGTGGCAGTTCTTTACGCCGATTGCGCAGCGGCAATGAGTAACGAAAGCAAAAAACGAAATGGAAAATGAGTTCAAGGTATGGTAATTTCACGTTGAGTAGTTTTACGGTGGAATTTGGTGAGTGTGCAAAAACTAGACGCGTTGTCGCATGTGGAAAAAGAGATTTCATTGCATGTGTGTGGGTATGTATGTAATTTTTAGCGCGTTGCAGGCATGTTGCATGCTTATCTTTACATGTCCTGTTTTAAATGGATTTAGCTTCATATATTTTTTTGTCAGCGTCGCACTTTATCGACGGAATTTGAAAAAAAAATTGTTTTGAAGCAATTTTAATTTTACTTAACACAGTTTTGAAATTCCACGAAAGATTACGAGTCCTAAAAAATACTATTTCGAAATTGCTTGAAAAGTTACGAGTCCTAAAAAATCATTTCGTTGCAAGTTGAAGCAGTCTTTGAAACAAATAGCTATTTCAAGCACAAAATTATTATATTTTCACGCTCGGCGGCGACTTAATTGTCGAAAAAAATTTTTTGTAAGTAAAAAAAAAAAATTAATTTTTCCACATCTTATTGTCCAACGCTGTATTTTCAAACAATATTTCTCTTTTCTGCCAATATTCTTCTGATAATGGGAAATAAACAAATTTTCCAATCAATTTTAATTTTTTCTTAACTCAACGGTGTGTTGCATGCCCCAAATTACTTTTTACGCTGCAAGTTGAAGCAGCTTTCAAAACAAAAAAAGTGTTTTTCAGCTCCAAATGTCGCATATTATTCCACAACGCTGTATTTTCAAATAATATTCATCATTTCTGCCAATATTCGTATGATATTTGATTGCGTAGCGTTGAAGCAACCGCCTTTCGCTCAGTAAATTAACACAAATTAGTGCAACTCCAAGTAAAAACGTTGAAACACTTCTCCGTAGTACACTACAGTCGTCATCATACATTGTGCCACGCACTCTTTCGCCATTGTAAAAATATTGTAGCACTCTTTAAACAATATTAAATATTTTTTCTTCACCTGTTTTCACTTGTCCTGCACTTAATTAAATGTTACGCATACGCAGTGGCGCACGTCGGACGCGTTTGTTAGTAAAATTCACGCATAAAAGAAGCGTAGAGGACAACACAACTGCTTGCACGAGTTAATTTACAAAAACACGTGTTTTTCAGCAACACACAGTGCACAATGTTTTTCAGTATTTACTCTTTCTCGCTTACATAACATTTAAAAGTACACGCTTTTAAGCGCTTGAGTAGTCATTAAAGTGACAAAAAACACAATTTCAACACAGAAACACGTTTGCTATAAATTTAAATTTTTTCGTGTTTTTTTTTACAATTTTTTAGTAAATTTGTTAAATCGTTTACGCACCACAAACGTTGTTATTGTTATTATTTCTTTTTTTTTTTTGATTTTTTAAGGTTAATAAAATATACGCAGATAATGACGGATTTTTAATACAATGAAATACCTTTTACCGCTCGGACAAACATTAAGAGTTAATGTTTTTAGTCGTATCCTGCTTCACAGCCAACTTCGTATGGTTTGTGGCATAAAAACTTCGCAATATGCCGTTATTATGTGTAGATATGTATAAAAATATATATATGTGTATGTGTATGGGTGTGTAAATGTTACCTTCTTTGGCTTCTTCAGAGAGACGGTACGCGAGTACTGATGATACACCTGCACATGATTCGAAGTGAATTTACCCAACATTGGTTTTGACGTTTGATTTACAACACGCTGACGTTTTGCCTAATGAAAACCACGATGGAAAATGTGGATCTGCAAGTGAAAGAAATGGAAAAGTTTTCTTTTTAAATTTTTTGCTGAGGTAAAATATGGCTAGAGCGGGAAACTTGCACTTATTTCATAGCAGTACCGAAAAGTGTTAATCATACGCACTGTGGCACCTTTGACATCACTGCATTATTTCTAACAAGGAACTCAAAAAGTTGTAGCAAACAATAAAACGAAATATATTAATCAATACACGCATCTTCAAGGCATACAAATTATTGGGATAAAGTTAGAAACATAAAAACTACCGTTAGATCGGCTAGATGCAAAGGTTACCACAAACTTTTCAAGCAGTTGGTGCATAAATGCTCTTGTTTAAATATTAAACCAACAGAGGTGAAAAAACTACACTTGTAACAACTTACGGAAGAGGAGAACTTCACTTTTTAAATATAAACATTTCGAAAAGCTCCATAAATTAAATACTGAGATTTGAGGTATGTCTCTTAATATTGCGCAATGAAAGGAACAACTAATTATAAGAGATCATATTATATATAAAAGTCAAGAAGTTCGCAGATTTACTAATTCAAAATAATTACTTAATGAATTTAAAAAAAGTTGCTCATACGCCAAGTATCACCAAGTAATTTATGCAATTTTGTGGCCAAAGTGTCGAAAAATCGGCTCAATTGCTGAAGCGTATCACATAATTTTTACAATGTATAGAATCTTGATATATATCGAAATCCGATAATTAATCGAAATCGACTTTTGAATCGAATCGCAGCAAAGCGATGATATATACATATATTGCTTTAACGATTATATGCAAATTGGTTTTAATTTTCTAATTCGGAAGTGTATTTCCCCATTGAGTAGTTTTCAGTACAGCAAGCAATGAGGAATAATACTAAATCTTCGATGGTAACTCTTTATAGCTAAAGCAGAATATGAAGAGTTCAATTTAGCACCTTTGGTAAGAAATTATTTAATAAGGCAAAATTTAGTCATACATTTTATTGTCAGCCATCTCTTAAAATTATTTCTTATACTTTTACGTAGGTTGCCATGTATATTTCAAAAGTTGACAACCCTATTATCGCAATGTGGCAACTCACAATTTTATCGTAAATTTTGTCATTTTTGATGTTAGACTTGCTCAGAACGTTTTCACTTAGAAGAGCTATTTCTGTTGTTTACAGTAACTTAAAATACTCATCTCGGCCTTAAATTGGAATAAAATCGCGAACATTTTCGCACGATTATTTTTTACAACTTTCGACGTGGATTAACTCAGTAAAAGTGCATCGATGAATTTGTTTAATTTTCTGAGGATGAACGTAATCGAGGTCGTAGATCACATAGAGAGGAATTTCGTGAAGGTCTTCCAAAAACAGTTGTTGCTAATGAAACTATTAATTCTGTGATATGAGATTGAAACAATTACAGGCATTAGTTGGACGAAATTTCATTCGAGCACAGTTCATTGTAGAAACATTTTTTTCACGTTGGATCTCACATACATTGTCGATCGCTCAAAAAAGGCTCGTGTCGTTCGTTCGAAAGAAATGCTTGAACTATACCATAAAATGAATTCCTTTTAGTAAGTGATTTATGCAGCTATAAATCTAATCATTAATGGTGAATCCTTTTAATTCCCAGTAGTTTTCTTATGGCATTGACAGACGGCAGCGTTAAACCAGATTAATTGCATTTTTCGGGATTAATTCAGGAGTTACCACAGCTAACTCCGTTGCTGAATCCAAAAATAACTCTCAAAATTTTAGGGAGTTTGTGAGATTTTCGTTGGCAACATTGTTAAAAATGGCCAATTTTCATCTATTGTGAATGAAATACAAGCAACCCTGACAGCTGTTTATCAAATTCTCAATATAATATCAATAAAACTTCTATGTTATAATGCAGTTTTAAAAATATGTAATGTGTTTATACTTATGTTTTTGTAATAAAAAATGGTTTGGTAAAAATTGGTCGGCTAACAACCGTAATGTTTATCTTCTATCAATTTTCATTGAAAATATTATAAAAAGGACAATGAGCTGTTTATGAGAGTTTCAAACTCGCATAGCTTCCGTCTGTCACCTACAAATTTGGATCTGATTAAGTGCGCAGTTAATCCGGATTAACGCTGCCGTCTGTCAAGGCTATTAGACTGTTAACTTACACCGAGAAAGCATATATGTAGACTAGAAAAGTTAGTATAAGAAACCATTGGTTGATAAGAAAGTTTTATATTTTCGTTAGGAAAGAGTATCTCCTTACATTCCTAAATACTTGAATAAGATCACCAATGCTAAATGTAAAGGAACACATGTCTTCTATATAGATTAGTAAGCTTTTTGATCGTAAGAATCGTAATACTTTAGTTTCTGTATAAGCTGAGCCTTAATATGCGATATCGTATCCCATACAGTTGCATGATAACTTTTAAAAAACTTTAGCTAAATCAAAAGTATCATTTTCAGATATTTTTGTACAAATATCTACTATAACAGGCTCCAGTTATATGGTGAAAATCATCAGACCAACTATTCACGGCATGAGCTGCCACACACACACAAATTTACTAATGAAAGGAATTTCGCGCCAAATATTTTTTTCTAGGTTGGTTAGTGCCATATGTCTCAACAACATAATTTTTAGTATACGCCCGTCTTTCAGAAGTACATAAAATGCATTCGGCGATTTTTACGATGAGTGAAATTATTCAACAAAGAATTTCCATCAAGTTTGTTTTCGGAATCAAATTTCTGGTGCCGAAACGTTTAGAATTTTGTCTTAATGAAGACATCTTGATATTGAATTTTACAATTAAAGTGATTTTGGCGAATATTTAAAGAAAATGGTTTGTTCTTTTTTGGAAATGGCCTTTGGTTATAATTATATGTCGCAAGCAAGTACTTTTGATTCATACACATTTTTACTAGAAAAGTCGAGAACGCGTTGATGACGAACCACGTCTATGACGGGCATCAAAAATGAACGCAATATTAGTTCCAAATCACTCAATTTTTTAGAAAAATAGCGTCGCGTTAACGTCTGTGAAACAATACTTTCCAACTACCAGGAAGCACACGACCAATCGGACGAATAGTTTTCTTGGGGAGCACTCCGAAATCTTTCCGACCGGACAAACTGTCCACAAGGTGTAATATTTGAGTGTTGTGATCGTTTGCGTGAAGCTGTTCCTCAAAAGAGGCTAGAATAACGGGCCGACTTTTCTTGGTTTTTGCATCCAATAATGGAGCATCGCATACTCTATTGATTCTTCGAGAGTTTTTGGCTAAATATTCAACCAATAACGTGCCGCAACCACCATATTCGCCTGATTTAGCGCCGTGTGGCTTCTGGCTATTCAGCAAACTCAATCGATCACTGCAGGGAAACCGTTTTGAGTCTATTGAAAACATTAAACGTGATTCACTACGCGCTTTGAATACCGGCAATTGCCTTTAACAACTGTTTCGTTGATTTGAAAAACCATTGGCACAAGTGTCATTGGTCCAGTGGGATTACTTTAAGGGGGACGACAAAGGTTTTGAAGAATAAATAAAGAATTTTAAAATTTTGAACATAGTCTTAATATTTTTTGCTCATAGTAGTACAGCAATACGAAGCTGTTAAGTGGAATTTTTTGCACCGGTTTTGTTCTGATAGCACCAAATAAAATACAACAAGAACAAACCATTTTCTTTAAATATTCGCCAAAATCACTTTAATTGTAAAATTCAATATCAAGATGTCTTCATTAAGACATAAAAACACTTTTCATGGAAGCAAACTCTGAAGGACATTTTAATGAAGATTTACTTACACACACATACATATGTCAATTTACTATACATATAAGTATCTTGTAAGGATGTAAGTGACTCTTAACGTATTTCCCTTAACTTTCACAATATATGTATGTATGTAAGTATTACAGAGAATGAACAAGATTTTTGCTCTCAAACATTCTCAGCAATTACTTTTAATTGCAGCGTTTCGTTTGTGTTTTAACAACAGGTCATTCATACACGCACACATATGTAGGTAACTATTAGTATATGTACATATGTAAATTTAAAGCTGGATAAAAGCGGAAGGAGTCAATAGGAATAAAATCCCAAGAAAAATTTCGTATAAGATGATACATATGTAATTTAATATTAGAGTCAGTGTCGTAACGAAAAATAACCGAAAATCAGTGTTTTTTTGTGGGCATTTATAGTCAACTTGTCTAGCTGAGCGAACGTGCTAAAAGTGGCTTGCGTCATTAAAAAGTAATAAAGTTTAGTTTTTCGTGAAACTAATACGACTGTGTAAGCTGACATTGAGCAATGCCAAAAGCTCCGTCAGGATCGAGAAGGACCTTTCCGAGCCGTTTGATACAAGGTTTCAGGCAAGGCGACTCACTATCATCCGACTTCTTCAATTTACTGCTGGAGAAAATACATAATTCGAGTTGCAGATCTGAATAGAGAAGGAACAATCTATAACAGTGTACAGCTGCTGGCGTATGCCGATGATATTGATATCATTGGCCTCAACAGCCGCGCGGTTAGTTCTGTTTTCTCCAGACTGGACAAGGAAGCAAAGCACATGGGTCTGGTAGTGAACGAAGGCAAGACGAAATATCTTCTGTCATCAAACACGCACTCACTATTGGGCTCTCACATCACTGTTGACAGTCATAACTTTGAAGTCGTAGATAATTTCGTCTATCTTGGAACCAGCATCAACACCAACAACAACGTCAGCCTCGAAATTCAACGCAGAATATCTCTTGCCAACAGGTGCTAATTCGGACTAAGTAGGCAATTGAGACGTAAAGTCCTCTCTCAACGAACAAAAACTAAACTCTATAAGTCACTCATTATTTCCATCCTGATATATGTTGCAGAGGCATGGACGATGACAACATCTGATAAGTCGATGTTACGACTGTTTTGAACAGAAAAGTTCTGCGGAAGATTTATGGTCAAAGTGCGCTTCCTGGAAAATGGTTGACATCAAAATAGGTTATCAAAATTTGGCTTGATTCAATCTTTTCCATCAGCCGACGCAGTTCTTTTGAAATGGAATCCATAAATTCGCAGGAAGATAGTAAAATTTTATACCTTATGGGGAATACTTTTAATAATGCCACTGTACACAATTTTTTCCCCCTGCGGGTACGGGGGGACCCCCTCTGGATTCGGGGGGGAAACCGAATATAGCCGCGGTAAGGCATACCTAGAGGCGACTAAAATCCTGGCCACCAGTACAGAGTAGTATGGAAGCTCAACTGGTCGTAGCTTCGGCTACAAGGTCATACCAAAGACTTTAACCTGGTACCACGGGGAGCAGTAGCCCCTGGAGTTCGCTCCAGCCTGCTCATTGCGTTTGGCCCTTTGTGGAGATTCGTGGTAGCTGTGGTTAAAACCCAAATCGCGGGAAGAACTGACTTTGTCAGTCGAATGTGGAGTTGCATTGCAACCGGGTGCCGGACCCAAAGTACGGCAGAGGGTTTAGATGGGCCTCGAGCCCTACCAAGGTTGTTAGTGTGTCCATGCCACACTGCCAATTGGTACTGAAAATGTTTACCCAGTTTTCAGGGCGCTGATCGACGCTTTGTATTGATCCGTTGTGCTTTTGAGCATCGTGGAGTTAAGCTGTCGACAGCAGGATCCCACGTTAAACACAATCAGACGTTGTACACAATTTTCTCAAATAAACGTTTGAAAAAGAAAATTTAGCGAGTATGGTTTTCAGCCTGCTGTGTGTCACTTGCCAATTTCCTCGAGCCTTATGTAATTTTGGAGCTATTTGGAATTTAACGGAAAGTTTAATGAAACTTCAGCTTTCGAAGAAACACATGTACATACAGCATATATTACGCGAATACTAGTAATGGGTGATGCAAGTATTGTTTGGCTTTTCATCAAGGAAAGACTTACGCTTGAACAACGTTTACAAATCGTTCAACTTCATTACGAATATTCACGTTCTGTAAATAATATGTTTCACCCACTTGGCTCAACTTATGGTCAACATAATCAGCTTACCGAGCGTACTATTCGTAACACCATCATCCATCTAGAGACCCAGCTCTCATTATTGGATAATATTCGACCGAATAGACCACATCCAGCACGTAGTGAAGAAAATATAGCATACATAGCTTAGAGTGTACACGAAGACCACGACGAGTAGATTCGGCGCCGTTCACAGCAACTCAGACTGACGTTTGGAACGACATTTTACTCATTTCATGTCGAGATCTTAAATTGAAAGCGTACAAAATAGAACTTGTGCAAGAACTAAAGCCGCTCGACCTTCCCAAGCGACATCGCTGCTCTCTATTGACTCGTGGAAAAATCCAAGAAGCCAAATTTTGTTCAGCGAAGAGGACCATTTATTGCCCAATGGGTATAGTAACAAGCAAAATTGTCGCATTTAAGACGCAGAGCAACATGAAGAGATTCAAGAGTTCCCGGTTCATTAAGAAAAAAACACGGTTTGGTGTGATTTGTGGGCCGGTGAAATCATCGGCACATATTTCATGGCGACCGTTATCGCGTCATGATAACCGACTATTTGATGGCTGAAATTAAGCTCGTAATCTTGGCGGCATTTGGTTTCAACAAGACGTCGCCGCTTCCCACACATCGCATCAATCAAGGGATATATTCAGAGAACACTTGTTGGAACAGATAATTTCACGTTTGGGCCGATCGATTGGCAACCAATATCGTGTGATATCTCTCGATATCTGTCTAACAGTATGACTTTTTCCTGTGGGGAGGTCTTGGAGCAAAACATCACTCGTGTCATTCACCAGTTACCAGTCGTAATGCTCGAACGGATCGTCGAAAATTGGACTCAACGGATAGACCATCTGAGACGTTTATTAGAGCTAATCTTCAACGAATAAATGCCAAAGAATGTTCTTTTGAATGCTCATAAACATTACCCAATAAATTGCACAATAGGGAACAATGAAAGGAGTCACCCATTATATGGGACGAAGAAATACTCGATCTTTACATGGAAACGATGCAACTTGGAATTTTCTGTTTCCAATAGAACTCGCGGCTATGGAATCAGTGAAACGATGAAATCGCTTAAATTCGATTTATGGGGACCGGCCGGCATTAACATTGCTCCAGGACCTTACATGTTATTTTTATATATAACTGGCTCAGACGGTGTTTACGGAGACCCATTCAGTGCTTAAACGGGCCAATGTAATCAACTCGGGGCCTCTGAATGACTGTTCTCATCTCCTCTTACTCGGTATTATTAGAGGCAGAAAAAATTCGAAAATATACTAAAATTTAGACAAAATTAACTTTTATTTCCTACAAACCCTCAACATAACACGCCAATAAAAACGTGAGTTTACCTGCGCGTTAATTATCGCCGGCTTTTGCAGCTGCGCCACTTCTCACGGCAATCACAATGTCTTGACAAGCATGCCTGAATCTGAAGGCAAGCACAGGCATCTCATATATTAAAAGTTAACTCACCACCCACAGACACATTTGAGTATATGTATATGTGTCCCATTTGCAGCAAATGTGTTTGTAGAGAAGCAAAGGCAAATAATTTACATACCTGTCAGCTTAAGAGCGCTTAACGGTATAATCAATGTGAAACCAATTTGAAGCGAGAAAAAATAAATAAAATGAAAAAAGAAAAAAATACAAGAAAATAACCCCAAGCACATAAACATATTTGACATTAAAACTGACAGCCGCAAAAACCGAAAGATACGTGATGGCTTTCGTGGTCGTGTCAAACAGCAAGGCAGCAACAACAACACCAACTACGAGCTTATAAAGCTATCAATTGCCTGAAATGTGTACGCCTGAGTTCATGTGGGTTTGTATGTATGTGTGTAGTCTACTCTTTGTCGTCGGCAGCAGGGTGTTTAAACCCACGGTTTTCACATTGCCTACATTTGGGCGCAACAGACAATTTTTACAATTTTTTTGCGAGCGTGAAAAATATGGGACTTTAAATAAGTAGCACTTAGCAGAAGTAGACACCGCGCCGAAATCAATAAACCGTCGAAGATTAACTGCTGGAATAAACTCGCTTTTGGGATTTGCTATAAATAAAGATACTTAGTTCAAATGGCTTGGGGCGCGCTGATAGAAATCACTGTAAGTTAAGTGTGCTTAGACAAACGCTGGCGGCTCTTGTCTTCAAAAATGAAATAATAGGCAAAGAGCAAATAAAGATAAAAAGTTGTAGAATATATTTCGTACTGTTTTTTACTCGGCGCAAAATAGCTCACGAGGAGTATTTTGAGTTCGCTTTAAATAACGGCATAAACGATGTGTAGATATATATAAATGGCAAAATGGACATGAAGAGGAGTTATTTATCTTTTTCATAGGGGACGGTACGATAATTTAAATTTAAATATTTTGGGGAATTTCGTCACCAATTAGCTAAAATCATCGGATTTGGTAAAATTGTAACTAACTATTTTAAAGAACCGAAAAAGGGGCAAACACGGTAAAACAATTCGTAGGGAAACACAACATTAGTAACAAAATCGAGGCATTTTGTATGTCTAGCTCGACACGGTACTCCAAAGTATTATTCGAAAATTCCCACAAACTCTCCTTAAGCACCACTTTATCTTTTCATGGAACATCAACTCTGTTTCCAACATAACACAACATAATATTACCACTATTAGCCAATTAGGATCGTCATTAAAAGAATGCCTCTCATTCCAGGCTGTTTTCTTCCTTTCATTTGGGGTGTTTTTCACGTGGCGGGTCCCAAACCAAGCCCACAACCATGAGGAGGAGAGTTTCGGCTTTTCACTTTAGCTCGCCTTCAAATGAATATTCTTGGCTAACCATGGATACTTGGTCTAAGATCAAAAGTAGTGAGCTATTTGAGCCATATGTAAAAAGTTCTGACCACTCCAAAGTGAATGGCGCTCAGAGAACTTTCCACACTTGAGTGAACTTCTACACATGACTCCATGCCAATGGGTCACTTTGCGATAAGACAATCTATCTCAGCTATTAATTGAATGAAAACGTGTCGGTGCTTCGCTCTCTTCGGGTGAGCTTATCTAGCGCTGGGCTACCATCGGTTCATGTGCTATCTAAAAATCTTCCTGCGCGAGATCGATCGTAAGAAAGCCAGTGAGCTAACCTGCTACCAGTTGTGGAGATGCTAACAGTTCATTATCCTATCGGCATCCATGCTGTCAGGTAGAAAATCTTTCCGGATGCCAGCTACGAAATCTGTATAGAAGAAGCCGAGGTGGTAGCATCTCAACACTTTTTTCTCGATTTTCGGAGTTCGAGAGACCAAGGATTAACCACTTGAGAGCTCACACTTTCAAATATCCTGCCGAGCTGGTAAGAATATAAATTAAACGTTTTGACCTCAAGGCTCCTTCTCAAACTATAAGATCGTATACTATATCCGTGTTCCATTTTTATGGCTTCAAAAAATACTACGTATAGTAGACCAACTACGATCCCCATATTGAGGATCAGGCATCGAACCTTACTTAACGTTACTACATTTATAATATTATTCTTTCAAAGCCCTCTAATCATATACGCTTATGACTCAATAGTATTTTCGATAGAAAGTAAAAGATTCATAATTAACATGTTACTCTTTTAACGCCAGAAAATGGAAAACATAAATTGATAGCATTTTCGAAATACTTTCGAAAAAAACGTCACTCCCATATCTTACTTCAAATATTTAAAGAACCTTCCATAGTCTTAAAACAAACCCGTCGGGTCAAATGATTAACAGCGACATCTACAACAACCGTTATATAACACTAAGTACAAGTTTATTACGTAATGAAGCCAACATAACGAAAATGCCAGGGGAAGCGTTACTGCGTATGGATTCCGAGATTCAGAGCTCGAGTTCGCTGAAATTAAGACTACTCAGCAGAATATTGATTTCAATACGAGTCTAATCCTAGACCCGACCAGCACATACGAAATCATAACATTTTATCTATTCGATCAAATCCCTCATTGGACCCCTTCAAAAAACTTTAGTTGACTGACACAGTAAGCTAAGAACCGATTCAGTTGTAATCATATAATACTTGTATATTCGATAGTCTCTACAAAAAAAATGTACCATAAACTTCCTTTATGTAGTATTTTATTGTAGCATACTAAACTCCAGCCGAGCTTGTCCGAACCTATTTTCTCCAAATTTTAAACCGTATTATCTTATTCTTGCTTTTTAGCATTTCTCCCTCTGGTATTTTTGACGTATTGAGATAAGAACCTAATTCAATTTAAGGAACCTCATTCAATTATCTAAACGCTTATTGCAAAGGCACTGACATTCCCACGAAGTATTGAAAGCGGCGAAGAACACAAAAGTAATATAATAAATCGCAAATGCAATAAAATCTAGCAGACTAGTCACAAGCAACAAAAAAGTACACAAAAAAAACAACGAAGAAAAGGAAAAAACAAACTGTTGCGCATTAACAAACTTCTGGCGACGGCAACAAACATTTGTTGCTTGCCACTTGGGTCACAATGCCACTTGATATCGCACTTTGTGCTTTCCGCATTTCGCTTGTATTTTTATTGTTTCTCTGCCATGCCACGCCACGTTTCTTCACCTCCCACGCATCCTTGTTAGTTAGCAGCAAGAATCAAGTGGCCACTCGTAGAAACAAAGCTATGTGGCATGCCACAAAACCAGCTGCTTTATGGTCGCGGCGAGGCAGACGGGGCGCATAGACCAGTAGACAGCATGACAAACCGCACAATAAGAGGGTATGCTCGTAGACAGCTAGACGAGATACCCGCTTGACAATTTCGCCGCGCTACCCTGCTCTTCTCTGCGTCCACCCCACACTCACTCTTCACTCTCACTGTGTGTCTCCAAGGCTGGGGCTGCAACACATTGGAACTTCTAATTGAAATGAAATACTGTTAGGTATGCAACATCGCAGGGAGGGAACGGTGAAGGAAGCACATACTTGAAATTGCAATGCTATCAAGGCTTATATTAAGAGAGATAAATATACAGGGTGCCCCACACATATACGCTCATAACCCCATACTCATGCAGACAGTGGCAGTGTTTTCCCAGCGCTCAATGTCGCAGAGAACATTAAAAGTTATTTCAAGAAAATATGTCGGCCTTTTTTCATGCACTGCGGCGTTGCGCTCCAGCTGCCTGCTCTCCTTTCTCGCCCTCCTTCTCCTTTCCTTGCGCGCTCCATTGCCAGCCGACTTCTGCCTGCACTCGCAAGCCGTAACATTAACGTATTATTTTTGCCTTGACTCTGCAGCTGCTTATCGCTTTAATGCGTTTTTATACTCTCGCAACATGTTACACGGAGAGTCTAATCGTTTTGTTCAACTATTAGTTGTTTGTAGTGCCATAAAATATAGAGATAAGTAGAGGGTTATGTGGGTCATGTATATCAAGATTCTTCTTTTTCTTCTTTACTTGTGTAAACACCGCTTTCGATTATAGCCGAGTTAACAACAGCGCGCCAGTCGCTTCTTCATTTGACGCCAATTCGAGGTACCAAGTGCAGCTAGGTCCTTCTGCACCTGATCTCTCCAACGGAGTGGAGGTCTTCCTCTTCCTCTGCTTCCACCGGCGGTCTCGTACAGCTTATCGTGCCATCGACTAATGTAATCGTCGTTGCTAAAGCGCAAAGGAGCATAAATCTTCCGCAAAACTTTTCTCTCGAAAACTCCTACGGACCACTCATCAAATGTTGTCATTGTCCATGCTCTGCACTATATAGCAGGGCGAGGATGATGGGTGACCTATAGAACCAGCTATATCCAATTGTGGTCCGATCTGAAGATTGTAGCCTTGGATAAATAAAGCTTACCATAAAAGGATCGGTCAATTATATGGCAGCTATATGTCGGCGATTCCGATAAATAAGCAGCTACTTGGTGAAACAGTTTTTCAATTTAGACTTACAAGGTGCGTTCCAAAGTAAACAAGACTTACTAAAAACAGAACAAATGGTTTTTTGGGCAAAATCTAGCTTCAATATAGCTTTTTGCACAGTCAAAATGTCATGAAATTCTCACTGGACAATCGATAAAAATAGCAGATTGTAACGTACCAGTCGACATATAGATGACGCTACCAGGAGGCGCTAGATTCAAAAAGTCCTGTTTACTTCGGAAAACACCTTTTATTTCAGAATGGAGTTGCCAGCCATTTCAAAAAAGATAAACAGGAGGAAATGATATCAAAAGTATGTCAAACGTTTAACATTGAATACCAGTCATAATTTCATTTAATTTAATTTAATCAACACTCATTTGGGAGTAGAGTTTCCATTTATCGAATGAAGCAATATTCCCCAATACAAGTATGTGCCAATTAAGCATGGTTCTAATGAACCAAGAAATTTTATTACGATTTTGGATTATAGGATTCTGTATATAGTCTTATTTAGCTCAGGCATCCACTCTTAGCTATTCAGTAAAACTCCTGAGGTCTTTCCTTTGCCTAGTACTTCCGATTGGAAGATGTTAACGGAAGAGAGATATCAATATCATTGGAATGTATTTTGAACCCGTCGATATGGATCGATATAGTATTTTTCTCCTCTACTAAACCATTCTCCATTCACGTGTAGAGGGTATTCTCTCCTGGAATCACTATTGAAATTCAACCTTGGGAGGATATGTCTGATCCATTTAGATTTATTTTGAGCTGGTTGAGGTAATAAGTAGCACAACTCTTCATGCTCTTAACTCGTTGATTCTTAGAGCAGAAAATGTTGCTACTTTCCAAATGAAAAAGTCTACGGATAGTTGAGCTCTAAGCATACTAAACCAGGCAGTCAGGCATGACTTAATGGGCTCAGTAACTCCTGTACAGGCTGCCTTCTATCAGAAAACCTACAAAATTTGTTGAAGTCAGCTTGCTTTGCTTTGTATGCTTTCTGGGATTATAATTTCGGTATGTAATAAGAACTTCATTAAAAAACAACTCTTAACATGGTATTAAAACCGATTCAATATTTCGCATATTTCTCCTCACCACTTTCATGTTTGAAGTTTGGCACACGATCTATGGTCTATTGTGCCTTCTGCTATATCACATATTGTCACAAAGGTCCAGCACTCTGAATAATTCCAGGAGCCTGCTCGGCGCGACTGAGGTGATGTCATCTCTGTCCACGTACTTAGAAGGCCTAGCGCCTTGAGCCTGCTTCTACAAATTGCTGGGCAGTCTAGAATCAGATGTTCTGGAGGAAGTCCTCATACGTCATACACTCTTTATAGTCTGAAAACTAGCAAGCGACTTCCCAATCTTTTGCTACTTGTTGCAGTTAGTTTCAGCGCTTTGCAAGAAGCGACCTTCCTTCTTACTTCTAAGACACTGAGCGTGTTGCTTGCATTTCCTATCCTTCTGCAGACACATTCTGGCATTTATACTCGGCATACTTTATATGATTATTATTTTTTATTTTCTCCGCATCTTCGTAGTTATTTTTGTTTATTTCTTGCACTATGGCCTGTCATAATTCGAAAGGTCGCTGAGTTCTCGTCGGTATTCTATTTATTTACTGGAGCATTTTTTGGTGATTTGTTTTTGTATTTTTTGTTGAATTTTTCTATTTCGTGAATTTCTTTTTTGCATTTAAGCACTCTTGGATATTATTCTACTGTGCCATCTCCGTTCTTTGTATGTTCCTTGTTTCTCTTTTATTCCTATTTTTTGTTTAACGTATTTGCTCAAATTCAAGTGGATAAATTTATTAAGCAAGCGTAGGCGTTGTGCCGTTATGTAGCATCCGTTGGGTAACATCCTTTGTATTCATATTATTGTGATTACCTTTTTCATTGGTATTCTTGCAACACGCACACATATAGCAACAGGCTTGCAAGGCTGCTACGCAGCTGAAATTCAATTGAATTGCACAAAAGCTTCGTGGAAAGAGCGAATTTTTAGTTTGCTGTTTTTCTATTGAATTCACTTCAGAGTTTTAAGGATTTCAGCATCTTATGCAACGTTTATTCCGAAAGTAGCATTGCTTAAGCGACACGACACGTGACTTAAAGCGTAACCGTTGAGGTTAAGACTTGAAATAATAACTTTGAATTAAGATGAAAGGTCAACGTTTATTAGAAGCATGCAGATCAATGCTGGGATTCTTGTGAATTTAGAAACTATATTTCTTTAGAATTGCGCAACATGAACTTTTAGGGCATGCTTGGAGTTTAGTATTAGATCTACAACTATGTGGGTACGGGAGGGAAACATTGTCTAATGAGGTATCTGGCAGTAGGTACGGAGACCAACGAGGAGATAAAGCGGACTGGGATATCAGCGCAAACGTCTACGGAAGCCAATGGAAAGGTTGTAGCTGCTCGCTGTTCTGAACATAGCGGGAGATTTAGGAGCCACTCCAACAATGGTTCATATTTAACATTCATGCGAACGGCTCCTAAATTGAAGACGGAGTTGATGCGGTAGTATATTCTCAAACATATCATAAGACAGCGTTCTCAGCTGTTGGACCACTGATATATATCTCAAGCAGAGGTCTTTGCTATTGGAAAAGCCGGGGAGCTAGCCCATACTGCCCTTGTGTGACTTTTTGAGTATTATCTACTCACATCTTCGACCAAAACAGCTTGAAGATGAGGCAATATTTTGAATAATACTATTGTACATGTTTTTCTTAAAAAAACTTTCTGATTAGATATTCCTTAGACAGTTCGAAACATGTCCGACACATTGCCCTAACTGCTAGAACAATACAAAATTATTTATCGACGAAAGGCTTCGATTTCATCGATGATATTGATAGCATTGGCCTCAACAACCGCGACGTTAGTTCTGCTTCCTCCAGATTGGACAAAGAAGCGAGGCAAATAGATATGGTAGTGAAGGAGGACAAGACGAAATATCTTCTGCCATCAAAAAAACAGTCATGGCACTCGTGAGTTGGCTTTTACGTCACTGTTGACAGTCATAACTTCGGAGTCGTAGCTAATTTCGTTTACCTTGGAACTAGCATTAAAACCAACAACAACGACAGCATCAAAATCCAACGCAAATGTCTCTTACCAATAGGTGCTACTTCGGACTGCATAGGCAATTGAGAAGTAAAGTCCTCTTTTTCGATGAACAAAAACAAAATTCTACAAGTCACTCATCACCCGGTAACGGTTAACGGTACGAGATATACGACGATATTGACATAGTTCAGCGAATTAAGATACAGTGCCTACACGGACTAGGTCATGTAATGTTGTCCCAATGGATGAAGGCACTCCAGTTTTGAGAGTATTCGATGCAAGGAAGACTTCCACTCCGTTGGAGAGATCAAGTGGAGTGGGACATGGCTGCACTTGGTATCTCGAATTGGTGACAAACAGCGAATAGAAAGAACGACTGGCGCACTCTTGCCTAAGCGGTATCCACGCCAATAAAGAAGATGTCGAACAATACAGCAGTTATCAACAACAGATCCCTAACTACAAATTCTACTTTTCCTGGATTTGTCGACTATTACAACAAAAACAAGAAAAAACGTTAATTTCGGCTGCACCGAAACTGATATACCCTTCACAGGTGCATTTCTTTTAGTAACTATGTGTTCTGTTTATATGGAAGCTATATACTATAGTAATCCGATCTGAACAATATTTTCGGAGAAGATGTTATTATCTTAAGCAGTAATCCATGTCAAATTTCGTGAAGATACCACGTCAAAGCGAATTTTTTCCATACAAGCCCTTGATTCCGATCGTTCGATTTGTATAGCAGCTATATGCTATAGTGGTCCGATATCGGCAGTTCCGACAAATGACCAGCTTCTTGAAGAGAAAATAACGTTTGCAAAATTTCAAAAGAGACGGACATGGCTAAATCGACTCAGCTCAACATACTGATCATTTATATATACATATATATACTTTATAGGGTCTCCGACGCTTAGTTCTGGATGTTACAAACTTCCTGACAAACTTAATATACCCTGTTCAGGGTATAAAAAAAAAAAACAAATAGATAAGAACTCTAGTAGAAATGCTAACAAGTCACTGCCTACAATGACAATTGTAGATGCTGTCAAGATGTATAAGAAGGGACTACATGTTTTATGAGAATGCAACTATCGCTCGAGGGTTTCTTATCAGCGTCTCAGAGGTTGCAAAAAAGAGGTTACAGACTTTGAGAGATGTTACAAGGTCAGACAAAATCATTTTTATTTGTTATATGAAAGCATCATAACACCATTTTTTACAATAAAAATACCTTTGCTTATTAATTTATAATTTTCCTGAAATTCCCGCGGGAAGAATATAAAAGCCAAAAAAAAACCGACAGAAAAATCGTGACTTTAAATTACAAAGCGAGCAATAAAGCCGTTATTTGAAGAAAAAATGCACAATTTAACCAGCATAATGTGAATTTAAGCATAACGCAATGCAAACACAACAAGAAAGGACAAGAAAGAACGGGCAAAATGTGGCAAGCTTAATGCGGCAAAGGAACTACATGGCGGCGAGGCGAGAGACCCGCTTTGAAGCCGAGACGCATCCACCACAATACGAATATATTTGTGTATGTGTGTGTCTGCGGCAATTGTAATAAATTTAAAACGTAAATCCACACCAATTACGTCAATTTGTTGAGGTTTCAAATGTGCCAAAGGAGCAAATGATGAGACGACAACGAGAGTCAATGGCACAGCTTGGGACTCACGCTCGGCTGCGTTGACTGCAATTACCACACATCACAGGCAGACGTTACGTTACAACAGCAAAGCAACGAAGCAAAAAAAAAAACAAAAAAAGAACACGAACAAGACAAATGAACAGCATGCAGTCAGCGAGCAGGACATGCAAATTGTTACATATTTTCCTTTAAATACTTAAAGAGCACAACTCAAAACCATTGATTTTCATGAAAATTTCCTGAATAAAATTTTAGGTGTATAATTCGATGTAAAAATCTAGGCACTTACGAACTTACTCCGGAATAATGCTTGGAAAGACAAGAGAACTATCAATCCTTTAAAATTCGACTGTATCATCAATACGACTAATCCTAAGAAGGCCTTTTGTTACTGTCAAAACTGGTACTCGCTTATCTGAGCATTCTCTTTCAAGCAGAATTTATGACAGATTTATGTAGAACTCCCTGATTTTATTGATCTTTCATAAAACAGTAAGCACTTAACCTTAATTTTAAATTAAATTCTGTTTGGGTCGCCGCTACGAAAAAAAAGATACAAATACGATAAGATGGGAAGCTGATATGATAACGCACTTTCTAAACGGTCTGTTATCTAAATCCAGTTACACTCAACCCTCTCTTTCAAAATTTTGTGGTTCTCTGCAATCTTTTTTAACATAATACAATTGACACTAACACTTTTATGTCCCTACTACAACCATTATTTGCTTCTTCTTTTCTCTTGTAGTTCTTTGGTGACCGGCTGCAGTATCCCACACCAGATCACCTTCGAACAACTAGAAATATTTTGACCCATCATCGTCGAAATAATGGAAAATTTGTTTGAAAATATGACACACTGACGGTGTCTCGGGCGACTGCCTATCGTGCAACTTTTAACTTCGTCTATCTTGTAACCAGCATTAACATCAACAAGAAAGTCAGAAACGCAGTATAACTCTTGCCAACAGGTGTTACTTCGGACTTAGTAGGCAATTGAGAAGTAAAGTCCTTTCTCGATGAACAAAGACCAAACTCTAAAAGTCACTCTTTATTGCCGTCCTGCTATATGGTACCGAAGCTTGTACAATGACAACATCTGATGAGTCCACGCTACGAGTTTTCGAGAGAAAGGTTCTGCAGAAGATTTATGATCCTTTGCGCATTGCCAACGGCGAATACCACAGTCGATAGAACGATGATCTGTACGAGGTTTACAACGACGTTGACATAGTTCAGCGAATTAAGAGACAGCGGCTACGATGGCTAGTCCATGTCTTCCGAATGGATGAAAGCACTCCAGGTCTGAAAGTATTCGACGCAGCATACGCCGGGGAAAGCAGAGGAAGACCTCCACTCCGTTGGAAAGACCAGGTGGAGAAAGACCGGGTTAAACTTGAAATCTCCATTTCCAATTGGCGCCAAACAAACGACTTGCTTCATTCTAAACAAACATTTCAAAGACTATATGAAATATTCAGTCAGTAGCCAATCCGAACTGGCCTAACGTAAATTAACCTAAAAGCCTTACTTTGTACTAACCCTTCCTTCTAATGCACCTTAGTTCCACACTTACACTAATTCAGAAAAATATGACAACTTAAATAGGACTTGTGGACAAAAATATGAAGGAAGAAATCTCCAAATATCTCTTAAAAAAAGTCTTATCCCCGATTGCATCTAACCGTCTTTGTAAAAGAAATAGTTTCTTTGATTGCATGAAACAGATAATCAAACTATATGCTATAAGTGACTATGGAACCGGGCTGCACTGTCCTAACAATAAGTC
Organism: Bactrocera tryoni; assembly: GCF_016617805.1. Lineage (NCBI taxonomy): Eukaryota > Metazoa > Arthropoda > Insecta > Diptera > Tephritidae > Bactrocera > Bactrocera tryoni. The sequence continues at coordinate 42,325,207 of NC_052501.1, forward strand.
GACAACTACTTAAGAATTTCTCTTTATTACTTCTACAATTTTCCCATAATTTTTGTACACCTAAAATAGTCTAATTAATAGCAAATAGTTAATAGGGTCTCAGAGTTTAACTAAAACCCTAAAATTTTAATCAAAAGAAAGCATTCATTAAATACTTAAAACTGTTTATAATCAAGAGATTTACAACTACAACATTGAAAGACATTCCTTAGTTAACGAACTCTTAAGCTGATACTCAAGGTTAGCGCTGATTAAATACTTTCTTAAAGATATTTGAGCTTTCAACTTTGCTCTATTAAATAAAGTACTGTGATGTTCAAATTTATAGAAATTGCTTTCGGGCTCTACATTCCTTCTTCTCTTCCGCTATTCAAACACACACGAAAAGCTATGCTTCGGCGATAATTCTTCGCACAAAAATGTTAAAGTGTCGGCAACATTTCACTTCCACTCGCTTATATTTCCTCCTTCTTTATGGCAGAAAAATAAATATAAATATATACATATATGTACATACAATATATAGAAAACCGGTTGACGGTTTCGCGGCAGCGCTTGTCAACAGCTGAAAGCCATACAATCCGCACAGCTCAACTTGGTATGTATTTTGTCAAGATGTCTTGGCCTCTCACGCAACAACTCACAATAGCTTAACGGAAACTGACGAACAACCAGCCGCGATGACAAACAAAAGCAACAAGGACTCGCGTATCCTTTGCGAAAGTTTGCACACCCCACCCATGCAAACAGAAACCCACACACCCTTCAAGTCTTCATGTGGCTGTCGGTGATGGGTGTCTGCATTGCGATAAGGCAGCGAAGCGCGCAACGACACACTCAAAAAATGTGGAGAAACATGAGCGTGTTCTAGGCACACGTCGGGTTAACGAAGATGCGAGCTAGCGTTTAAGCAGCACAGCTGTCTCCAAAGCAGGGGTAACGACATAAAATGGAACACTAAATTGAAAGAAAGAGTAAAAGGTTTGTGGACCTAAGCAAGAAAACAGCTGCATAGCTTTAAAAGTCGACAGGGTCAAGCAGACGGCAGCAGAGGCTCACATGTATAAATATATGTAAGTTTGAAAGCAACTGAAAGGGGATTACTGATGTGTCTAAGAACAAATTATGCCGAAAGAGAGACGCAAAAGAAAAAGTAAGGATTAAAATAAGTAACAGAGTATACATGAGAGTAAAACTTCATAAAAGGACAGTTTGTAAATCAGCACCTTAAGAATATTGTAGAATAGCAAAACCTTGAGCATATCGGGGTTTTTCTCATGAAATCGCAAGCGATTTTGATCGTAACTTTGAAGTGAATGACAAATTTAGTCAAAATAAATATCATCCTCAGCGGTTACCACTGCACAGTTGCTACATTTCTTTTTAACAAGCATTATTCTACGGTCTGAAGACCGAAAAAAGTCGCTGAGAGTCAGATGTGGAAAATAAATTAGAAGAGGAAGAAATTTGAGGAAATTTTACTATCGCTTTCATTAATTTGATTACATTATTTCGAATGTGCGTTCTCTTGGCATCTAAAGAGTTTTCATATACTAAAATATTCACGAATAATAAGCCCATCATATCTTGTTGATATCTTTAGAGACTCTGAGATCTTCTATCTAATCCGAGATCTGCAAATTCCTGGAGAAAATACTTCGACCTGCAAAGATAAATGGAGGAGGCGTAACATTTTATAAGAGTGTACAGCTACTGACGTACGCCGATGATATTAAGATCATTGGCCTCAACAATCGGACCGTTAGACCGGATAGGGAAGCGAAGCAAATAGGTCTGGTAGAGAACGAGGACAAAACGAAATATCTCCTGTCATCAAACAAACTGTCGACTTGGACAGACTTGGCTCCCACGCCACTGTTTACAGTCATAAATTCGAAGCCGTAGATAATTTCGTCTATCTTGGAACTCTTACCAACAGGTGCTACTTTGGACTGAGTAGGCAATCGAGAAGTAAATTCATCTCAGGATGAACAAAGACCAAACTCGACAAGTCACTCTTCATCCCCGTCCTGCTACATAGTGCAGAAGCATTGACGCTGACAACATCTGATAAGTCGGCGTTACGAGTTTTCCTGAAAAAGGTTCTGTTTATGGCTCTTTACGCATTAACAACGGTGAATTCCGCAGTCGATGGAACGATGAGCTGTACGAGATATATGACGACATTAACATAGTCATGGGTCATGTCGTCCGAATGAATAAACACACTCCGACTCTGAGAGTGTTCAGCAGTAATCGCCGGCGGAAGCAGAGGAAGAGAAAGACCTCCACTCCCTTGGAAAGACCAGGTGGAAATTTCCAGTTGGCGATAAATAGCGAAAAAAAGAGAACGACTGGCGCGTTATTATAAATTTGGCTGTAACCGTGTAAGCGGTGTCTACGGTAGTCGAACCATATGATAAGAGGTATTTTTGAGTGCGTATCCTAGGAATTGGTTACTATCTGTCGGAAACCAGTGCCTAAGAGTTGTTTTTTCGTACTCTAACCCTTTTTGGATCGGTAAGTTTCATCACTAGAGCAATCTTAGTAGCAAACTTCTCTCAAAGTCTCATGATTCGTGCTGACATCGAGTTCAAACACAGCCAAAAAGACTTTTCCTGTTAAGAGACTTCATTCAAAACTCACATTAGTTAGGTGTAGACATTGCTGGGAAGAAAGCTCTTCACGAAGCGACGCGAAGTCGCTCGAAGTTGGAGGGGGAATTTTCTGTAAGAAGCCGTTGAACAAGCTTAGTTTTAAGCTACAGAATTTGGCTCGAGATCAGTGAAAACTGCAAAGCCCTTGGGCTTCCAAAAGAGGGCAACCTTGTCCCATCGAACAGAGTATTACCTGTCGCCTTGCCTCGCTTGCGTCCAGCATGCGTTTGTCGATGGCCATCTGCTGTGAGACTGCGCGATTTTTCTAGCATAAAATAAAACACAATAGTTCTACTGGATTACTTTCTTTTATCAACGTTCATCTTTCCATAATCGTTGGAATTCTAACTGGACTGGACAATGCTGGTATTAACGCGGTAAGACTAAAAATCTTGGAGGCTCAAATTGCAAAAAGTGTGTATAGAGGAGGGAAAGGTACTCGGTAAAGCATAAAGTCACTTTCTTTTCCACACTTCAGTTTTTCTAGGACTGAGGTAGAAATATCTCGGCAGAACCAGAAGAGTTCGCCGAAAAATATTATCTGCTTCAACAAATTTGTAATAGGATCTAATCTCTTTGTATACTTAATAGAGCTTTATAATCAATAAGTAGACAACGGACCGACATGCAAAGCTTTTCAAGTGAGATCCGTTTGGACGTTTGTAATAGGATCGACCTTTTCAACCTAAGTGTAATGGAAGGCGCCATTTTTTGAAGTGCTTAAGCTGCAAAGCTCTCAGAGAGGAAACCAAATGATATTTATCGGTATGCTGTCAACCACATTAACACACAGCTCACTTAATTCAATATAGGGTTATTTCTATTTTAAAATCGATTTTATTTATGGGAAGCTCACTTGACGACTTCTTGATTGTTGTTGCTGTTTTAACAGACGAAAACTTACACTAAATAATTTTCAAGAATGTCTAGTCAGGCAGTGAGAAAACTTTTCTTAAATAATTTTCGAAAATGCGACGGATTTGATAGTCTTCGACCGGTTATAAATACGGATTCGATTGTCGTGGGATAAAACGACTTTTTCAATGACTGCTGGAGTATTGACGCTGACAAGGGGAAGCCACTAAATTTTTTCTTTAGCTTTTCTCTTATACTTTAACTTTACGCCATTAATGTCAATTTTTTCTAATAAGAATTAAGCAAACACTTCCCGAGTTATCTAACTGACCTCTTACATAAGCTATCCTTTATTGCGTAGTTCCTCAAAAGTCAAAGGACAGGAAAGACTTTTAAGATTTAATTAAAACACACAAAAACAAAACTAAACTACAATAACAGAGCCACTGTGTTATACTGCCTTTGCCAACTTCCAACTGCCAACAGCAATCAATTGGGGAAGGAGATGCTTACGAACTCACTCAACTGTGAAAGCAATCCAAATGGAGAAGGAAAGTATTTAAGAAAATTTTCAAAAAATAAACATATGTATGTACGGCTACATATATATACATATATACATATATACACATATACATGTACACATGTCGGAAATGGCGAAATGATGGAAACAAAAAAAAACCAACAATGAGTGTAAAAAATTGGGCTTAGAAAGAAAGTGAAGCAAGTAAATAAATGAAAAGTAAACTTTGCAAGGATAAGCCTACGAACACACACACGCACGCATAGAAATATGTATAGAAAGTTAAGTATATTTCATATGTGTATGTACATATGCATATGTATGGCAAGAGTATCTACCCGACGAAATTCACACTGTTGACCTTTGAAGCCACGCACACCAGCACACATGCAGAGAGCATCAAATTTTCCGTTAGTTTACCAAATGTTCACATGAACTCACACACCCACGCACATATGCATACTCATACATGTTTGAAAAACTAACAACATATTTAGCATAGACCGTCGTATGTAGATCCATATTAAATGCGCTTATGCTTGCCGTTATGTCTTCATAGGCCGGCGCTTATTTGCAGCTGTGCAATCGTGTTAATGTTGCTGGGTCTACCCTTACAAGCTTTTCGGATGCACATACCAACATCCCAGCATATACGGATATACATATGGATATCTGTACATATGTAGCGCATGTTGCTCTTACATGGTTATGTGAACTTTTTTTAAAATCTTTGTTGCTGTTGAACTTTTGTCAAGTTGGGTTCCGGCAAACTAGCGGCAGGCTGGTTGACTGGACTAAGTAATTTACACAGTTACACATGTTGCATGCATCCACTCTTTTTTCAAAGAGACTTTCCAGGCATATTTTCAAATACTAAGAGCTTACGCAATGTGATAGTAATACTGCAACACAAAGTGGATTATGATGACAAAACTATGATTTTAAGGCCGACAGTTTTTTATAACTTTTTACGAATTTTCCACTCTACTTCAATGTGGATTTTGATGTAAAGAAAAAAACAAATCTCCTCAAAATTAAGATGAAAGTAAAATGTTGTGGCAACTAATGCGAGTAAAGCTTGTAGAGTATATAATGCATTAATCTTACGTCAACATAAAAGGGCACTATTAAGGACATGTGACAGAAGGAAAATACGCAAGGTGGTTGTATGGTGTTAATTTTCACCTAAAACTACCGCTAGAGCGCGCTTTGTTGCACAAAAGATGAATATTTCAATATATGTGACCTGGTCTACGAAAAGGGAGCTAACGTGCGAAAACTAATTTTCTGGGAAACAGCTGTTAAAAATAAATAACTCGTTTCGTCAGTTTCACGTTATCTCATTAATTGTTCTCCTTTCAAAGGCTTCAAGGACGTCCAGTAATTGTTGTTTTTGGTCGGAATATTATTATAGTTCATCGTGTAAATTGCTAGTGTGGAACATTTAAAAAAGTAACACTAAAGAAGTGACATTTACTCTAATACCGCGCAGCGTATCGTATCGTTCGTATTTTTACTCTTCTTTCTCTACATTTTTAGGGAACTTTCAAACAAGTTATGACTTTATGGATTCTATCACGTGAAAAAGCATCTCATCTTCCATCCGAATCAACTAAAAAGTGAAAATTGATTTTTTGACACCTAAGCCCCCTTTCCGTAGACCAGGTCTCATATACATAATGTACATATAAATTTTGTCAAAAATTTTTATTTTGCGTACTCCTTCGATTTTCTTTACTAGATTTACCGATACTTTAACGAAATTTGTTGGTTTTTAATTTCAGAGGATCCAGTTCAGAGATATAGCGGTCACCGCACAACGTCTTTTTTGAGAGGAGCTCCTGGAGATCAACTGTAGTTACTTTCCAAAAAAAAATTTTTATTAATACTAAGTTTAAAAACTGTTAAAAGGTACCCTTATATGTGCAAAAAATTTTGGATAAATAAATTCAAAGGTTTCTTAGAAAAGGTTCTGGAAAATTCGCTTTGCAATAAATGTTATAATGACAGTGGCAGTGATTTAAATAAATTTAAAAATCGCAAAAGACTAATAAATTAAATATAACAAGAAACAGCAGAAGCATTTCATACTCTTGAAACTTGCCACGATCAAACCGAGGGAAATTCCTTAAGGTGCAAAACATCCACCAGAGGATCGGAATCCAAGCAATTATATATATCGTATATACATATATAGCTCATGCTCGACTGAATTATTCGACAAAAGGTTTGTTAGAGAAACAAAAATCGTGCCTATTTATTATATGAGAGTTGGGGATAGTATCGATGAAATTCAGAAAGTACCTCACACACCATCACCAATCATATGGAGTAATGGAGTAAAGTCAGCCGAATGTTCGAAAATCCTGATATTAGTTATATAGGGTTAGGTAAAATTTTAACCCAATTTTATTCATTTTAGGCACAAAGATACACTGTTATCAGTGAAAGACGCTCTCTCATTTTCATTGAGATAGCCCACATATTGGTCGATATTGGGGGCTAAGGGAACTATTGACTCGATTCAACCCATTTTTGACGTACATACTGCTGTAAGGAAAGGATTATTCCTTGAATTAAAATTATACATACATCTCACACATTAACCGATATTTTAAGTCATAAGTCAACTATAGGTACTGGGTTCAAATATTTGGTACCTTAGGATCCTTGAACAGTTTATACAATTTTTGGTTATGTAGTTGCATATTTTACAAGCACTATTCGAGCAAGGTCTAATCCCGTTATATTCCATTGTACTTGATTTACATATCCGAAAGTGAAAGAATCAAGTGGAATTTAAAATTGTTTTATATGGGAAGTAGACGTGGTTGTAGTCCGATTTCGCCCATTTTCGGTCAGTCACATAGGACTATGAAAGGAAAGCTACGTACTGAATTCAGTCGAAATCGGTAGGTCAGGTCCCGAAATATGTGATTTCACCAAAAAGTTGGCGGTGCCACGCCCATCGTCAAATTTTTACAACGGCTCTTACAAAGCCTTGCCATACCATTCCGGCGGATATTTTTTACGCTTTTAGTAGTTTTGAACAGTACCGTTATATGGGCAGTGAACGGGGTTTTCATCTGATTTCATTAATTTTTACACTACAGGTAGGAGTTCTTGTAGTATTGGCGCTGAGCGAATTTGGTTGTTGTAACTCAAGCGACTTAGGAGATACATATGCACATTAAAGGGCGGGGCCATGCCCACTATTTCAAAATTTTTTTGCCCACAGGTGCCCCTTCCTACTGCGATCCCTTGGGCCAAATATCAGTTTTATGTCTTAATTTAGAACTTAGTTATGGCACTTTATAGGCAGTGGCAGTGGTACGATTACACCCATCTACGAACTAGAACTTTTTTGTGTGCACGGCTTGTTCCGCATAAATTGACTGACGACCAAAAATTGCTCAGAATCCAATATTCGAAGGACCGATTGTGGCCGATTATTTGACCAAAAATCACATTTTAACCATAAACCACTCCCCGTATTCACCTGATATGGCACTGTGCGACTTCTTCCTTTTCGGAAAAATGCATTTGACTATGAAAGTAAAGCGCTATGCAAACGTACATAAAGGCCATTCAAAAGGCTTGCACTTACATACTGGCGGCCATACCGGCCAACGAGCTAAAACACTCGTTCTACTTGCTTTTGGACCGTGCGAAAAGCTATATTGAAGTTGAAGGAGACTATTTGGAATAAAATAAATTGAAAGGTGAACAAAACTATAATACTCTGTAGCCACTAGTTGCAAGAGTATAGTAAAAACACTTTAGACTAAAAATATATAAATCTTGCTCGTTCGGCGTAACTCTGTTGTTCAGTTGTTGTTGTAATGGTTATCTAAACGCTGTTTGGTAGAAAGAAGGCTAAATATTGTAACTGCCAACATCTAACTGTGGTCTCAGGAAAACATGTGTTTCGGCGGGGTCAGGCCATAAAATGTAAAATCTTTTAGTTTGATTGGTTATACAAAGTGGTGGACTTTACAATTCTATGTCAGTTAGTTCTACACTGCCAGAGCTCACGCAGTTAGTGATAAAAAATACATTTTCACGTTTGTACAAATATTTATTAGTCCCATACCAACGCTTGGCCCTCGAATTTTGGCTTCGATTCATTTTTGACACACCATTCGTTGTTGAATGTTGGGCAGTTTCGACGACATTTTCATAATTGTCATATTTAAAAGTTTCGTCACCAGTAATGTTTGATAAATGTTGGTTTTGAACCTATGAGCCCTACTGTAACTTTTTTGACCTTATCGTCTTAAACATAGGATGAACAACTCGTGAGGCAAGTTTTCCATGAATTCACAACCTTGTTGCATGGTGCCACACAAATACCTGTGTTCATGATAAAGTATACTCCCTATTTTAATTGGGCCAAACAAATTCAATCATATTTGCTGGTAGCCTTTTCAAGGCATTGTTTCAGGAGAGGTTTTTACCTCATCTACATTTTCTTCGAATACAAATAAACCAACACATTGCTGTCAATATTTAGAGATGGAATCTTCCCCCATAATACATGACGTAATGTTTATTCTCGAATCATTAAATGAGAAAACTATAATATTTCACTGATAAATATACATAAATGTTGACCATTTGACGCATATTTCTTTTTAAAATATACTAAAATTTGCAGTTCAGCTTAAAATTCATGGTAAGTGGAGGTTATGGTTGGCTTTCTAGCATTCTTGAAATATCTACACAGAAATTATGCATTTCTACGCACTAAATTTTCCAATAAGAGTTGGCAGCAGCAGTTCTTGGAAGAATAGGATGTTTATTTCATAGTTTCGTTCATTTATTCAAGCATAAGGCATTGTATGCAATTTATTTACACATAGACACAACTATATACGACTGCATGCCACGCTGAAGCCTTTCCGACTTCTTTTTCTGCTCCTTTTTCAAGTGGCGTACCAGTTATGCACTTGACGTCCGTTATTATGCAGTTATTGCTTCTGCCGGTCATTGTTGGTTTGTTGCTTTGATTTTAGCCGCTCCACAATACTTCGCAATGACGCGGCAATCAAAAAACAACAAAACTCAAATTACAGCGAATGTCATTGAAATAAACGAAATGAAACGAGCCAAAGTAGGGAGCTTTTTACAATCGTGACTGTCAACAATGACCGCCAATTCAGAGATTTATGTGTGCTGATGTTAGTATATACTCATATATGTATAGTATTTGACCCTTAGAGAAATGGGTTAGGAAATGGCAGAAGCTAAAAGTGACAACTGAGAAGTTGAATACATTGAATTTTCTTATTGAAGCTCCACTATAAATTATCGAAAAACTTCAATTTTTTGTGGCAATAAAGTTCATTTCAATATTATCTTCACACAAAAATATTGAAAATCGAAAAAAATCCTAACATCAGTCACAGAAGCAGCTGAATCATGTGAATCATGCCGCCCAGTGGGTCTTTCGCTAACGAACTGTTCAGAATAATATGAGAATAAGAGACATTTGATAAGTATTCAGCAGCTGTTCGAAAGCGACTTATTCTTTTCGGGATCTTCAATCGGAAGACTAATATTCAAGGATAAAATACGAATATTTAACTAGAATTTTAATTCAGACAGCAGTAAATCTCAGAATTATCAAAGTCCTCTTGAAAAAAACAATAAAGCGTTTATTAAGTATATCCATACATAGAGTTCCTAGGTCTAGTCTGAACTGTGCTCGAACTCAAATAACACATGTTCAGGCTTATAATATTCAAGCGTATTCTGAGAGAACTAGAAGTAGTGAAAACCGTCGCATTCCATTATTTATTATTTTTTCCATTCAGAAACAGTTTTTTGTAACTTGATCCGACCACGGGCTCCCAGTATTACTACAATTGAAGCACTATCATTAAAATGATTCCTCAACCGTGAATTTCCACAAAATTGTTTGAAAAAGGCGTGAACAGCAAAGGCAATAAAAATCTTTAACTTCGTTTTCACCGATGCTATAAAACATGTTCGAGTTTTTCTTACAAGAAATTGGTTTTGATCGTTCAGTTTGTAGCTGGCAATATGATATAGTAATTCAATATAGGCAGTTCTGAAATTTCAGAACGATATCTCAAAAACTCTGTGAGCAGTTTGCCTATATGCAGAGACAGACAGACGAGGGTCTCCGACGCTCCTTCCGTCTGTAACAGCTTCGTATACCCTATTCAAAGAAAAAATGTAAGGTATTTCACAGCAAAGACTGGACATGGGAGAAGAAAGTGCCTGGATGTTTTCACTTTATCCACTTCAATACAACTTTGACAACTAGCGTCTTGTTGTAGGGATGGTTTTTAGCTTTACCGCAGGAATGCCTATTGGACAGTGTCTATTTAGAACTCCTACGATTGTGGTAAAATTAACTTTGCTAAAAAAAAGTAGTTCAGTATGTCTCCGGCGCTCTATTTTAGGCCAAAGAGATCTTGCAGTCGCATAGAAGCGGTTCTTCGGCCAGCGTCTGCTAGAACGTAATATGAGAAACAAGTCTTTCCATTTCGATGTGAACCGGATGCCCGATTGTGAACGTCTACCGCCACCTTGGTAACAGTCACTTCAGCCTGAAAAGCACTAAAGTAGTCAATTAGCCTAAAACTTAAGATTGATGGGAAGCTCCTTACAGAATAATCTCGATCAATTTTTCTTCCTTACCCGACTGATCCATGAAAAAGCTTGCCGCGTCTCTTTTCCAGCGACTTCTTCCCATCCACATCTCCTTCGTCGATGTGTAAGCAAAGAAAAATCCACACGAGTGGCCTCTGCGACGCAGTGATTCAGAAACGCAAAGGATGAGCGAATTTCGGTGTGGCCTTTTTCGGACCGCTTCGTATACACAACTTGCTTGAACCTTAGAGCAGACTTCACAGCAATAATCTGCCGACAATGTCCACGCGTGCCAACAAGGTTATAATTTAAACGACGCTACCTTTAGGAGAGCGGCATTTTTCTGTAAGATGGCTTCAATACCATCACCGTTATTATTTAGTATATGTTAGGCTTCCGCATTATATAACATTTAAAATTTCCTACAGGGTTCAAACGAATATTGCAACAAGGTCCTTTGTGAGCAACATGTTGCAAATGAATGTTACTTAACAAACCATTGAAATTGGCACTAAGGCGCATATATACATATGTATAGTTATATACATGTAACCTACACCCAAAGTCCAACTGCCATCCGTCCACTTAACATTGTTGGTTTGTTGCATAACATAAAATTGATTTTATTTGCTAAAACTATGGCAGCGCTGACGGCGAAGGCGAAGGCGAAAATGAAGGCAATAAGTGCCAACAAAACATAACAGTTTGTGTTGCAATAAAGGGGCCAAAATGAAGAGTTGTTGCAACAGCATTATTATTATAACGGTACAATTGTAATGGATATGTAAAAGTGTTGGAAAAAACACAACAAAAATAATGCCGGTTTTCAAGTGCATGCAATTAAAATATTTTCGTAATTTTTGCTTTTAACATCGAGCCTGTGTTTGTTGTAGCGCAAACAAGTGTTGTTTGAAGTGTGCAGTGTTGCATGTTACGTAACACGCTCGAGCGCTTTGACAACGGCAAACGCTAAGTGAATATGTCAATATTGTGATAAGCCATTGCCGAGCTCGAGTGATTCACTTTACCTTAACAGACAGTTATTATGTCGATGCCAATGTTATTTGCCAGTAATCGCAATTATTAAAAAAATTTTAGTGTTTACACTAAGTAAAGTTCGGCACTCCGATAAATACTCAACAAATTTCAATCAAAAGTCACTTGACTTTGAGTTGTAACAGCGAAACTTTCATGTAAACAAGTTCTAAGAGGAAGCTCTAAAGTAAATAAAACGGATCTTTGAAAAGAAGAGAGGCAGGAAGAATCTTCATTCTCTCTATTTCTCTCTCTCTCTCTCTCTCTCTCTGTTTCAATTGTTTAGTTTATTCTGCCTTTGCTGCTTCCCTTATTCTTATCTATACTGTAATTCAACATTAATTTTACAGTTCTATTAATTACACATAGAAAAATTACACTATAATTGCCTTCCAAGATGGAAATCGGGAATACTTGTAGATACCTTCAAGAATTTGGTTTATGGATAATGATATTATTTTACTTCACAAAACACTTTCGCATTCCGAAAAATGTTTTCTTCTGTGGTGATCACTGTAGAACTTTTTGAACCAGTGTCTGCTTTTTCAGCATCTGATATGAGCAGAGTATCAGGTTTAAGCTGTGACATGGGTCTCACGGCTTCAAGAATGGATTTTCCATTGCGTTATTTCATCACTAGAATATTGCCTTAAATGCTCAAATTGATATACATATAACATTTTTGCATTTGAGTTCAGCTATATAAACACCTAAATCTTTATATGCGTTATTCTCGAAATTGTGTTGTCAAAGTCGGTTGTCGATATTTCTCACCAGCAAACATATATATCTTTGGAATAATCAAAACTCTGAATAAACTCTTTCATTTTTGATTTAAAAAAAAAATATTAACAAGTAAGGAAGGACTAAGTTCGGGTGTCACCGAACATTTTATACTCTCGCATGATAAAGTGATAATCGAGATTCATTATCCGTCATTTACATATTTTTCAAATACCGTATTTTTGTAAAGTTTTATTCCGCTATCATCATTGGTTCCTAATGTATATACTCGTATTATACAGAAAAGGCATCAGATGGAATTCAAAATAGCGTTATATTGGAAGAAGGCGTGGTTGTGGAACTGATTTCACCATATTTCGTAGCATGTCATCAGGGTGTTAAGAAAATATTATATACCGAATTTCATTGACATCGGTGTAGTAGTTCCTGAGATATGGTTTTTGGTCCATAAGTGGGCGAGGCCACGCCCATATTTAATTTTTAAAAAAAGCCTGGTTGCAGCTTCCTTCTGCAATTTCTTCCGTAAAATTTAGTGTTTCTGACGTTTTTTGTTAGTCGGTTAATACACTTTTAGTGATTTTCAACATAACCTTTGTATGGGAGGTGGGCGTGGTTATTATCCGATTTCTTCCATTTTTGAACTGTATATGGAAGTGCCTGAAGGAAACGACTCTATAGAGTTTGGTTGACATAGCTATAGTAGTTTCCGAGATATGTACAAAAAACTTATTAGGGGGCGGGGCCACGCCCACTTTTCCAAAAGAGTTACGTCCAAATATGCCCCTCTATAATGCGATCCTTTGTGCGAAATTTGACTTTAATATCTTTATTTATGGCTTAGTTATGACACCTTATAGGTTTTCGGTTTTCGCCATTTTGTGGGCGTGGCAGTGGGCCGATTTTGCCCATCTTCGAACTTAACCTTCCTATGGAGCCAAAAAATACGTGTACCAAGTTTCATCATGATCTCAATTTTTACTCAAGTTACAGCTTGCACGGACGGACGGACGGACAGACAGACATCCGGATTTCAACTCTACTCGTCACCCTGATCACTTTGGTATATATAACCCTAAATCAGACTTTTTTAGTTTTAGGACTTACAAACAACCGTTATGTGAACAAAACTATAATACTCTCCTTAGCAACTTTGTTGCGAGAGTATAAAAATACTGTCTAATATGTTCTTGAAGTACAAGTTGGCAAATATTTCTAAATTACTACAGAATATCACAAACTTCAACTTAGCACTTCACTTTAAAAATAACATACTAAAATTGGAAATTGATACCTCAAATGCCTTTTGAGTAACAGCTTTTTAAAGTGTAACCACTTACTTGAGCGACAATAACTAATAGAATAATTTCATAGAATTTTTGCTCATAGCAACCACGACGAACTCATAGCAACAATACCGCTTTCAATTATAACAATTTCATTTACACTATAAGCATGAGAAAGTAGTAGATCGTAAGAATTTCTTCATAATTTTAAAATACTCGATTTATTCTTCAAAATCTATGTATGTCGTCCCTCAAAGTAAACCCGCTTGGCCCTCATACACTTGTGCCAACGTTTTTTCCAATCCCAGAAACAGTTAGTTCTTATTGCCGGAATAGCCTTCAATGAGCGTGGCGATTCACGTTTAATGTCTTCAATTGACTAAAAATTTGGCGAAAACCTCACGAAAAATCAATGCAGTATGCGACAGTGCATTATCGTGGTGCAAAAGCCATGAGTTGTCGGCCCATGATTCCGGCTTCTTTTTACGAATAGGTTCGCGCAAACGACGCATAAAACTCAAGGAGTATTCCTTGTTAACAGTTTGGCCGGTCAGAAACACTAGCAGAGCACCACACCTTGACAATCGAAGAAAACTGTCATAACCTTGAGTTTTGACCTGATTTGACGTGGAGTTTTCGGCTTCTAGTCACCTTTAGCACGTCTTAAGCATAGATCCAAGACCCATCGCCAGTAATAATTGGTTTTTTGACATTCTGGTAGTCGGAAAAGCGTTAATGCGACGCTGATTTTCGCAAAAATTGAGTGATTTCGGATCCAATCGTCCATTTACTTTTCTTAGGCCCAAATGATCATTCAAAATGGGTTACACCGATCCCTCCGAAGGTCCAACATTGCCAGTAAGATCTCTGATCTCTGTTAATCGTCTATTCTCAAGAACTAACTTTATCATTTTATTTTTTTGATCATCAGTTAATGTTGATGACCGTCCTGGACGTAGTTCGTCTTCGTCAGCTATATCTCGTTCTCGACCCTCTTTGAATAATTTGAACCAATTGAAAATACTTGCTCGCGACAAACAATTTTCACCGTAGGTCTCTTCCAACAATTTAAACGTTTCGGTACCAGAAATTTGTTTCCTCACACAAATTTAATGGAACTTCTTTGTTGAATAATTTCACTCATCGTTAAAATCGCCGAATGCACTTTATGTACTTCAGAAATACAAAAGTATACTAAACACAAATGATTATTTTGATGTTACAAAATTTATATTTTGATGATTTGGTGCAGATGTCATACCAACCCAGAAAAAATATTTCTTCGCGCAAATATTATATTAAAGGTCTTACTATTTTGTGCCCTCAGTAGCATTTCAACATACATAAGTTCTCTACTTGTATCTATAAAACAAATGCCTGTCAAACACATTTCATTTGGAAACAACTTACTTTTTAACCTTTTTATAGTAGTTTATGTATACCTAATCAAATCACATACCTGCAAATTGCAAGCTTGTCCTGGAGATTTTTCACTTCAGTAGCGGTGTCGTAATATTTGAATTCCACGAAATATAAATTCACTTCGCATCAATCAAATATAAATAATTTCCAATTTAGGTGGTTTAAATGTTTGGAGAGAAAGAACACCAGATCAACAAATCTAATTGGTGGTTAAATTGCTCGATAGCTGATGATGGTCACTGCTGAATTTGCGTTCGTTTCCAGGGATTTCTGTTGATACCATATCATTTGAAAACTCTGTAAATAGAAAGGATAGGAGTTATTTTGCCGCTTTATATATGTATGTATTCATGTATAAGCATTCAATTGAAAAAAATTAAATATTGTTTCAGTGGAATTAATTTATAATCAAAGCGCAGTGTGGCATTTCTTTCCACTTATTATTTTTGAAAATGCAAAATTCAACAGAAATTCATCTAGGCAACCAACTATTTTTGCCGCCATATTCCGGTGAAATCGTCAGTGTTCAACATGATCGACGCTGAGCTATGAAAATAAGTTAGATTATCAGATTTTTCCCGTCTTCGTAAACATTAATTGTTAAAAGAGAAGAGAATCCTCTTTTAAAAGAGCTCACTTTTGCTAAAATGAAACTAGAGCTAGATGTCATTAGACATAACACATATCTTGAACTCCTGTAACAGACAGGCAGAAAAGTTGGTAAAAAATACCTTTTTACGCAAAATTAAGATTCATTATTAAACTTTCATTGGCACCACTGAATGCTATATATTTTGAACACCCTTTCTATAGTTGGTTAAACTGATAATTGGTTTCAAACCCGGCCTTCATCTCGGCGATTTCTTTTCAGCGAGCATTCTCTTGAGGACTCAGGACAGAATAATGTTTCGGGCGCAAGGTTCGTAGATACGGTAGATGCGAAGGAACTTCGAAGAACAATTGATACAATCTTATCATCGTCTTCACTGACTTAAGACATTACATATTTATTGCCTGGTCTATGAACTCAAGAACCGCCCACTTTGTACTAAGCTTTCGCGCAACCAACATTTTCATGAACGATTTGTTCAATAGGTTTCTTCGATTATTTTCAATTGGCGGTTAGCGACTTAACTTCAATTCGCGGTCATTCCAGAAAATTTTGGAATTTTTTAAACTTCGATAATAACATCGCCTTCGAGTGAAAAAGCGACCATTTCAAAAAAGTTTTCTCATGTCAAAAATGAGTTCGAAGGCTCGACATTGCCCGCCGTTGAAAGATCGTTCTTAACAATACATTTTCATAGATTTTCTGAAGATTTTAACATCCTAAACAAGAATAAAAACTACGAGGTGTGTTCAAAAAGTATCGCGAATTTTGTGTTTTTTTTCTAAAATTATTTATTTATTTATGAATATCGATTTTGTCCCATTCAAAGTAATCCCCATGAGATATTATACACTTGTCAACGGTTTTTCCAATCTTCGAAGCACTTCAAAAAATCATTTTTTTTTTATCTTCTTCAGCTCCTTCTTCGATGCCGTCTTTATCGCGTCAAGAGAAGCGTAACGTCATTCTTTCATGGGCCTCTTCAGTTTAGGGAACAAGAAAAAGTCACGGGGGGCCAGATCTGGGGAATACGGTGGCTGTGGCATAATTAGTGTGTTGTTTTTGGCCAAAAAGTCGCGCACAAGCAACGATGTGTGAACAGGGGCGTTATCGTGGTGCAAAAGCCAATTTTTGTTCTTCCACAAATCCAGGCGTTTCTGGCGGATTGCTTGGCGCAAATTGCGCATAACTTGCAGGTAATATTCCTTATTGACCGTTCTTCCCTGTGGCAAGAACTCATGATGCACATCGAGTGCACCTGCACTCTAAGAAAACTGTCAGCAAACTGTAGTGATACTTTTTGAACACACCTCGTATATACCTGTATGAATGAACAGCGTGATGAGCTGAGTGGATGTTCATCTGTATGTGCGTGAACTTGTCAGTTTTTGAGATATCGGTCTGAAATTTTGCTCACGTCCCTTTCTCTTTTAGAAGCTGCGCATAAGTTGGAACCGCCGTTATCGGCCGACTATAGCATATAGCTGTCATACAAACTGAACGATGAAATTATGTCCTTGTATGGGCAACTTTTTTATTTGAAGAGCTATCTTCACACAATTTAGCGTGGACTACTTATTATCCAAAGCAAGTGTGTCACCTCCGAAGAAATTGTTTAGATCGAGCGATTACAGCATATAGCTGTCATACAAACCGGCCAATCAAAATCAAAATCTTGTATGGCAAACTTGTTTGTTTAACAAGATATCCTTAAGGTATTGGACATACGGATTGGCAACGTTACAATCTCCGAAGAAATTGTTCAGATCGAACTCTTATAGCCTATTGCTACTGTGTAAGCTGTTATTCCAATGCTGAAATCCATTCAATTTAATATACTATCAGCTTATATATAGTATACTAAGCGCTTAGTAAACTCTATAACAAAAAATGAAATTGCAATTTTCAGCAAATCTGCAACACAAGGTCATTTCCTGTTTCAACATGATAACAAAACAACAACAACGAAATCACATTCATTATTTTCCAGCTTAATAAATGCCTCTTGATAAGTACATATAAACTGTCTATGCGTACGTGTATCCGTTTGTATTATTGGTCTTACAAGATAAATAAAAAACTACACATTAATTCAACATAAATCACGTACAAATGCGGATACATGCACGAGAACTAGTTGAAGAAGAAACGGAAAATAAATTCGCAACAATTTTTATACTTTTTTCCCTGTGTGCTCACAGCTTGGAGATACAGAGGAACTCAATTTCACGCATTGCTACAAATGTGCTGCCATTCATTGACACAGTGAGCGTGTGTGATAGTGTGCTAAGAACATAGCAACAAATTTTAATGAAATCATAGATATCCTTACACACACACACATATGAATAGAAGTGTAAGGCAAGTGCACTATAGGCACACACACTTACAAAGCAGCGCTTGAGAAACACGAAAACGCCACAGGTGAACTTGAGACAAGCGTTTGTATATGTGAGTGCGTGAATGTATGAGGGAACTATAGATATTTTAGAGCATATGCACTTACAAGTCAAGCTTAGTACATACTAAGTACTCAACAAGGCGGAAATCCCCATTAGTAAGCAGTAGTCATGAGTATCCATGAATATGTATACATTAGGATGGACGTCATTACATGAATTAGTACCCCAGTTTTTGAGATATAGATCTGAAATTTTGCACATGTCTTTTTTTCATCACGAAGCTACGCATTTGTCGGAACCGCCAGCATCAGACAAATATAGCATATAGCTGCCATACAAACTGAACGATCAAAATTATGCCCTTGTATGGAAAACTTTTTTAATTGAGGAGATCTCTTCACCAAATTTGGTGTGGACTATTGGCCAAGGCAACGGCGGAATCTTTGCAGAAATTGTTCAAATCGAGTCACTATAACGTATGGCTACCATACAAACTGACGATTAATATCAAACTCTTGTAAGTTGTTTTTGTTAAGGATATTATAGCTTCGGTAAGCGGTAAATATTTTTTCCCGTTTTCAATGAAAAGACTAAAATATTTTATGTTTCCCAAGCTTTTTAAATGTCTTGTACTAAATCTTTTAACTCTAAAACAAATAAGCCTACAACTTTGAAAAAGGGATATTCAAATTTAAAATTTACAGCTCTACTAAAAAGATCTTCATGATTTTTTCCGTAAAACTAATCATTTCAAATTAAAATTATGTATCGAATATACTCCTTTCAAATAGTACACCATAACGTATGAGCAACTCAGAATGTGTACCATAAATAACTTGCAAGAAGGTTCAGTTCACTTGATCAATAAACCTGATTGCGTATAACTTCTAAAGTAGTAATTTTATGAAAAAAAATTTTAAGAAATTGATTTTTAGTGGAAAATTTTATATAAGAATTTCACATTATCGGGGATGTACAAGGTGCGTTCCAAAGTAAACAGGACTAAAAAAAAACAGAACAAATGGTTTTTTCGGCAAAATCAAAAAATGTTATTCAAAATAGTTATTCAAAATAGTCTCCTGCAAATGCATTTTTTCGAAAAGGAAGAAGTCGCACGGTGTCATATCAGGGGAATACGGGGAGTTGTTAAGGCTCAAAATGTCATTTTTGGGCAAATAATCGATCACAATGATGTCCTTCGAATGTTAGATTCTAAGCAATTTTTGGTCGTCCGTCAATTTGTGCGGAACAAACCGTGCACACACCTTTCGTAAGACCTAATGTTCGGTCAAAATTCGATAAATCGATGTTTTGGAGATGTTCAATTCCATTTCCATGAATTTCAATGATGATTTCGGCTGATTTTTGATGAATTCACGCACATTTTCGATGGAATTTCCGGTGATCAGGGATTTTGATTGGCCCACACGTTGATCGTCATTTATGTCCTCACGACCAATTTGAAAACGTTGAAACCACTCGCGCACTCTACTACGGGATATGCAATCATCGCCATGAACTTGTTTCATCAATTGAAACGTTTCGGTAAATGTTTTACTTTTTAAGACAAAATTTTAAAACAAAATTTTAAACAAAATTTTAAAACAAAAGTTAATGTTCGCTCTTTGTTCGAAGCTCATTTTCGCACCGATAACACAAACATACTGACACTTAAAACGTAATAACTTGACTTCCAATCTATTAATTGTCATGAAATTTTCACTGGACAGTCGATAAAGATAGCTGATTCAAACGTACCAGTCGACATATAGATGGCGCCAACGGGGGGCACAAGATTCAAAATTCCTGTTTACTTTGGAACAAACCTTGTAGATTCTGTGAAAGAACTGTACCGCGAAAAGGGCAGGAAAAATTGACATATTTTCAACAAAAAGAAGAGAGCGGCAGAAAGACATGAGTACGAAGAGCTTGAGATGCTGGCTAGCAGCAGTTCTATTTGAAAATTTTATCAGAAGTTAAAGCAGCAAACAAATATTTTTTTAATCCGAGGATGACTTCTGTAAAGACAGGAAAGGAAACCTGATAACAGACACAAAGTACACTCGAAATGTCGAGATAACTCATCTCGAACCTGCCGAATGTCGGAACCAATGCTGCGACGGACGAAGAAGAACCCACACTAACAATCTACCGCGACAATATTGTTGTGCCGCCACTCGAACAAGACGAGGTGAAACCACCTCTAATGCGGCTTAAGAACAACAAAGCCCCGATGGATTACCGGCATAGCCGTATAAAGTCGGCGGTGGGGTGCTGGAAAGGCTCATGTTTTAGCTGCTAAGCATGATTTGATCGAATGAATACATGCTCAATGATTGGAATACGAGTGTATTCTACCTGTCTTCAAGAAGGGAGATCCCGCAGTCTCAGCTAACTATCGCGGGTTCAGTCTTCTTAATATCGCGTAGAAAGTCCTTCCGACAATATTGTGCGAAAGACTTAAGCCCGTTGTCAATAAACTGATTAGACCTTATCAGTGTGATTTTAGACCTGGGCAAATCATTTACCAGACTTTCACAATACGCCAAATCCTGAAGAAGCCACTCATCACCTTTTTGTCGATTTCAAAGCCGCAGCACTGATAGGAGCTACCTCTTCGACGCTATGTCTAAATTTGGTATCCCTGTGAAACTCATACGGCTATGCAGAATGACATTGGGCACAACCATCAGCTCCGTTGAAATCGGGAGAGACCGCTCCAAACAGTTCGATATCAAACGAGGCTTTAGACAGAGTGATTTTCTCTCGTGCGTCTTTTTCAATGGAAAAAGTAATACGTACCTGTACCGCAGTGGTACTGTCTACTCTAAAAGTACAATGCTACTGGGGTAAGCAGGTGATATTGACTTCATAGATCTGAGCAACAGTGAAGCCTTTTCAAACTTAGAAAAAGAAGTGAAGGAAATTGGTCTTATGGTGAGGGCAAGACAAAGTACCCTGAGGCCACATTCAAAGATTCCTCGCGTTTTGGGAACTACGTCACTGTTGGCAGCTATACATTTGAAAAAGTTAAGGACTTTGTATATCCTGAGACCAGCATAAATTTCACCCATAATAAAGCGCAAAATAACTCTTGTCAACGGGTGCTACTTTGGAATCAGTAGGATATTAAAAACAGATTTCTCTATCGACGAAGAAGAATTACACTGTATTATTCCGGCCCTCTTATGCGGCGCGATGACGACAAGAGATGAGGAAGCACTTGAAGCATTCGAGTGTACTGTCCTTCGCTAAATCTTAGAAGCCGTTCTAGTGAGCGATGCGTAACGAAGAAGATGAAACCACGAACTGTTTAAGCTGTAAGGTGACATGGATATTGTTAAGCGCATACAAATTGAACTAATACTTTGGTTAAGTCATGTCGTTCGCATGGAAGATGATGCTCCAGCGAAAAGCACATTCAACCGAGACCCATGAGTGGACAACGAAAGCAACGGTGTCCACTCATCCAATGGACAGACCAAGTGCATAGCGACCTGTCTGCGCTTGGGATGTACAACTAGATTGAACTCGAAGAGGTTAGAGGCTACTGGCGATGTTTCGTAATCTCGGTCCTGATCGACTTGAGGGGTTAGTGCCAAAGAAGAGGATTGTAGACTTACTTAATTACTTACTACAAAATCGAAAAATCCCATGTTATATACATCGAAAAAATGTGGTATAGGCAAGGTGTAAATTGAAAATAAAAATTTTGTTTATGTTGGAAGCTCTGTTTTAGGACAAAAACTAAAATTTCAGGGTTTGTTTGCAAAACACATCACCTTGATAAATAACGGACACCCTAATATGCAAATACACATGCATTTAGGAACGTGTGTGCAGAGGAATTGCAGCAGTTAAGTGCGTTTATATTCATTCGCACGATTACTTATACACACACCCAACAACACATACATAAATAACTAAGCGTTGGCGCTACGAATAACGTCTGATGACAACAATGAAAGCATAGCAACAACAACAATAAGTTAGCAAAGTAAAAGTAGCGTGAAAATAGGTGGCAAGGCATGCAAAAGTCAAGTTGTTAAGCGCGTGTGTTGCATGCGATTCGATACGAGCACCTGCCTGAGATGCTAAGCTAATGTTGCAACAACAAATTGCACACTGATGCGTAGGAGCACATACGCTTACAAGTATATGAGTATACTCCCACGCTTTCAGTGATGTAAGTGCATGTGTGTGTGCTTTGGAGCATGAGTAATATTCGTGCCTGATTACAAAGTGCCGAAGAGCAATGAAATAGTGGCAAATGTGCTATGTGGCTTTATGCGCTGCTCGAAGCAACATACAAGTACTCAAACCAACACACACACGCACATACATAACACTTGCTTACAAAGCAATTTGTATGCTTAAAGCAAAAATGTAAGTTGCGCGATACAAATACAATTAAGTACGTTTGCGTATGTGTGTTTGTGTGAGTGTGTGTGTTAGTTTTATCAAGTGTCGCTAATAAATGGGTTTAGTGATGAAAGTAGCGCGAAATTACGCGTTGCATTTGTTGATGGGAAACAGGGTGCCACGATCTTGACTGAAATACCCCTAATTTTATTATCAAGGTCTGCAAAGTAATCCATATTAGCCGCAAATTTCGCCACGACCAACTATTTTCTCAAGTTTTTGAACGAAAAGTAAGCACACGTGACCAAATCTAGAAAATGCGGTGAGTGATTAGAGCAGCAAGACAAAATTCGATTAATTATTACGCGGCGATGTCGGGAGTGTAAGCTGGTGTAATTTAGTGTTTATAACATACTGTTTACATGAACTTAACATTCATTAACACCATTATACTGAAAATAATTTTCCCTTCCGTTAAACTAATTGAGAAATGTGAATAATCGATTAATCGATAACATGGTCTTTGAAAACTTTAACATATGTATATTGTACATGTGCATTAATTTAAATATGATACCTTTAGATCTAATATGAGATAAACTGATATGCAATCTGAATAATCGATTAATCGATAACATTGTCTTTGAAAAATATTACATTGATTAAAAATGTATATCGTAATCCTTAAGATAATTTTTTTTGGCGAAGCCGTTTAACCAATGTGAATAATCGATAATTCTCTAACATGGTCGCTAAAAAAATACATTGATTAACATCATTGTACTGAAAATAAATTTCTCTCCGTTAAACTGTTTATCAATGTCAATAATCGATTAATTGATTAATCGATAACATTGTCTTTGAAAATGTTAATTTATGTCGGGTGTGTAAGCCGGTGTAATTCAGCGCCGATTCAGATCAAAAGATTGGCAGATTAAAGTTCCGTAACCGATCGAGATGTGCACCATCTCCAAGTAGTCCATACAGATCTTGCCTTCTGAATATCAGAATACTGCTTCGGCCGTTTCTTACTCTCCACTGTGAATTCAATTCAGAAACTTCTTCGGACCGACACATTCCTTTCACATTCCTAATACTCCATGCATGATAAGACCCAAACGGTTTTTAGAATACCTACTATATCTAACTATCTATCACGCCCACTTTCATTGGCGATCTATCAAATCGTGGACTGTTGTCACATTATCACCCGTCATTTGTGTAGCATCAAGGCGTGCTTGCAACTCCATAAATCTAGTTTTGACAGTTGTCTTCTTTTACCTTTATCACAAGTATCAGTTTAGCATCTTCTTTTTCATTTTCATAAATACGCGAACACGCTTACTTTCACAAGCGGTCAAAGCAAAATTATGCGTCGGATTGCGCGGAAATCAGTCCTCATATAGAGCAATATACATACAACCGGATAGTAAATTTCCTTTGCAATAGCATAGTTCGTTCCGAAAGTATGTAATTTTCATTATATTTAGGTCTTCCACCGGCACCGCCACAAACAACCGTTATTTGTGCAAAATATATTACGCTCGAGTAAATAAATTATTAAACTAATTGCTCCGACGCCCCACAATGCGCACACACAAGATTTTAATGAGCAAACTTTAGAAAATGTTGCAATCTCTGCTGACTAACTAGCGAACTATTGCGCTCGCCTCCATTGGCTTCCATAACATAGAAATATTTTCAACAGTTTAGTTGGTGTACAGAGCTTAGAATCTATATATATGTAAGTACGCCAGCTGCCAACACACAAGGCACGTGAACATAAATTCCAACAAACTGCATTTACTTTGGCTACAAAAGGAAAACTTTTAAAAAGTCCAATTTAACTAATTGCATTTCCAGCGATTCTTTTGATTCTGCGCGCCAGTAATGCCGGTGGAGAACACAAAAAAGAGTCAGCAGTTAGTTGCTAAGGTCAGCACAAACACATAGAAAATACATACGTGCATAGAGAGCACAAAGTGCAGGTGACAATGATTTTATAAAGCATACGCCAAGCACGCATGTGTGTGTAGATACAGTGACTTAAAATAATGTTCATTATGAATGATATAAATTCGATATCAAAGAAGCATTTCAAGATTAGAGAACGAAACAATCGAAACTGATGATTTTGGAATGTGAATCATCGATTAATCGATAACATGTCTTTGAAAAAGTTTACATTGATTAGTTCGAATACACTTAAGCTAGCTAAACTAATTAAAAATCGATTAATCGATAACTTGGTCTTAATTCAATTACTTCATTATCTAAACTGAGTTAATAATATAAATAATTGATTAGTCGATAACGCACGTCAAACTGATTTAGGAACATGAATAATCGATAACATGTTCTTTGAAAAAATTGAACATTGATTAACACCATTATAAACTGTTTTATCAATGTGTATAATCGATTAATCGATAACATGGTATTTGAAAATGTTTACATATTACTGCATGTGCATTAATTAAATTATGATACCGTTAGACCTAATGATAGCTAATCTGATGTGAAATGTGAATAATCGATTAATCGATAACAATTAAATTTTGTTCGATTATTCAATAACATGATCACTGAAAAGTACTATTATAATTAAATCTTGAGTTTGTTATATTCAATTAAACTTCCCATAAAGCCAAAGTGTCTTAAAAATCATCTATTAATCGATAGCATATTTATTCATTATTTTTTTAAATAATTTTTAAATAAAATTGTATGAGCAAATACAAACTATTGCTCGACACTGTAAATGAATCTGTGCAAACCGCTGCATTGGCGCACATACATATGTATTCATCTACATGTCGTACATACATTCATACATATCGTTTGTAGGTATACTACGGTGAGGCATACACATCCAACTTCATTTTATTTGAGACACCCTGTCTCTGCTAGCGCTGTAGGTAGCACAGCGCCACTCAGCAATTATATAACTGCAGTTAAACTCACTTAGTTGAAACAAAGCAACAAAAGAGATGTTTTACAAGCCCACTACTAATACATACACACATATATACACGCAGTGAATGAGAATGTGGCAAAAGAGAGGAAGTTGCAACTGAAATAGCGAAAACGCAGCACTCAACAAAGAGTTGGTGTTTGGAAATACAAGCAAGTATATGCCAGCACTAACTGTTAACTAGAGTATCAGCACGTTTTTCCTCTTTCGAGAGATTGCTGATAAACACACAAAGAAAACGAAAAAAAAACCTCCTTGCTTTCATGTTGAGGCTATTTTTACACTGATTGTTTTTCTAGCGGACTGCTGTCCACCTGCCGTTCGAAGCGACAAAATGTCAGCCAGTGCGTCGACAGCTCGCGTGCCAGCAACTATTGCACCAAAATATGTAGCAGCTATCGGCCATTTATCTACATGTACTATATATTGAAGAGCTCGATGTATATAATGTGCACACACGCTGTTTTTTGTTGTACGCGCCAATGTGGGCCATGTGCCAAGTTTTGTCGTCGCTTTCACTACTTTTTGCTGTAGTGTCTGACTTTAATTTTCTTTCTGCTTCAAATTTATGAAAGCGAAAGTTGCATACACTACGCAAATATATAGCTGTCAGTTATGTTGGTGCAAATATTTATGCGCCTAAATGCGTTTAGGAAGTGTGCGCGTATTTTCAGCGTCGCCGTGACCTTGCTGTCATTGATTAAAGTGCACTCGTGAACTCAGGCAAGGGTGCGACTTTAAAGGCATTCTGCCAAATTTATTGAACTTGAGTGCTTTTTGAATGAAATTAAGGCGTAAAAGCAAAAATATGCGAACGTATAGAGTGTGCTGTGCTACTAGTGGTATGAGTAACATATGCGCTGCGTGCTGTACAAAAAGTTACGTATACGCAGTGGTCGGCGTTTAATTAAGTATACCTTTAACATTGTCAAGCGGCTAAACAATTTATTTTAGTGCACATTTTTTGTAAATATTTATTTCTCTATAATTTACTTTAATTGCTTTTAGGTCTCAAGTTTTAAAAATATAAGAAAAAATTAAGTAAATTAGTATTTTAATTTGCCCAGTGAACTATTCACAATAGTAAAACTGATCCACTTTATTGAAAAATCTACATACTCTATTGCACGCATTCAACTCGATAACTTTGGTTTTGCTTTTAAATGTAATATTTTTGACAAGAGAGCAGAAGCGAGCAGAAAAATGGCGAATCGATTATAGCTAATATAAAGTGTGAAAGAATACCTCGGTCTGATGAACAAGGCTTAGTGCTTTATCTAATTGATTGAACTTTTATTGTAACAGCGTACTATTTTAGTATCTAAAACACTCGAGAGGAAGGACGTTTCTAAACTCCGGGTTTGGCGAGACCAAAAACTTACTTAGCGAATGCTACAACTAAGATTCGAGTTGTTTCATGATCAGCGCCATTTTTTTGTTAGAGGAAATGTATGAAAGAAGTTGTTCGTGAATTCTTGGCCACAGACAATACTGTAACAATGCTCCAGCTTCTATATTCGCCGAAATGACTCCGTGTGACTTTTTTCTACAACCGTAAAGAGAAGTCGTTTTACAAGATATACAAAAAGGGCTGAAAGAGGTAAGGGATATCCCTATCCCAAACATCAAGTTTGAGACATCAGTATATAATATCGGATGAAGACGACAACATTAATGTGTGGTATTAAAGGAAGCAAGGAATGCATATGAATTGATTAACTGAAGTAACCAATTGCATCAAGAAGTTCCTGAAAAGTGAGTTGAGATGTTCAAGGCTTGTATAACTATCTTGAACTTCTATGGAATAAACGGAAATGCGATGAGAAAATTATTTTATTTTTGTAATCAATGGACTTATTCCACCAAAAAAAAATATAAAAAGCAAATCTCCTAAGTATACTTGTTGTAGCAATTAGATGGAAATGAATGGAAATGATTAAGTGTTAATTAAGCTGTAAGAAGCAAGCTTAGATTCCCTTAAATGATGTGATTTGCATAGTATGATGTTTAATGAGATAAGGTCATCATTTGTTCTATATATTTTTAACACTTCGATAAGTTCCTTTCGAGATGATTGGGTATCTTGATGCAGAGCGATCGATGTTAAGCAGAAGTTGAATACTGGAAATTTCATCAAAAGATGTTGCTGCCTAAAAACAGCATTCCATCCTCAGCATGCAGGTACCTCCCATTCAAACAGACCATAGGTTGTTGACACATATGTATGATGTTACAAGGATTTATCCCATATAATTAGTATTAAGTACCAACTTTCAAATGATTCGTCACTGCAATCTGACCATTGATTCGTCAGTTATTGCATTTTATGTTAAGATTCTTTTGTTATTGAAAAAAATGGGAAAAGTGAACTTTGAGTTTCGATAAAGTATTGCTTGCACATGAAAAAATTACAGTGGAAACCAAACAATGGCTTGATCAACACTTTCCGTACTGTTTCAAGGTCAAAACTACAAATTCACAAGAATTAAACAGTAGGTTTTGCAGGGTGGAGTCTTTACCCCGTTACTCTTTAATTTCTATATTTCGAAACTCCCTCAACGAACAGAGGGAATTCCCATCACCTCGTACGCTGATGACTGCACGATATAATCGATGAGCAATGGAATCGATGACATGTGCTCAAAGGTAAAGATGGCCACTCTCCGACCTTTCTCGCTGTTTCTCTGCAAGGAACCTAACACTTTCCCCACAGCGACCATATTCACGAACATCTGACCGCCACCGCTCCTTCACTCCTCACACGACCGAAATAACTGCCAAAGTACAGAATCGCAACAAAATTCTCAAGCCGCAAGCCGTCAGGTCAAGAAGGAAAGACAAAGGAATCAGGCCGGTCTTAAGCTACGCCGAAATGCAAGCGAAAAGGCTTCAGACGTATCAGAACACTGCACTTGAGGTCTCCGGTCTTACACTTACAAAGCGAGACCGGTATGCTTTTGCAGAAACCATCCCGCAGTCAGCTTGACGCGAAGCCGTCGCTTGGAACATCAAGAGGTCTTTCCTTGACTACGTCTGCATAAAAACTCACTACAGACACGCACCGAATGACTATCCGTGAATGGCGTAACCTTGCGCAGGTTAAACCCCCTCTCCCTATGATCCGACCCCGCCAAAACGGCACGTTTTCAGAGCCTCTCGTTAGATTATGACAACATGTTGAATATTAAACTAGAATTATCCATGCTTCTCCACTAGACAGTTCTAGCTTTCAATTCTGATTCATTATCTACTACTGTTACAAAGGTGTTGCGAGAAAAGGGAGAATATTATGCTTAGGATAATCAGTGATCGAAATTTTGCGTTTTTATGCGTTTTTTATTCAAGAAATATGCTCCATATTTGTATTCAGCCAAGCAGGAATAAATGCATATCAGCCAACAATGCCTTCGGAAGCAGAGCAGCTGTGGAAATTGTTGGCAGAATTGAGCCACTTTACATCTACTGGGTGCCAGGACACAAAAGCATCGAGAGCAACGAAATAGTGGATGAGATTGGTAACAATGGTGTGCGGCTAACATTCGAAAAGGTGATAAATATTGGAAAATTCATGCATTGTCTATACGACGATCTCGATAGAAGCACAGTAAAGAAAATCAACACCCGATGAAACGAGCTACCTGGGTGCAATCTGCAAAAGTCATGTGAAAAACGGTAGATCGGAAGTACACAAAATTCCTATAGGCACTCGATACAAGGAACTGTAGGAACATGATGAGAATACTAACTGGTCACTGTCTGTCCGTTACCCGCAGGATGGGCTGACAGATCTAGAAAACTGCAGGAAATGTCTAATGCAGGACACCAAGGCAACAATGGAGCATCTCTTGTACGCTGTAAGCATCTGGGGTAACCACGGGATGATACGCTGGAGAAGATATCGAAAGTGAAGCAGCAGAGTTTATTACTCGTATAATTCGCGTCAAGCGCAGGTATCCTACAGGATGACTACTTCTCTTGGACCAACTGAACTTCATTTGGCATCGAAAAGCACCAAAACTGGTCTATACATGGCTTATTGGGCTACCAGATTAACCTAATCTAACCTAACCTATATTTGTATTTCACACTCCACTTGTTCGGGAGCAAAACATTGACGCCAAATATTCTGAAAATCATTTCTATTGGCAATAATTATTTGACTCTACACAATGAACTGTGGCTGTAGGGTCACAGCAACAACAAAATTTAAAGCAATAAGTACATTAAACAACGATAAATTTGAAAACTCATTTGAAAGCTAAATTTGAACTAATGGAAGTGTCACTAAAATGAACATAACCTATACAGTATATTTAAACAAACAATAGTAATTAACAATGGCTTTTAGCAAAAGGCAGCCAAAGGTCAATTTATACATTTGAATACACACACATACACTCACATACACTCACATGTGTGTCTGGATGGCATATATAAACACATCGGAACTGATTGATTGATTTGCCTACGAAATAAGGTTAAGTAACCATATACCGTTATCCTAGCACTGTGTCAAACGTATTAGCCTTTGCATGACAATAGCCAAGATCAGATGAATTTAATGGAACACACTTTATAATATATTAGAGACTGTTTGCCTTTCTATTTGTATGGGTATAAACATATGTGCATACGTGTTTGTGTATTTGTTCTCCAAATGTGCGTCAAGTTGCACACATTGGCTTGCTTGAAAGTAATTAGTGCATATTGAACCGTTAGTCAATGAAATGGGTTGCGAAACTGTCAAAAATGATTAAGGTGAATAATTTGGGTGTGTGCGGCTGTGTGCGTTTTGGTGAAGGTTAGCTGCATAAGACACATACATACATATACAGACGCATGGCTTAAAGGACACAATGGGCGAGTGCCGCAAGCACTTAATGTCAAATGTAACGGCACTTTTTTCACATATGTATTCTTAGCACTTCAATCAGCTCACATTCACGCATGACGCGCTCCATAAAAGCTATTAGCCATCAACGCGCGCTTGCCCTCGGCGCTTGGCAACGTTACATACGAACGCCGCTGCTAAAACATTTCACTCAGTTTTCACTTATTTTTCTTTTTGGGAATTTATAAATTCATTAAGTCACACGCCGCGCGCCATTAAAGCTCACCGCATGCATGCTCCAAAAGCCATAAGCAGCAAACACAACAAAAAAAAAAGTTTCGAAAAAAAACACGCGCATGTGAAGCTTAAGCTTGTTGGCCCACCAACAACCGGCAGCCCGTTAGAAAATATCAGTTTCAATTTGTTTGCGTGCGCGCTTTATTCGCTTTTCTATTTTGATTATTTTCCATGGAATTCATTTGTAATACGCTGTGGCATGTGTTGCGTGCGCTCAGCAGCGATAAGCGAAAGCAAAAATTTCAAGTAAAAAAGCAAGCGTCGATTTGCTGGCTATTATCCTTTTTCCTTTTCGCCACTTTTTTATATGCGCCATGCAAATGTGTGGGTGTGTGTTGACGGCAATCAGTTGGCACTTACAGCGACTTTTGTGTTGTTCCAGCTTGTTGTCCTTCCCAACACATGTGATTATGCATTATAAGAGCGCATGCCAACTCACACATATAACCACACATACAAAAACATATACACATACATGCATACACCCAAGCATGCTTAACCATATGCATATGTTCTGGCATTTATCGCCAACTATCGCTATTCCATTAATATTTATTGTTTGGCACAACACGCTCGCAACGCCTAACGGCAGTTGGCGCACACGCTCATCTAACAATATTTGCATGCCGCCCACCATTTAGTAATGTGGTCATAACTTCAGCCCACCTAATAACCTTGTTAAGCCACATTATCATGCTGGAAATTGTTACATAAGCGACACGAGAATAAACCCTTTTTAGAAAAAATATTATACCGGCAGAAAAATACCAAAAAATACCGAAAATTCTTCAAACTCTGCGTTTCATTGGCAAAGAAAAATGTTAATTTCGGCAGTTTGCATATTACGCGATCTAAACCATTTCTTGGGAGATTGTAGCCCGACTTATGTCAACGATTTTTCCAGTTCACGAAACACTTTTCATAAGCACTTTCTGCGATGTCCTTCAGCGAAATTTGTTTTATCTTTTCGATCGACTGAAAACTCTGCGGCAATTTCAGTTTGGGAAACAAAAAAAAAAACCACACTGAGCTAAATCTGGTGAATACGGTGGTTAGTTTCGGCTCGTTTTTTCCCCTCTATTCCAATCATTGTTGACTTGTTTGCATGTCAAACCCATAAACCCATGTCTCATTGGCAGTTACATTCATATAATGCTCTCCATGAATGTGGGAGCGGCATTCGCACGATCAAGCATGTCTAAAGGTACCTGTTTTCGGTACTCTTCTAGAAAAAAATGCACCTTAATCGAGACGAGTCGAGCAAAAACGCGTTTCATATTCCAAATATCTACCGAAATCATTCGGACTTGCGAGAGATGGCGATCACTCTTGCCATCTCTCTAACAGTTGCCTGAAGAGTTTCAAGCTTCATATCCTTCACGCTTCTTTAAATTTTCATCAGTTGAAGAGGTCGTAGGTCGTCCAGAACGAGCCAGATCTTCAACGATCTCTTGACCGTCTTTGAAGGCTATATACCACTCGTAGGCTTGTGTTTTTGATAAAACTGAATCACTGACAAATCCTTTGTTCGATATTTTTATTTACTGTGGTGGTTGCAAGATCGCGCTCATAGTAGGCATAGTAATTAAGGACAGTCCTACCAACTTAGCAAAATACATTCTTTTGAAATATAATTTACCCGGGGAATTTAAATTACAATTTCTGGGGCCTTATCACAATGTATTACTTAATCTGAACAATTTCTTTGGAGCTCAGTCATGCTGATCATTTATCTATAAATTCGTGGTAAACTTAATCTATCCTGTTCAGAGGGTTACAAAAATTACTCAAAAATATAAGATTTTAGCAGAAACGTGAAGTAAAAATTCTCGTACATGCTAAGATAGACAAATCAGAGTTTAGAGTAGTTTTCAAACGTTTACCACATTTGAAAGCCACATTTGAGAGCCACATTTGAGAGCCAATAATACAATCATAGGCGCTGGCATACAATTTTCCATACACTTGTTATAAGCCATGGCGGCGTTAGCCTTCAGCGCCTTCAGTGATTCTCGGATTTTTCGGTTTCGGCTCCTTTTTAGAGCGCCAATCGCTAGATTGTAGGACAGTTTCGAAACCATATCCATAAACCAAACAATTACTGAATGTTTTGTGGAACTCAAATATTTACTTTCGTGAAAAATTAGACTCCCCAAAACACTTCTGCAACATGTTCAATGATTACGTAGCCGCGATCGAACTCGTTGTACAATTCTTTTTATGATAGAAATTGTCATACAAACTATTCGCGTCATAAACAAACAGCTGCCGAACACACATAACCTGCTTTGTAAGACTTTTTAATTTAAATTTCGCGCAAAAACCTATTCTTCGAAAATTTTTTTCCAGGTTGGTATGACTGTCAGTGACATCTGAGCCAAATGTCATATTCAAATAATCTTTAGTGTTTAGCATACGCTTGACTTCCTGAAGTACATAAATTGCATTCAGCGATTTTTACGATGAGTTAATGTATTCAGCAATGAAGTTCCATTAAATTTTGTATGCGGAATCAAATTTCTGGTGCAGAAACGTTCAAGATGTTGGGAAAGATCTTCGGTAATAATTATTTGTCGCAAGCAAGTGTTTTTGATTGATACAAATTATTTATAGTGGATTCAGAACGCGTGATGACGAACCAAGTCCAAGACGACCATCAACTTCAACTAATGATCAACACGTCAATAAAATAAAGGAATTGGTCAGAGATCTTACCGGCATCGTTGGAATATCGCAAGGATCTGTGAAAACCAATTTGAGAGATCATTAGGGCTAAGAAAAGTGAAAGCACGATTGGTTCAAAACTCAATTTTTTTCGAAAAACAGCGTCGCGTTAAGGTATGTCAAACAATGCTTTCCGACTACCACGGTTGGTTTTTTATTATGTTTTATTACCAGCGAAGAGTCGTGGCTCTATGCTTACAGTCGAATACACATTATAAAGTGTCTTTTATTAAACTAAAAAATTTAATTGGCTTTAGTCATCCAGCTAAATTTACTAAAATTCTCAATTTATACGCGTACATTTTTCATAGAAAATATGTCAACTGTAAGTTCCGCATATAATCCAATCAGTAAATCCAAGTGTAAATTCCATTCGCAGTACTGACTCGAAAGCCGCAATGTTGCGTAACTTTTTAAATTCTGAAATCTCCGCAGTTATCGCTAAATCCTACGTGCGTCACCGCTAAGCACCTGCAATAAAAGCGTAAAGCCACAATCGCTGCAACGTATTGCATAACGTGTGCAACTTAGCTATACAGTTATGACATGAAATGGCTCGTAATAGAGCTATAAAATCATAACTTAAGCTACCATCGAACAACCATAACAACAATAATAGCACACATAGCAGGAAAGCTGATTAGTTATGCAGTTTTTGGGCGCGCAGGCAATGTGTAATAACGCCAACAAGCGGCTATTTGCCATGTGGATTGGGCCGTTTAGTGTTTACGCTTCGAATTACATGCATAAGTGCTTTGTGTGCAAATTTTTACAAACTTAATACTTGTAATTGTTCTAGCATGAAGTTGACGATTTTGGAAAGTTAACTAGGCTGATTTAACAAGCTCAGTGGATAAATAACCTATTAGGTCGTTATTTTTTTTTACTTTTTTGGATATTTTTAAAACTGTTATATACTGTTATGACTTTAATTTAAAAGGGTTTCTTTCTTTCATGCTTCCTTTTTATTATTGCAGTACTTATTTGTTTATAAGATAAGAGATATACATTTTGAGATCATCTTTCATTTCAAACAGTATGGCAACGCTTCTCGAAAACAGTTTCAGTAATTCAATATTTTCAGCTCGTTATTCAATTAGTTAACTGCATCTATTATTTACTTGTTATATAAATTTAACTGATTTAAATTTTTTGAAAAAGCTGGCAACCCCTATCGAAAATACGTCGTTATAGGACTAGTTAAGGAATATTCATATGTACAGCCGTTGACAACTAATTACAAGCGCTCCCTTTATTGTAGGTGGCTGATGAGTAAATGATTAAATGTTTTTGTATACCGTTATTTATATTCTTAGAAGTCTGGTACTCTATTTACTACTAAATTCGCTCAGTTTAGTAGTTGTACAGTTGAAGTTCTTTTACTTTTTAGCAAATAGAGAGAAATAGAGAGAAAAAGCTGCAGCTGTACACCTACCCCTCGCAGCTACATTTTTGACCTTCGTCCGACTGGAAAGATGTACAAAGATATTTTGAACGAGGTCAAAAAAATTGTTTTCAATGTCCTTAAGCATATGCATAATTTTAAAACTATTTCCAATGTTACACGCAAAGAAAAAAATCGAAAAACTGCAACAGAAATAGACCGCTGAATTACTACTGTCGCCCGAAAAGACGCAAAAAAGAGTTCCACTGACATTCTACATAAAACTCAATACTGTCCAAACATCCAAGGAAACAATTTCCCGGCGTTTGGTCGAATTTGGACTTCACGGCAGGACAGCACTCAGGAAACCACTTCTGACTAAAATTCGAAGAAATGGTCTTGGACAAGAAATCAATGGCAGTATGTTGTTTGGAGCGATGTAATCTAAATTAATCGCATAGATCCTGATGGTCGAAGTTATGTTCATCGACCAATCTATCAAGAATTTGATCCTCGCTATGCTTCACGCGAACTGAAGCATGGTGGAGGATCAATCATGGTGTAAACTTCCCACAATTCCCAATTCCCTGGAATGTTGTAGGTCCGCTCCATACGATTGCTGTAATTTCAAAAAAGGAGAAATACGTCGACATTTTCAAATCCAGAGCATTCGGGAAAGTTGTCATAAAAGTTGTTTGTTGAAAATTCCTTGAATGTTTTTGAGTGGCTTGAAGAGAACACATCTCTGTTGATGTCAAAAAAGCTGTAGGCAGATAAAATATCCCAAATGTGGATGTTCTTTTTGATGAAATTAGGACGGCAAGGCAATCAACACAAGTGGTGCGCTGTCAAAGTCCTATAACGTCAATTCGCAATCGATGTGAAGCAGTATTAATGTAAAAGGATTAAGTAACAAAATACGAACTGAAAGTAAGCAATTTTTTTTAATAACAGTATTTTTTGCTTATAAAATATTTTCGTTCCTAATTAGCTGTCGCACTCAAATCGTTGTTTCTACAGGTTTTTGTTAAAATCCTCAAAAAAAAAGGATTTTTAATTAAAATTTTTACTATTAGAGTTTAAGTTTAACGTAAGTTTCAATAAAATGAGTGAAAAAACAATAAAAATAAGCGATCTATGGGAAAATAACATCATTTACTTCAAACTAAGTAGCGTTTCTAATTAGCTGTCAACGGCTGTATGTGTATATATTTGTAAAATAAAATTTTGTTTATTTTTTTATATTCATTTTACAATCCTTACCTTACCAATTATTTTTAAACAAAATTTTAAATATTTAATTGGGTGGCAACATTACTCACGAATTTTCTTGCTTAAATTTAAGCCTAGCCTTTCAGTTTCAAACCCTTTTTGTGGCGTTTTTTTAATTTAATTATATTTTACACAATTTTTTTCCGACATCTGGCAAGCTTTAATTTTTATTTATTTTAAACACTTGTAACGTAACACCCAACAGTAGAGTAAACATTGTAATACTGGTATAATTAATGTGAAAATACTCTCTGTGCTGCTAACGTGACGAAATTTCGTTGCAACACAATATAACACAAAATACTTTTAAACTATTTTTTTAACAAAAATTTAAAAAACGCGCTAAAGAGTTTTGCAAAAGGTGTTTTACATATGTAACTACTCTTAACCCCATTTTTGAGCTTTTGAGGTCTGCGAAATATGGTATGGAAATGCTCAACACAGTTGAAATTAATGCAAATCAGCAGATCTCCGTGTAAAACAATTATAAATCGCTATAAAACCGAACTTGTTTAAGAAAAAAATGTTTCAATCAGGTGGCAACTCTTGAAAGTCAAAAACATCAAAGGCATGCAATTAAACAAAATTATTTCGTTCAAATAGCTTCCTATGAATTGTTTAATTGTTTGTCAACACCTCACAAATAAAATTTCGATTAAAAAAGTAATCACTTTCAAAATCAACAATTTCAAAAAATATGCCACAGCTCGCAATAACACTGAATAACTAATCAGAATTGGCAGATGTGAATTTTTTATATTTCTGTCAATTTATTTATTACGAAAACATTCAAACCACACACACACACATGTGTCACTTGTTTATTACCTTTGAACCAGATTAATTTCATTTTCTTTTTATTTATGCAGAAAAGTGTGTGCTCAGATTTGATTTATTATTCATTCGCAACATAAAACGTAAATAATTCATAGCCCAAAGATTTTAAGCCAGCAAAAGCAAAGCATAGAAAAAGTGAATTAAAATACAGCCGATTCGAGCAGCTGTGCATAAGAAATAAGTTCAAATCAAGTTAAAATAGGACAGGTGAGGGTGAACACACAAAGAAAGGGGCACGCATAGAAAGAACATTGGCAATTTGTGCGCACATGCAGACATTAATGTTACTCATACGCCACCGGCAACAGGCTGACACCCTGCGAAGTGCCTACAATGTTTCAATACAATTGAGACATTCAAAAGGAGCAAAGAAGCGGTAAAGGGAACCAGGGAGTGTGCGGTCGAAGTTTTTTCTAGCCGCAAGTGTACAAGGGCACGTGCGTGAGACATATATTACGCATTTGTGGAGTGATGTCTTGTTAGTATTTTATAAGTAGGCTTTGGTTGATATTTGTTGCGTGTGCTGGAAGATAAGCGAAGGGCAAGAACAATCCTATAAACATATGTTAATTGTGATTTTTGGAAAGTATTTGGAGTTAGTATCAAAAGTGTATGTGTTTTCAATAGCAACTATATTTCCGAGTTTTTTTAGTGTATTCTCCATTGTGTAATAGTGAAATTTTTCCGAAAGGCAATTGAAAGAAAACTTACAGCCACTATTATGTACGGCAACTAACGCAGATATAGTAGCCGTGAAGCAACTCAGGTATATTGACGGAATGTTTGAGTATATCAAGGTTAGTAGCCACACACAGTACAAAATACGCTTAAAATAACTATGTATAGCTAATAGACCGGAAACTAACAGTCTTTTATAATCGGGTAGCTAATTATCGTTATTAAGTAGAAAGGTGGTAGGAGTGCTGATTCCGCTAAGGCCTGGCGCCCATACCAGTCTTATCACAAAGACACTCGATGCAATTAATAGCGAGGTTAGGCACTCTTTGACCAGCCCTGAATGCACTGTTAATGAGTTCAAGGCTAGTATCGCGGCTCTGCTATGTGAGTGGATGGTCACTTCTCTGAAGGAGGGAGCACTCCTAGGCAGTAAGTCTACTGCTGCCTTATTAGCTGCAACCTCGGCCTTCAAAACACTGCAATAGTCAGGTAGTCTGAAAATGGAGTTGATAGAGAGCTCCTGACAGTAAACCCATCCACCAACCTTCTCCCAAGCTTCCACCCATCCATAAAGAAGCTCACTGTCCTTCTCCTCCAACGGCTTCTTTCCACCCACAACTCCCTCGGTTTATGGGCATAGAAGGGACTGCCAATTCTGGTTTTGGCGACTCCATGATCTAAATAATCCGGTATGAAGTCAAATTTAGAGAATAATGTCTACGGGCAATATGTACGAGATGCCTTAGTGCAGCACACATGCTGATGAGGTCCGTTCGGTGAACGCTCTCGATTTTCTTTTCTAGAGCTCTCCAGCACATCAAGTCTCCTTAAAACATAATGGGCTTAACTATGGTGTCATAGAGCCAGAGCACCACTTTCACCACCTTTTGTCAATGGCTCCTCTATAGCAGTACCAGATAATCGATGCCTCTTCGATATTTTGCTTCCATGAAAGCTTACTATCCAGAATACGCCTTAGATATTTCACTGTATCCGCCAGTTGCGGTCGGATGTTTCCCATTTACGGAAGCGGTAGCATCTTCCAGTAAACAAAACCATCTCGGTTTTATTTGGCTTGCTGGTGAGACCATTTACGACTGCCCAATTTATGTATTACGACGCTGAGATATTCCTACGTAAACTCGTAAACTCAGCAACTTTCCTTTGACCATAAGCGCTACTTTTCCCGCATAGGCAGTCACCCAGCAGCCACGATCTTCAAGTTTTTTAAGCAAGTCAATAATGACCAGAACCCATAGAAAAGGAGAGAATAATCCACCTTGTGGAGTTCCCCTACTCACATTTCGTCGGGTGTTTTTATGTTTGATTCAACCCCAAGACCGTCCAGAGCAGTTACGACTACTTCCGGAAGGACGATAATAAAAACTCCCTCTATATCGTTTGCGGGTCTGCAGTACATGATCATACTCAATCCACTTAATTTAAAGTAAAAAAGTCCAGTGCAAAAATCAGTGATCATACCGAACAAATGAAAAGAAAACTTGCAGCTCTTCTCTAAACATAAATTCAAAACGGCATATATGGGAGAGCACATGCCATCGTCGATTAGCTTTTTCTATTCTTGTCCCTTTACCACATGCTTTTTAAGACATCAAGCGATATAATTTAGTAGATAGAAATCTTTCGGATACGAGTGGTCCTATCGACCGAATTTATATAAAACCAAGACTGTAAGACTGCAAATGCCATCTTCGTTTCACTACTGCACTACATGAGAAGTTGTTCTATTGTCAATAAATCAATGGCGAGAATGATAATGTAGCTGTTCAAAAGTTTTCACCAGAAGAGTTTATGTATTTTAGCTTATTCCTCTTCTTCTTTATTAACTGAGTTTATAACAAGGGTCAGTCGTTCTTTCTTTTCGCAGTTTGGCTGGAAGTGTTCTTCTCACCATTTCAGTATGCTCTGCGTCACCAGATCACCTCTGGGGTTTTTACAAGAGTACTCTGGGGTCTTGAAACCTTCTGTAAGTCGCAACATCTTTTCGTAGAATTTTCGAGCAATGTCGGTCAGCTTGTCAAGCTCACGAATTTACGAAGAGTTTAGCTTGTTAGAGTGAAGAAAAATATTTTTGTTAAACGACTAATTGAACTAAGCGAGTTGTTTATTCGATTCGCCACTCGTAAGGTATTGCCTGAAATAGCAGTTTCAGTTGCTTACTCTACCAATTTTCCAATTTTCAACTAATATTTTTATTGAGCATAATCTTCTTTGCACTCTACTAATGCTTATTTCCATATTTACCATCATCATTTATGAGAAATCCTAATGCACATGCCGATTACTACCAATACACTCTCAATTGAAATCTAAGAATATTGAAAGCATCCACATTTATTTTGTAGCAACACATATAAGCTATAAACAGCTCACACGCTTACGCGCAGCGCAACAAGCTGTCCAAAGAAGAATTTCTTGCCACCAGCTCTTTGGGTACTTTGCTACGTGTGCGAATGTGTGTGAAGCAAAGCGAGGAAGAGTGAATGTTTGCAGACAAATCTCCAACAATACCCTACCATTTGTGCGGCGATGAAGTGAAGAGTGGAAGCTTTACGTCGCAGCGTGCTGTAGGTGGATCGGATTTCGCAGCAAAGTTGCACAAATAAAAGTGGATATCCTGCAAAAGCAGCGTAGGTACTTCAAAAACTTGAGAAAATAGCTCGAAAGCGGACGGACGACAGCAGCGCAGCTTAGGAAGTAATTAAAAGCACTCGTGCTGCAGCAAAAGTAGAACTATTGATTTCGCGAGGATTATGAGCAATCGCGCTGACGCAAAGTTGTCGCAGCTAATTTCGTAAGAGGGTTCAGGTCGGCGAAAATAACCGCGAAAAGAAGCGCATAAACAGGGTAAAGTGCATAAGTGTAAAGCTCTTGCAAATCCACGCCAGCTCTACACAACTTTGGCACGCTTGGACTTCGCTAGCGTAAGCTTCGTTTATGCGCAATTAAAATTTTTATGATCGCACCAAGCACAAAGGCACACAAACCGGCAACATTAAAATTAACCGTTATCAAAAGCGGCGAATTTTACTTTTTAATGCAGTTAGACTGCGTACGTAACGGTAAAAATGACAAAAAAGGCAAATACAGGTGCGGACATTGAAGTGTGGAAAAGACTTTTTAATGCTTACCTTACTGCAAGAAATGCTGCCACCTATTTAAAAAATTTAGAAATTTTTCATATAAACTGAGACTTTTAAAAATTGAAAATATGGCACTTAAATGAAAAGGAACGTTTGTCCGTAATACTTTTGAATTTATTTTATGGCGTGGCCAGATTTCTCGCATTTAAGGCTTTAAAAATATAAAGTTATAAAGACAAGGGTAGTATTTCCGCATTTAAATGAAAGAAACGTTTGTATACATAGTTCCGTCATACTTCTGGAATTTAAGGGTTGGCAGATTTCTCGAAATTCAGGTTTTTAAAGCCTGAAGTTGTAAATACAAGGGTCGTATTGCCGTATTAAAATTAGGAGAAAAATTTTTTATTATTTTTTTTTTTTTGTAATAGAGTTGCCAACCAAAGAATGTAAAGACATTCATATGTAAATTTATTTCAACAATATTTAATAAAACATACAACAACAAAGCGATATAAAAATATAAAGTTGTAAATACAAGAGTAGTTAATCAGCGCAAACTTCACTAAAGCATACCACGTTTAGAATATGATTGCCACATATTCGGTATTTTATTTTTACTTACAATATTATTACAACAAAGGAATTATATTTTAATATACTGGGCAATGTAAGGCAATTAAGATAATTTGAATAATTTAAAAATTTTTTTTATAAGGGTTGCCACCTGGTTTGAAGTTTTGTGTCAATTTATTGAGTCATATGTGGAAGATATTGCAACGCACACTTTTAATACTAAATATTGTGATATATTTAGATTTAAACACAATTTTATTTATTTACTTAGGATATGT
Source organism: Bactrocera tryoni (assembly GCF_016617805.1). Lineage (NCBI taxonomy): Eukaryota > Metazoa > Arthropoda > Insecta > Diptera > Tephritidae > Bactrocera > Bactrocera tryoni. The sequence goes on from NC_052501.1 coordinate 42,366,673, forward strand.
TATTTTAACAGGGTGACCAAAAAACAGGGTGCAAAATTAATAGAAAAATAATTCACTTAAGTGTTTATACATATGTGTTTGTTTGTGGACTTAAGGATAAATAATAGAAGAAATTTTTTAAATTGAAAACAGAGTGGCCAACTATTTTGAATTTTTCAAAAAAAAATATATATAAAATATTATACTTTAAAAAATTGTTTAAACAAGGTTGGCACCTACAAAGAAATTTTTCCAAAATATTATCGAAATATAAATATTGCAAGTAATATTCAAAATGTTAGGCAAACAGGTTCCTTTCGTAACCCAGAAAAATAATACATATGTACATCTGCATGCTAAAACCAATTGTTGTTTCTAGTAGTAATTCGAATATGTTTAAATGTAGGAAAATTTTCTCTCTTATGAATAATCTAATAAACATACATATCGTCACCTGACTTGCAAAATAACGTAACAACATTTTCGGATATTTACAGTGGCATGAATGAAACATGAAATAAAATGGAACATGAGTAAAACAAAATTTTAATATTGGTTAAAACTGGTTTATATCTGACCGGAGAACCTGAAAATGTTGAACATATGTAATATTATGTATGTAATTTGAAGTAGTGAACCGAAATCAATAAGACACTCAATTTCGAATTTTTTGCTGATACGTTATTTTGCATTTCAGGTGACGATATGTACATATATAGCAATAATAATAAAATTGTACTCAGTAACAGTCACTGTCAGAAACTATTCAAAACAGAGTTGCCAATATGCTTAGAGGCACTTTACTTTTTGTTAACTTTCTCATTACCTGTAGTATGAGTAGTAGTAATACATAAATCACTCCACTTTTTCTTCAGTAAGGTTGCCATATTACATAATTTTTCTAATTAAGTCGACAGTTCAGAGATAAAGCTACTTATTAGATTAATATGTATTGTAACTAGACATACATATTTAAAAACAAGCCCTGAAAATATTTTATGGCACAGAGTTGCCACTATGTCATTAACTTGTTTATATTTTTAAGCTTATAAAATTAAAGCTGCAATCTTTGTATTGCAAAATTATGGAAAGAATATTTTGTATTACCGAGCAGAGTTGCCACTTTATTTAAATATATTTTAAAACTTTATATTTATTAGTGAAACGAGAACTTAAACTTTTGCTTTGGAAAATTATGAGAAACTAATTTTTTAAAGTGTCCCCATTTCAATGTGTACGACTGTATTCTTTGTTACGTGGCAGCATGTCACTTGAGAATGCCTCAAAACGACATAAAACACCAGTTGTAGTAACTAAACCGCGCAACTTACAATTTACACACGCACTGACACATACACAAGCACATAATTGGACTGACGGTATATTTTACAGCGCGCGCGCTCAATGCAAGCAAAAGCGAAAGAAAAATAAGGCGATGTGTAACTGTAAAAGAAATCGTGCAACCAGTTGTACATGATACACGAAACTTGCTTGCATTACTAATGCCAAGGGCAAAGACGCACACATACAACGTATGTATATATGACACACACACAAGCACAGAAATGCATTTGCAACCGCACGAAGTCACACAGCGTCGCTGCTAATATAGCAATGCTCCACCACATACCCCGGTTTTGGTGAATGTATACGTACAACAACACTGCTACATGTGTTTCCATGCAAATTTGACTGCTTCCTGCAACTAGTCGTTGCGGTGTCGGTTGCTTGGTTGCCAGCTGGGTCGGGACGAAGGCGCCGACGTGCTTTTAAATATGCGCTACAACTATCACTCAACTTTGTTGCAATTTTAAGTACACAGCGCGAACTATACAGAGCACACAACGCCGCGCACACACACACATATGCAAGTTTGCTCACGTGTGTGTGTTTTCACAAAATAAATGGCAATTTCCGCGCATATGTACTCGCTTGCTGCTGCAGCGCGCCTCACTTGCCATTCCACATTAATTTCAACATTTTATTCAAACAGGCGCATAGAGAGAGGGCGCGCGCGACGGGGAGCGCCAATTTCATTTAAACGACTTTGCGCATAAATATAAACACATACACTCACACATATATACATACCTCTGTACATTCATATGTGCTTATAAATACACTTAATTGTGTGGAAGCGTACAACTGTTGCATACTTTTGTGAGCTTTCGCATGGTTTATGTGTGGGCGCAAGAGCTACAGTGCCGTCGTGTGTTTAACTGCGTTTATATTTGAAAGGAAAAGGCTTAGACATTCGCTCGGCGGAAACCATTGCTTTCACACAGCTAATAAGCAGGCAATTGAATGCTAATAAGAACCGCTAATAAACGGATTATTAAAAAGGAAAGAAATACGTTCGTAATGCTATATATATAGAGACTTTCAGTAAGGATAATATGTGGGAGGATTTTGCGTAATGTTGTTAGTAGTGGTTTCTTCAACTGACAAATGAGATTTTTATTCCTAATATATAATGGCACATATTATATAATAATAAGAAAAATACTAAAATAAAAACGGTTTAAGAAATATATTAAACGATTTCGACAGAGGTACTCTGCCGACGTTTTACAGCGACTAAAACTGTAACTTTGTTCTCAGTTGGCCTTCACAAGAGACAGGAGAGAGCTAGAGACTTCAGTGCTGAAAAATCTTAATAATAGAATCTAGTAAGTTAGTTAATGCAAGGCATAAAGTTTAAAAATGTTCTCATTTATCTCAAGCTCCTAAATAAATTTATTCGCTGCAATCACAGCAGACAGCCGAACGATTTTCTACTCGACTTGCACTCCCGCTCTCTGAGATCACTCATCAGCAACTCGGTATAAGGGAACTGTGGGACGCCATTTCCAGCTCCTTACGTACAGTTGTAAACGAAACTATTGGTGTTCGGGAAGGGCGAAAGTACAGCTGGTACGATGAGGAGTGCCGTGTCGTAGTGGAGAGAAAACGTACTGTTTACCTCGCAAGGAATTATGAAGGGAACACTTCTCCAGCCTGCTGAATGGCAGTGAAGGCATAAATAACATCAGGAGATGGTAACACGTTTCCCCCAATCGATGACGGTGGAGTGGACGTAGCATTGCTCGATCGTGAAGAAGTTCGAATAGCAATTACCCGCCTGAAGAACAACAAAGCGGCGGGGGCCGATGAATTACCGGCCAAGCTATTCAAACACAGCGGAGGAGAACTCATAAGCAACCTGCATCAGCTTCTTTGTAGAATATGGTCGGACGAAATCATGCCCGACGATTTGACTAAAGTGTACTCTGCCTAATCCACAAAAAGATAGTCACCACAATCTTCACCAACTACCGTGGGTTAGGACTCCTCAACATCGCATATAAAGTGCTAACGAACGTACTGTGTAAAAGATTAAAGCACACCGTCAACAAACTGCTCCAAACCTTGGAAAAGGCCCCTGAAAGAGGATCGACACATACCACTTCTTCGCCGATTTCAAAGCTGCTTTTGACAGCATGAAAAGCAACTGCCTCTCCGACAAGGAAGCTCCCTATCGTGTGACTTCTTCAGCCTATTGCTTGAAAAAATAATTAGACTACAGAGCAGAATGTAGAAGGTAAAATCTTTTATAAGAGTGAACAACTGCTGCCGGACGCCGACATTGATATCGTTGGCCTCAAGAACCGCCCTACTTTCTTCAGACTGTCATCAAAAACCAGTCGTTGCACTCGCGACTTGGCTCCCACGTCACTGTTGACAGTCATAACTTCGAAATCGTAGATAATTTCGTCTAACTTGCAACCAGCATTAACACCAACAACAACATCAGCCTCGAAATACAACGCATAATATATCTTGCAAACAGGTACTGAGTAGGCAATTAAGAAGTAAAATAATCTCTCGACGAACAAAGACCAAATTTTACAAGGCACTCATCATCTCTTTTCTGCTATAGGGTGCTGAGGCATGTACGATGATCTGATGAGTCGTCGTTACGAGTTTTCGAGTGAAAGATTATGAGGAAGATTTATGGTCCTTTGCGCGTTGGGCACGGCGAATATCGCATTCGGTGGAGCGATGACCTATATGAGATATACGACGACATTGACATAGTTCAGCGAATTAAAAGACAGTGGCTACGCTGGCTAGATCATGGATGAAAGCATTTCAGCCCTGAGAGTATTCGACCCAGTATCAGCCGAGGGAAGCAAAAGAAGAGAAAGACCTCTACTTCATTGGGAAGACCAGGTGGAGAGGGACCTGGCTACACTTGGTATCTCCAATTGGCTTCAAACAGTGAAAAGCAAAAATGACTGGCGAGCAATTGTAAACTCGGTTATAAACGGTGGCTATGCCAATAAAACGGATGAAAAAGAATCGTATAACTCAAATAAGAAAATAAACAAGAAAAAATGTGTACAAAAAATAATTGCTAGAAAGGTAAAGGAGTTTTACCCTGAATGGAGAGAACCTATAAAACCATCCTCTATTTGGTAAGTTATTCATTTAAGCCTATCGTATTGCTTATTGAGAAAAGCGCCCTAAAATATATCTTTTTATACAGTTAAATTCAAGAGAATGAATCTGTTTAATCTGTATCTGTAGAATTGTGATACCTTACAAGCTTTCTCAGTTTCCTATATTTATTTCAGTCTTACTCAATCCAATAAAATAGAGCTCAAGTAAAGATATTAAAAGAATCTAATTTGCGAATTGCATAACAGAAGGTTAAATAGATTACTCAAATCTGTACTTGGACTTCTCACAAAAAAGGAAAATTTATTTCAAAACAGATTTAAAAGAAGCCATTTTATTAAGAAATTACTCAACATCACGTTTAAATGTCGTTGTCTATTCTATCCATATCAACTTAAAGTGTCTTCTTTCATGAAATATCTACAAAATGTATGCCGGTCAGGCATGAATGGTTTTCCAGACTATTCTGCCCTTTTCAGATTTATTTTACTTTCTTATTTTTTTATTTTTATTTTTTCTATTAGTTTTTTTTTTTTATTTTTTTAATGGACCATCGTTTAAACGCACATGCATTAAAATGTTGTTGTAGTAATTGCGAAGAATATTTACATTATACGCTTATTCATGCGTTTCACTTTTCATCCGCAAATAAATAAATCACTTTTATTGTGGCTGCTGGCATTGAGCAACAACACCAACAATTTTATCATACGCAAATATTCTCGTGCAACTGTAAATATATATATGTACGTGTCGTAAAGGTTACAGTTACTTACACACGCAAGTACACACTAGCATACGCACACACAGCGCGGCCTCAGTTGAAGTTGAAGCCAGCTCTCTCGCTTACCTTGCAAAGCCATAGAATACGAGTGCGTACATGGCGTATGAGTAACTTTTGGTTTTTTGCTAAATTTTCGGCTTAGCTTTTTAAACTTAATATGAGTGACTGGGCAAATCGCATGAAAGACGGCAAAATATTTTACAACGCACGACGAATGCGACCGCGGTCGAGGGGGAGGGGGGTGAATGAATGAAAGAAGGTCAACGCGTTGACAGATGTCGCGCGCAAACAAAAAACGTTAACGTTATGAGTGGAAGGAGTGAAAGCAGGTGTATATGTAGTTGCAAGTGTATAGACATAGTGGAGTGTTTGTGTGCATAAGATGTAGTTGAGCATTTTTAAAAGCGTGCTTGCTAAAATTTTGCTCGTCAATGTCACATACATACGCTTGCGAAAGCAGTCTTATACATATGTACATGCATATACATGCAAGTAGCTGCATGGTGAGCGCGTGCAGCTGCGTTTTGACTGCTGCAAATTGAAAACCGAAATGTTTTACATTTTGAAGCATCCAACCGCAGAATGCGTAGTGACTTAATATGCTGCTTTCTGATGGATATGGCAAATAAATGTGGTTATATGATTTAGAAGCTTTTCCGAAAAGTATATAATAGTGATACAGCTTCATAAAAAAATAAAAAAAAAATACTTAATCTGAAATTGTGAAACAAGCACTAAAAAGTCGTAAACATGCGGACAGACTTGGCATGAATTCGAGAGCAATTTCGCAGCTAAACTTAATAGAGAGCAAACTTAACTTATCTCATAACTTTGTCATTAAGTAAGTTGCAAAATATGACCAACTAATCCTATTTAAATGCTCAAATATCAAATATTTTTCAAGTACCTTTCAGTTAATATCAATATTGAAATATTGAATTTATTGTTCCATTCCCTTTCATACCTTTTCATACATTTCACAGTTATAAATTTTACTGAAAACTCTTTATTTTGATATACACATTGTAATATTTCATGTATTAAATCCTTGTATTAAGCAACTTTTTTTTGCAAGTGGCAACTCTTTTTAAAAATTTGTAAACTTTACTCCTCCATATTTGGAAACCCACAGTTTATTGATTATGTATTTTAGCAATATTTTTGTATTAAAATTTTTAAAAAGGTGGCAACCATCTTTAAAAAAATATTTTGAGATCGAAAACTTTCGGAAAACTCTTTAGATTGACGCGCATACTGTCGATTGTTTTTTTTGTCATTGTATACATATTTTTATGCCAAATTTTTTTTTACACGTGGCAATAGTACTCCTTCGAAAACATTTTCCAATTTAAACGTTGGTGTGCCTGTTCAAATTGAAAGAGTTATTAAAGTGTTTTTTTCTTTTTAATTTTTCCATTTCCACATTGTAATATTTTATGTATTAGATCGTTGTATTTAAAAAAATTTTTTAGCAAGTGGCAACCCTCTTTTCAAAATTTTTAACTTTACGCCTCTATATTTGGAAACCCATAGTTTATTGATTTTCTTTTGTATTTTAACAATATTTTTACATAACAATTTTAAAAAGGTGGCAACCATATTCAGAAAAAAAATGTTGAAAAGCAAAACTATTCATCAACGCATGTTCAACATTTTTTTGTTAGTGTATACATATTTTTATACCAAACTTTTTTTTACACGTGGCAACTGCTTCGAAAACATTTTCAAATGTTAACGTTGGTGCACCTGTTCAAATTGACACGCTTACTATAGTGTTTTTCAATTGATCATTTTTTCTTCTTCAAACTTTTAAGCAGGTGGCAACCTTCTGACATTAAACCATCAACGTATTATACCAAAACCCATTCCACCTACCATTTTTTCTTAAATTTAAATATATGTTTTAGTATTTTTTAATATACATACATACATACATATGTAAGATATTACACAATTTTAGATTATCTACAATCATAAGGACTTCCCTGCTTAAACACATTCATAGCTCAAAATTAAAATTCCACAGTCACTATGTATATATTTCTTTAACCTATTCAACAAGGAATATAAGCTACAAAATAGTGTTTTTATGGAAAGTCTTTAGCTTAAGATTAAACAGATTCGCTCTTTAGATTTAATATTAAGAAACTCTACAGCCTTTACTCACAGTTCAAAGAAAGGCGAGAAAGATCTACAAGATACTTTAACATAACCTCTAACCTGAAAATATTTGTGTTTACAAATTACAAAAACAGTTTACGCCAAAAACCTAGCTGTCGCCCAAAGTTTATACAAATAAGCCCCACTAAAAATGTGAGAAAACAGCACTTGAAGAACTTTAACAGACAGTGGAGTATACTTGTCCAGCACACGCACATAATTAAACGCTTTTATCACGCTTTGGCGTTTAAAATAACCACACAAGAAACTAATAACAACAACATGTCAGTCATGCGTCAGAACACAAGTGATTACAACTCACCGTCAATTTGTTGTTGAACCTTAAAAAGATACTAAAACCGAAAGTAAACATCGCTTATCAGCGGTGCACATCTGCGTGGCCACAGAGCTACCGAAATAATTTGTGTGCCCAAGATAAGCAAGCCCGATTGCAAAGAGCAAGAGCAAATTTAACAACGGAGAAGTGCATAAATAAGATAATACTGATAAAATCGTGGAGACGATGACAGGGTTACTCTATATGCATTAGGGTGGGTAAAAAAACAAATGATTCTTTTCGCTTCGTACTCTGAAAAATTGGTTGATAGGCACTTTTAAGACTCACCAAGTATAAGCTCTTAATTTAAAAGAAGTTGGAACTCGCGAACTTTTCTATATGATAATAAGGAAAAAATAGAAAATCGACGGAGGACCGTCCCGCTAATTATAAACCAATTTTTTAGAGTATAAAGCAAAAAAAAAATTGTTTTAGGGTGTTTTTTTTACTATTCGTTTTTTTCAATGCCCTCATGAAATTTCCTTGGAAATACCCTAAAAAGAATTCCTTGAAAATTTTAGCCCTTAATATTAACATTAAGGAATGGACCAAGGCATGTAAAAATTTTCCATTGAAAGTACACGACAATCGTGATTTTTTGTCTTTAAATTTCTATAGCTTAGAGGCATTTTATGGTATCGCTTTGACTTAAGATTTGAACAATCTATAAAAGTGCCCCTTTGCGACTCACACCGGCGAGGTAGTACGGGACTCTAAGCCTGATTTTATAGTATCTCGTAAATAACTAGAGCTATAGAAAAAACTTATATGACAGACTTGTAGGAAATTTTATTTGCTACGAAAAAGCTCCGAGATTAAAATCGCAATCATTAATACTTCGGCTTTTTATGTAAAGCTGTTTGGAATTTTCATAGATTTTTTATTACATATCATTTATCAAAATTCTGGAAAGATTTTCAATTGGACCATTCCTTAATGCTAATATTAAGGGCTCACATTTTCAGGTAATTTTTTTAGGTATTTTCAAGGAAATTTCGTGAGGGGATTGAAAAAAATGAATAGTTAAAAAAAAAAACAACACCCTAATATACAAGGTCTGTCGCAAAAGAAACAGAACTTTTCAAATATAAATGTTTCTGGTGGCGCCACCTATTGGTGGGTATATGAAATAAAAAGTTTGATCTCTTGTTGACATTTCGTAAAAATTTTAAGACAATTGGATAACTACAATCGATGTTGTCGATCAAAAAGTGACAGCAGCTTTTGGTCATCGGTCGTAAAATGCATTTTGAACAAAGAGCAAATATTAAATTTTCTTTTAAACTTGGGAAAACGTTTACTGAGACATTTCAATAAATAAATAAAATAATGCGAAGTGTCATCGGTCGACGCTTGTCACTGATTTTTGACAAAAAACTCCATATTAACCATTACTCACTCACCCTACTCACCTGATCTGGCATCCTGTGATTTTTATCTATTTGGAAAACATCATTTGCCCATGAAAGCACACTGGTTTCAGGACATTTCAGCTATCCAAAAGGCGACGACCGATATTCTCAAGAGCATTCCGAAAAATGTCCTTAAACACTCATTTGAAATGCTAATTGACCGGGCTAAACGTTGTATCGAAGCACAAAGGAAACTACTTTGAATAAAAAAATATAACCTTTTGAAAAATATTAATTTTTTGTTGTTTTTTTAACAGTCCTGTTTCTTTTGCGACAGACCTTGTACATATATTAAAATAAGGGCTTGCAACTAGCACATAACATAAATGCGCTTCAAAAAATACAAGTAATACAATATTATTATAATGGGTTGTCAAAAAAGTCTTGCGGTATTTATTGAATTTTTTGAAATTGAAATGAATTTTTGATGACTCATGCCCAGCTCTTGACCGATGCTACGGCTGCTACTATGCCGGTCTCTTTCGACCAATTCAGCGATTTTATCGCAATTTTCGACGACAGGCCTTCCGGAGCGTGGCGCATCTTCGACCACCTATACACCAGAACGAAAACGTTGAAACCATCGTTGTGCGGTGGAAATGGAAACTTTATTGGCGGCTTGAGATGCATTTCTGCCTTTATCATAGTAGTACAGTAAAATATGCCATATTTTCTCTTTATTTTGCTCCATGTTTGCGACGCTATAACTCACGAACGACTTAAAAGAAACGACAATCAATCACGTGTTAGCGCGTGAAATGAGCTTTCCAAAAAGGTATAACATGACTCGATGCGACTAAAACTAGAACTACGCGCTTTCAGCGCCAACTAGCGAAAGTACCTAAGTATAATTCTAGATAAAGGATTAGGGGCGTTTTTTAGATATGTGATTTTCAAGAAGAAATAAAAACTTATGATTTAATATTATAGCCAAGAATTTAGTCTTATGATAAGATAAGGGTTTTTCATTATGTTTTAAAGCTGTTTTCGGCAAGTAACCGCCGGGCATGCCTCGAATCAGTTCTAGCCAAAAGGCCCAATTTTCGACCACTATTTGCAGCAGCACTTACAAAAAATATTCCAGCTGTGTTAAACTCCTGGATCTTGGAGGTCACGCCGAAATCTATTATTGAAAGTGTACGAAATACATCTTGTGGAAGAACTGAAACTGCTCAACCTTTTCAATCGACATCGCTTCACTCTATGGGCTCTTGAAAAGATCCAAGAAGATCCGACGTTTTCGCGCCAAATGTTGTCCAGCGATGAAACCTACCTCTGGCTCAATGCCGGTGAGAACGTAACAGTCAGTGCCGACCTCTATCGCGCATGATAACCGACTATTTGATGCCTGAAATTGAAGCTCATGACCTCAACAACATTTGGATTCAACAAGACGGCGTCACTTCCCACACATCGCATGAATGTATTAATTGAGAGAACACTTCGGTGAGCAGATAATTTCCCATTTGGGAAAAACAGCATCGTGTTAGCGTAGGTGAAACAATGCTTTCCGACTACCAGGATGTCATGAAACGTTATATTTTCAGCGATGAGTCTTGGATCTATGCTTACGACTCGGACTAATGTAGTACATTAAACATTTTTTCGTCAGTTTTCGAGTTATACGAATGAAATCATTTGTCGAAATCGGCCAAATCGGACAACTACTTATATCACATATCTCCCATACAACTGTTTATTCAGGCTTGTTAAACTTGGCCTTAAAAATCGGTCACTCGAAACCGGTTTTAGACGCATAGTCTCTTAGGCAAAACTGTTCGGAATAATCCGTAGAATATTTCCCGCATGCACTATTATATATAAGAAAAATCGAACCGCTCTAATGTACATACATACTTATATCCCAGCGAATGCGATGACGAAACTAGTCAAACCCTTTATTATTTTATGATTTTATCAACAAATTTGTTTAGCTTAAACCACAAAATAACAGTAATCACATAAAAACTCGTTTTCATAGAACGTTGCTGCTGCTGACGCGGTTGTTAAAGTCTTATCTGCGCGCTTTATTTTTCATTTTTTTGATTTTCTTGAGCACAATCAAATACCACGTGAGTTGGTACAACAACAAACGCAGTGATGTTTATTGATATATAATTTTTATAAACAGATATTTCTCACACAAAATAAATAAATATAATAAATTCAATAGCCCAATTACGAAATGCGGTCGCTTCAGCTCGGCGAGAAGACACAACTCACAAGTTCAACTGATGTGTTTACTCAACACACACACATACTATATGTATGTACATACATGCGCATATGTATGCACGTGCTTTGCTTCACGGAAAGTGGGTGCAAAAATGCAAATCCTGAAGTGCTCTTATTTTGCAGCATTCACTTGGAACACACGCCCCCCTCTTGCGCCTCTTGTCCCGTATTGACACAGTTGAGCTAAATACGACATCACACACACTCACATATAAGCGTGTCTGCGCTAATTTATGTTAATAAAACAAAAACTTTTGTATAATTAAGTAAAAGCGCAGAGTAAAAAAACAGCGAAGCGAAAACAAAAACAAATCCACTTGACAGTAAATTTTGTGATAAAGCAATGTACTCAAGTACATAATCCCTTAGTATAATATTTGGTTTTTGCTTGCTAAATATAGCGAGCGGCGATTAAAGCTGTTGGAAATGCGCCTCGAATTCGTCTTGAAAGTTTTCCTCAGCCGCAAGAGCTACAGGCAGAGTAGTGACTTTTGTTGTTGCATGATTAAAATTAACAACAATAACGTCAATGAGTTTTTGTTATGCAACAGCCGTGTTGTGGGTGTTGAGTTTCTAAGGAAACTTCTCTCATCGCAAATTAATAATTTAAATGTATACGTTTTGTTGTTGTACTATGAACAACACTTATCACAAACAAGTAAGGAAAAGCTAAGTTTGGGTATAACCGAACATTGAACCGAACGAACTTGCAAGGATCAAAGCCAGGGAAGTACCTTCACTTACATGAGGCTTGTTAGTCATATGGAATCTAAGGAAAGTTTTCACCCGATTTTATCTGGGAATTTTGACACACACAGGGGTACACATATTGAGTACCTGTGTGCTTGAACAGATTTGGTTCGATTTGAACAATTTTTGTCCATAAGGTGGCATATTTAAGGGCATTATTCGTGAAGAGTCTTAACCCGTTATATTAATTGCTTCTTGATTTGTACACTGGAAAGGAAAGATTTCGATTTCCGATTTTGGCCAATTACACACTTTAACATAAGAATGCTACATAGTAAATCGGACGGGCGGGTCTCGAGATATGTATTTTCACGTAAAAGTGGGCAGTGCCACGGCCGTCGTTCAATTTTCATTCCGACTCTATTACAGTCCTGTTATACCACCATTAGCTTCTTTGAATGTCCGACGATTGAAATTTAAGTGCGCTCTACCCAATCCACAAACAGGGAGACGCTACAATCGTGGACTGGAAAATCAGCAACTGACCAGATATTTACCATGCGTCAAGTCTTGGAAAAGGCCAGTGAAAAGAAGATCTATGTGAAACATCTTCGACGATTTTAAAGCTACTTTTGGCAGCAGGAAAAGGAGCTACCGCTATGTCTGAATTTGGTATCCCCGCAAAACTAATACGGCTGTGTAAAATGACTTTGAGCAATATCAAAAGCTCCGTCAGGATCGGGAAGGACCGATCGACCGAGCCGTTCGAGAAAATAATTCGACCTGCAGAGCTCAGTAGAGAAGGTACAATCTTCTACAAGAGCGCACAATTGCTGGCGTACGCCGATGCCATCGATATCATTGGCTATAGCAACCGTGCCGTTAGTTCTGCTTTCTCCAGCTTCGAAAAGGAAGCGAAACAAATGGGTCTGGTAGTGAAAACAGTCGTCGCATTCGACAGTCATCACTTCGAAGTCGTGGATAATTTAGAAGTATAGTCCTCTCTCGCCCAAGAAATACAAATTCTATAAGGCACTCATAATCCCCGTCCTGCTATATGGTACAAAGGCATGGACGATGACATAGGAGAAAAGTTCTGCGAAAGATTTATGACTCTTTACGCATTGGCAACGGCGAATACGGAAGTCAATAGAACGAAAAGCTGTACGACATATACGACGACTTAGTTCAAGGATGAAAACACTCCAGCTCTAAGAATATTCGTCGCAGTACCCGCTGGGGGAAGCAGAGGAAGAAAAAGACCTCCACTCCGTTCGAAAGACCAGGTGGCGAAGGACCTGGCTATACTTGGAATCTCCAATTGGCGCCAAAAAGTGAAAAGGAAAAACGAGTGGCGCGCTGTCGTAAATTCGGCTATAACCGCGTAAGCGGTGTCTGGGCCAATAAAGAAGAGGAAGACTTACAAAAAATGGGTAAAGTAGGACAGTCAAAATAAAGTGTCGGCGTCTTTTTCAAGTAATTTATTATTATATACATATATACATATGTAAGTATATACCAGTAAATGAGCGGCAATCAGTCATTTTATTTTAGCAAAACCGAAAAATGGTTCACTGCTTTCATTAGCTCAAGGCTATTAAGTTGCTTATGTAAAATGGTGCAAATATCCAAATAAACATTAATTTCATCATAACAACAAACAAGTAAGGAAGGACCAAATTCAGATGTAGCAGAGAATTGGGTATATAAAAGATGTGGTAATTGGTCTCATCTTTAATAACACTTTGTATGACAAGCTATATGCTACAGCGGTTCGGTCTGAATAATCTCATCGAATATTGTACAGAGCAGCTTTGTAGCAAACTTAGTATAGCCTGTTCAGGGTAAAAATTTCTCCTTCGTTGTCCGATATGTACGGAAAGCGTCGACCGAAAGAAAGACATTCCTGATATTAGGTAAGGGGTAGGATATTATAAGGGTCGATTTCATCCTGCTTTGACCCAAAACTACGTTTCTCTTAAAATGCCCAAATGTTACTATAAGGCACAGGTGGGATATGGACAGATAAACTACCTGAAATCAATCATCCCTGTCTTGACTATTTGCCGATACAGAAAACAACCGGTAAGCGAACAATATTTTTATACTCTCTTTGCAACATGTTACCGATGGGTAGAAAAACATAAATCACCAATTAAAAATATAATTAAAATAAATAAATTATTATGTCCACTAATGGAGACCGAGGACATGACACACTAACCCTGAAAATGAGTTGGAATGTAGCGAAGAAGGACGCCGCAAATACTTTCAATGCATATAAAAGAGAGTTGATAAATTTACAAATAAATGAGAGCATTAAAAATGCGATACTAAATATCTGCAGAACCAACTAGAAGTATGCACTTAACCGCTCTCCGCAATACACCGAGCGTACGTTAAGTATATGTTCATGCCACATTATAAAAAATATTTACGTGCTATCTATGGCAGCGCAGCATATAATTTTCTAACAAAATTACATTTTAAATGCATAATGTTCGCAGTGAGAAGGAGAGCATTTGAACTTAATTGACATGACAAGCACACGCTGAGACGCGCCAACAACAAGTGCAAGCGTCCTTTGCGCGCCACTCAACAACCGAATACTGTTATAGTGTGTGTGGTTAAGCGTTGAAAGGACCCCTGAAGAACGCACATGTTGTTGACCACAGGCGCATTGCCACAAAGAAGAGTAGAGCTCGCGGCAGGCGCTATACACTCGTACAACGTGCGGTCGCCCCAAGTTGCGCCATTATAAATGTATATGTATGATTTAATGACCTTCAACTTGAAACGCACATAAATTTCAATTACAGTTAAAAAGACGACACATGGCCAAGAGTTATATATGTTCATTTAAAACTAAAAAAAGCAAAACCACTGTATACATAAGTAGTTTGGAGGTCTAAAGCAAATTGCTGGCGCAAAAGAGGTCCAGATGTTGTCTGTAGGAAAGGCACTTCACAAAGGGTTTGGGAAAAAGTGAAACTGGGCGTAGCAAAGTTCTATAATACTGTAACTGAATACTCTATATATTAAAAACCAGCGGTTCCCCATCCCTCGACCAGAGCCAAACGTTCCTGTAAAAGAAGTCGTGGAGGCCATTTGAATGATGTTATATTCAGAGCTTAATTGCATCGATTGTACTTCACATATCATTCTTATTGGAAAACTCTGTATAATATATCTGTTGAGATAACAACTACCCAGACAATACCACAATACCACAATACCAACTTTCACAGCCCAACCTCAAGTATTAAATATGCTTAATATAGTATAACGGAAGTGCTCGTATCATGTAAATAAATGTCTATCCCACCAATTATCGGTAGTTTCAATGGGAAAAGTAATTATCCTCAACAAATCAATAAAGTAACACTCAAGGCATTAGTATTATGAAAATAGTTGTTGGTCAATAAAGATTAAAGCAGAAGCAACCAGTCATAAACCCCAGAAAGTCAACAAGTTAGCTATAAATATGGCTGAATATAAATCCACATGCAATGCAAAGACAAAACGATGTGGGAAATAAGCGCCACACCACATCACAAGTGGCAAATACGAAATTGCGAAGACAACAAAGACAGTACATTATACTGCTTATGAATGCAAATGTGGACATAAACGAGTATACTAATAGTGTCGTGAAGATGCAAAAGCTTGGCTACAACACTAGTTAAGTTTGTCGATGACAATAAACGGACTAGTTCGTAACTAGTTGGATTGCGTTCGAAATGCTAACTATACTTTAATGGGAAACATTCTCAGCAATGATTTTACACAACAGTTTCGCTTCCTACTTGGCACAGGGATCCACAATCAGGGCTTATACCGATCAGCTGTTTTTGAAAGCAAGCTTTAAGTATGCGACTCAGTTTTTGAACCCTAAGAAATATTAAAAACCTTTCGAATTCTTCAATCTACACATTTGAAGAACCTTAATCTTTATTCTGGCCCAATATTATCTAACATTTTATATGGCTTTTCTTTAATCTACGTTGTAAGGGTCGACGTACAAAGAAAAGATAAGATAAGATAAAGTAAAGTAGTCTGGATTGAGGTCTAGGCGACCATAAATGAAATATTTCCACGGTATATTTGATCTCTGATATTTCGATAAATATATCTTAAGTGTTTCGAAGCCGAATACGAGGAACATAAACAGGCAAACCGTAGTTTCCCGATATCTTTAATTTATTTCAGCATGGATACAGCTGGTAAACTCTTCTAGTTCTGAATAGAGATTAGTTAAGTTCAATCGGATGTTTGCGGTTAATGGGCTTTAAGATTTAAGTCTTTCGAAGCCGTTGCCTAAGAACATCACAAAAAAAAGGTAATTGCTCGAAACCGCTAGCTTATTACAGCACATATACTCGTGACACTTATCTAGTCGTAAGAGAGAGCTCTGCCTAAAGATAATATAGGTCCGAACAAGCAGTTTAAAGATGTGTGCTTTTCAAAATTCGCCTCAGACCTCTTTCAGGATGACGCAAGTTTTATTTTCTGCCAATTTATCAGGTAATTCCAAACTGTCTAATATATTTCAGGACCTTTGAAGAAGAGAGGCCTCAGGCAAATAACCACGGAGTATACTTGTATATCTTAATCAACTATTTGAAGAACAAGTGACTTTAAAGCCGGAAACAATTTTATAGAGTTCTTTTAGTATTTGTAGGTTAGGTTGCATATTGAAGTTACTGAAATCGATTTCAAAACCAAAATTATATTTTTTTGCAGAAGCAAATTAAGCGAAGATATCTGATTTTGACAAACAAGAATCGTAAACTTCGAAACTAGAAAACTAGTTAGGTTCCAACGAAGAACAATCGTCCTAGAAATCTCATTCAGAAATTTGTAGCGAACTGTTCTGACGGCTGTGCGCCAGCTATTAGAACCCAACGCCTGTAGAAATCACACAAACACCAGTGCCAAGGCAAAAATCTTATGCAAACTCGTTCGTTCAAAGGCATATACGAAAGTGGAAAAGCAAATGCTCGTAAAGGTAAGCTGACCGATGGAGGCAACAGCACGTATCAACGAAACAGCACGCGGTCAAATCCAGCTATATGAGCGTACACTTGCTGGTGTGAGCGCGTCTTTATATTCATATTATGTATTATACTCGTAACGGGCGTTTGGATATTATTGCTCCTTCGCTGCGGTCACTAGGTCAAGCCGGGTGTGAGTGTGGGCTGAGGGAGCAATAACATAGGGGAAAAAATAATGATATATGGGCAAGTGAGTGGGGAAGAAAAACACGTGAAAGGTGTCAGGCACACACATCGCACGGTCACACGCACACATTGATACACGGGGTTTGCAATACACCTTTTAAGAGTGTGTGTAATTAAGTGCATAAGGGGGGACTTCGGATTGTGTGCGAACTTGGAAGACTCAATGCGCGGCACAGTGGCATATCGAGGAGAAAATATAGTTTCAGGAATATTTGTTTTTCAGTGAGGATCGTGAAGTCATTGAAAACTTACTTCACCTTTTGTTATCGACAATAACATCGAAAAAATTAATGAAACAGTGCAGAGGATTTCAAAACCTCTTATGGATCTAGTGTGGTTGACTTTTTAGTCGAACATGAAACAAGTGACAACGCGCAGCTGTCACATTCTCCAGATTTGGCTTCCCTATGACTTTATTCTGTTTTCGAAATTGAAAAATCAGTGAACGCGTGAAAGACCCAATGTGAACATAGTTAGTCACACTTTCTTGGCGCGACTGAGGCGATTCCTGCTTTGAGCCTGCTTCTGCAAATTACTGGGCAATGCGGAATCAGGTGTTCTGGAGCTTCTTGTTCCATGTTGCAGAACCGGCAGGTTTGCGAAAGAGACTATGCCCATGTTGGCCAAGTGTTTCCTGAGATTGCAGTGTTCTGTATAGAGCGCGACAAGAAAGCGGAACAAGCGGGGGTGGCAAGGAAGTAGTTTGGCATGGCACATTCCAGCCGCCTGCTGCCAAAGCTGTTCTCTCCCTACTCTCTTCCATGCTGAACAACTGCTCTATAGTGTGGGACCCCACTACAATGCATGGTTTGGCAAAGTGAAGATTTTAATTTGTTTCCACTTGAAGTATATATACTACACATGTAAATTAAATGTTTCTACCTAAAGCGAACATCAAAACCCTGACAATCTGGCAACTTGTTTGGTTGGTTTTGTAACCTTTTTATACCGCAACTTTTTTTCAGCACACACACTTTCGTGACTTTTGCGTTTTTACCGGTTTTTGCCTTCACTTTGCATATCATTTCTCTTAATTTCGACTTTTTGCGCGCTATTTCCGCTTAGCGGTATTGTCAACGGCAAAGCGTGTAATTTGCATTTTACTTTTAAATAGCGTGTATTAGCGTTAGCCTGTCTGTCGCAGTGGCACCAACGCACACGCAAATACGCACACACATGCAGCGGTCAGTTGAGATTTCTGCGGGAGCGTGTAACGGACAGCAGCGGCAAAAGTCATTTGCCTTGGCTTAAAGCGCAAAAGCTGGCTAATGCAGCTATGGTTTCAGGTGCATGTGTGTGCGTGTGCGTGTGTGCCGACGCCTGATGACCCTAAAGCGCTGTGCGTGTATGTTAATGGCTGCGCGGCAAGCAAACATATTGCCCGTAATGGTCAGCGCAGTGCTCAGCGCTGCTGTTTTTGTGACCATGGCAAATAAAACGGGATTACAACTGTGCGCCTCTGCGTGCGTATGTGCGCGTGTTTGTTTTTATATTGTATATAGAAACTATAGGATTGAAAAATATTATACCCACACACAAAAGTTCCACAGGATTCGCGTTTATTAAGCGACATTTATAACCTCACTCCCTAGGCAAGGTGCCCGGTTGGACGCTTTATTGTCATTAAATTTTTTGTGTTTTATTTGGTCTACACAATGGGGCTCCAGTTTATTTTGCGCAGCGCTGGGATTATTTGGAAGTCTTTAAAGGCAGCAGTTTCGAAATTTAAGTAAATTTCTATTTCAAGGTTTTATACAAATATGGGTTGTGGCTACCAGATATACGATTGTTGAATATATGGGGATGTTCGGTGGTGTAAACGAACTGTTTTGATCCACAAAGGCGTTTCGGTATGGAAAAAAAAACTCTATTATTTGAAGTTCACACATTTATAAAAATAGAAGACACGAGAGAAAGGCCCAAAATTTTCTACTTATTCAATTTTAAAATATAATAAAATCATCTCTGCGATGGAAGAGATCTTATTTCTGATCAAAAAAAAAGGACGTGGAATGTTAAATTTTATTCGATTATGCAGAACACGCTTAAACATGTTTAGATGAGATGACGATCGCAATTTCGCGTCTTCATTTAGATCTGCTATTTGTGAATACGATTGTAAAAAGTAAATTTGAATAAAAAACAAGACTATACACAAATTACAAATGCAACAATTCCTTTCAAGAACGTGATTCCTTCAATTTGTATGGCAGCTATATACTGTAGTGATCCAATTTAAGCAATTTTTTCATAGATTGCACTATTGCCTTAGTCAAGAACCCAAGATAAATTACGATAGTTAGTAAGTTTTCCAATTCTCACAAATGAAAAAGCTTAGCCCGCGGCGACTACCGGGTTTTTTGAACATCCGTTACCAAGAGAATGTAGAACTGATCGAAACCAATAAGATAGAATAAGAGTTCTACAACGACTTGTGACAACCAGGGATCAATGGTCAATGGGACAAATGGTTCAAAAGATTCGAAAAAATAACAGTCAGCTGATCAGCTTTTCGATAATATTTTTATGCCCTGAACAGGATATATTAAGTACACCACGGCATGTTTGCCTATAAAGTATGTGGTATAAATGATAAGTGTAAGGCGCTAAATTGAATTAGCCATTCCCAACGTCCAACTGTCCTCTCAGTTTTTGAAATATCGACTTGAAATTTCGCCCACGTCCTGATCGAAATCAAGTTCTTGTATGCAAAAATTCACTATAAAGCAGCCAATAATAGTGACCGATGAAACTCAGGATACAAATCTTGTAGCGAGTGATCCAAATAGAGGAAAAAGTACCTCGCGTTCTGTAAATATTGTGTTTCGCGCACTTCGCTCACCTTATGATCAGTATAATCGGCATGCTGTTCGCAACACCATCACCCATCTTGAGACCCAGTATTCATTATTGGATAATATTCGACCGAATAGACCACGTCCAGCACTCAGTGAAGAAAATATATGAGCCGTAACAGAGAGTGTACACGAGGACCGTGGAGAGTCGATTCGGCACCGTTCGCAGCTACTCGAACTGGCGTATGGAACGACTTGACAAAATGCATCTTGTACAAGAATGAAAGCCGCTTTATCTTCTCAGCTTTACCGGCTCTTGAAAAGTTCCAAGTAGATCCTAAGTTTTCGAGCCAAATTTTGTTCCGCGATGAGCCTCATTTCTGGCTCAATAGGTATGTAAAGAAGCAGAATTGACGCATTTGGGACGAAGAACAACCTGAAGAGATTCAAGAGCTGCCATGTCATTCAGAAAAAAACAACGGTTTGGTGTGGTTTGTGGCCGGTGGAATCATCGGTACATATTTCTTCAAAAATAATGCCGGTGAGAAAGTAACCGTCAATGGCGACCGTTATCGCGTCATGATAACCGACTATTTGACGCTTGAAATTGTAGCTCATGCTGTTCCCACTTCCCACACATCGCAGCCACATATCACACCGTTAGACGCTTCCTTGTGGGAATATATAATGTCTAAGCTTCATTGAAGAAAGCAAAATAACCAACAAACATCATTACTGTTTGTTATCAAATGTCGAAATGAAGGTTAGGCCTAATTTGTAGGTCAAAGTATTTTCGGCCACTGCCACCTTTAAAGGCCTACGTGCCTTGTTTTAGTACTTCGATTAGTTCCATATTTTTTTATAGCACAACATTCTTATTTCTGGCTTTATGTATGATTACGTTCACATAAATATGAGAGAAGGCAGCGGCGCTAAAGGGAGGTTAAGGTATAGTCATTTGGCAGAAAATTACCCGAAATGAGTTGAAATGCAACGGGTGAAACACCAGAAGATAAGCGGCTAAGTATACGAGTAGTTTTTTCACATCTTAAAAGCCATGTGTTCACTAAAATTAATTTTCTGTTGGTGCATTTAGAAAGAGAATCTCCCTATAAACATTGTAGAAGCGTTTCGAAGCTTCTTCCTGGTTCAGACCGTTCTTAACACAAGCTTATTTATCTTCAAAGGAGTGTCAATGTCCGTGAGCATTATGTATATAATCTTTCAAGTTATGTCAATGCCCATAGGTTGATAAGGAATATTTTCTTGAAACCTTGTTCTAGAAGGGAACTCTTATTCTTGTAAGTGTAAATTAGGAGAGGATATTATCGACCTAAATGGTTTGGAGAAGACTCTAAATAGTGATTAAAAACACCTTTTGAACTCCAGGGTACACAATATCGACACAAACAAACATATTTGTAAATTAACTCTAAAACATAACTTCTTTCTTTCACTGTTCGCCAGCTTTAAACGTTTTCAATTATCTCCAGGTGCTGACACATATCACCTCGAAGAACATCATATACAAGTGAAAGGTGTCTGAGCTACATGGTACGTCCAACCAATCAACACCACCATGAACTCGACAACAAACAAGAGCGAATGGAGGAATGTGTAAAGCGTAAAATTTAACCAAGCCCGAAAAGACATAACACGGAGTCAAAAACGACATGAATATGCAACTACAAAGCTTTCACTTAAGCTTTTTTTCTTTATTCACAGAATAGATGAACTGCAAACGCACATACATGTAGCCGGTGGTGACATAACACATGATCAAAACATGGACTACGGAACCTGTCGAGCATGAAAGCAAATACCAATAGTCGCTTCACACACACACATACGCATATATGTATGACAGAACGCTTGCTAAAACTTTCGGCAAGTCTTGTGAGCTATAGCATCTGTTTGTATGCATGTTATGACGCCTGAAGCTGTGCTATACCAAATTGAATTGCCACATGCCTCGGCCACGTTTAATATTCCAAAAGCGTTGTGTGTGTGTGTATGTGCATGAGAGTTGCCAAGCGTAGAAAGTAAATATTCGCTTGTGTGAATTTTTTCCACACTTTCACACATTGCAAATGGAATATGCGAGAATGCGAGGATAGTAAAAGAAAAGTGATAATACAATACCTAATAGCCGAGCAAGTATTTATTTCTTTATTTTTCCTCAGAGCGAAAAAAGGTGAAAGATGAGTTCTCATATCAGTAAGAGTGAGAAGAGTTGCGAATTTATATAAAATTATCACAATTTAAAAATGTCTTTCTTTTAACTACAATTTGTTGTTAAGGCTAGTAGTAATAAATGCTTGATTTCAACTGCATTATTCTTGAAATAAAAATCATGTTTAAAGCACTAAAAAAAATGTCAAAATTTTGTTCATCCATATTTGTCCGAATGCAAAACTGCACAAAACTACTTAACTTATCTCGAAGATCGGTATGTACATATAAGTATGAAAATAGATATTTATTTTTAAGGAAACATCTGAGCTATATCGACATATTAATCCTACTTAAGTGTTGATTCGTGCTCCAGCCGAATTACAAAGACGAAATAACCAAAAATACTAACTTTGCTTGCATCGAAACTATAATACTCTTCACAAATACAAAAGCTTCCTTAAAAGAATTTTAATCGTTCAATATGTATGGTAGTTATATGCTATAGTGACTCGACTTGAAGAATTTCTTTGTAGATTGTACCGTAGCCTTGATCAATCTGCTATACCAAATTTCGTGAAGATATCTCAAAAAAAAAACTGTCGACACAAAAACTGCTTCTTAATCGGTCAGTTTGTACGAGAGCTAAATGCTATAGTGATCCGATCCGCAAAATGTTTTCATATACTGTAGTTATCATGCCAGCTAAAAAGTTTTCCATACAAGTACTTGATTTTGATCGTTCACTTTGTATGACAGCTATAGCTATAGCATTCCGATATCGTCGGTTTTGACAAATGAGCAGTTTTTTTGGATAGAAAAGCAAGTGCAAAATTTCAGAACGATATCTCAAAATGTGAGGTACTAGTCGTATATATACAAGTAGATAGACTTGGCTAAAACAAATCATCTTACATCACGCTGATGATTTTTACAGGGTTTTTCAATAAGAGTGATATGAGTTCTCTTCAAAAAAGATACACACTAATTGGTAAGAAAATTCAAATGTTTTTATATTTAATGTTAAGTACAATGGATACAATTAAGTTCTGAAGAGAACATCATTTAAATGTCCTCTACGACTTTTTTTGCGGGAACGAGTTCGAGTAACCCAATTTTCAAGTACTTTTTCCACTAAATCAAGTCGTATGTGATTAATAGTACGTTCAATATTAACTTCTAAAGTTTGAAGTGAGTCTGGTTTATTGTTAAACACCAATGACCTCAAATAACCCCACAAGATGTAGTCTAATGGTGTTAAATTACAACCTCTTGGAGGCCGTTCGATGTCACATTTTCTTGAAATAATCGAATCTCCAAACTTTTCTCGCAATAATTGGGTTGTTGCAAGTGCTGTGTGGCATGTAGCCCGGTCTTGTTGGAACCATATTATTTCAAGATCAACTTCAATTGCGGCCATATAAAATTGGTTATCATCGATCTATAGTTCTTGGAATGCACAAATAATTGCGGTCTTCAGCAACACTTGACTGAACGACAGCAATATTTTCATTACTTCGAGCGGTTCTTTGTCCTATTGCCACTTGAACATTTGCGAATAGCGAACACAGGTGGACGATTATTACGACCTCATTATTTTGATAATAAAATTGAATAATTTGTAAACATTGTTCTAGCGTATATATTTCTATGATCAAATTGTCAATACTCGTATTACTGAATGCAATGAAAATAAAATCGTAGATTAAGATTTATTACAAATGACCGAAACGACACTTATCATATCATCCTTATTGAAAACCCCGTTATATGAACTTTAGAGTCTCTGAATATATTATATGTGTATATTAAATAATTAATGAAGGAATTTGGCTTAAGTTAGGTAGAAAAACTCAAACTAAGTACCGCCTTAATAATACTACAACTAGTTAATAAGCAGAGTTTAATATTGAAATAAACTGCTATTTGATCTCAAGTGGATCTCACTGACTCCACAAACCGCAAAACTGAAGGGCAACTATCTAAAGTATACCCATCTAACTGAACTTAACTAACCTTAATCACGTTGCGCTTTAACTATCTTAAGTTAAAGGGGCATCTCAATGAGGTGTTTATGAACGCCGAGTTCGCGAAGTAAGAGGTACTTTATCGGACAGCGATATCTTATGAGCAGATTGCTATGATAACATATTGATAATTTAGAATATATTCTCTACAGCCCTCGAACATACTGTGGGCAAAAAATAGTAAGACTTTTTAATTTAAATTTCGCGCGAAAACCCATTCGTCAAATAATTTTTTATCTAGGTCGGTATGACTGCGCCAAATGTCATATCAAAATAATCATGACTGTTTAGTATACGATTGTCTTTCGGAAGTACATAAAGTGCATTCGGCGATTTTTACGATGAGTGAAATTATTTAAAAAAGAAGTGCCATTACATTTTATGTGCGGAATAAAATGTCTTGTGCCGAAACGTTCATAATTGGAATAGACCCTCGTTTATAATTGTTTGTCGCGAGCAAGTTTTTTGATTATAAGAAATTATTCTAAGACGGTCAAGAAAGCGTTGAGAACGAATCACATCCAGGACGGCCACCAGCATCAGCTGATGATCAACACGTCAATAAAATAAAGAATTGGTGCTTGAGAATCGACGATTAACATTTAGAGATCTTACTGACATCGTTGGAATAAGAAGAGGGGTCATTGGGACCTAAGAAAAGTGAAAGCACGATTAAATCCGAAATCACTCAATTTTTTCGAAAACAGCGTCGAGTTAACACCTGTGAAACAATGCTTTCCGGCTACCAGGATGATATGAAACGTTATATTATCAGCGATGAGTCTTGGATCAACCAAACAAAACCGAAAAAACTCCGTCAGAGCAGGTCACAAATCAAGGTTATGCTGACAGTTTTCTTTGATTATCGAATTATCCTTGCTGTCAGTATCGACCAAACTGAGTGTTATGCCTGGTTTCCGCGAAGCTATCTGTAAAAAGAGGCTGGATTTATGGGCCGACAATTCTTAGCTTTTTCAACCACCATATTTGCTTGATGTAGCTCCTTGCGACTTCTGGCTAACTCAACAGACCGCTCCAGGGAAACCGTTTTGAGTCATTGAAGGTTATTTTCGAAATTGACTTCAACACCTGTTTCGAGAATTGAGAAAAACATTGGCACAAGTGTATGGGGGGGATTACTTTGAGGAGGACGACATAGACTTAGAATAATAAACTAAGAATTTTAAAATTATCAAAAGCCTTGCTGTTCTTTGCTCATAATAGTACGTCAACCATTTTTCCAATTAAAGAAACTTATGTTCTGTCACAAAGCCCCATCAAATATTATTTATGCTCTCCATTTATTATGAGTTTTTCCAATTAATCTAAATGCTTTGCATTTGAAAGAAATGAAGTCAAGCATTTATATTTTCGTTTTGGAAAAATTATTAGAGAAAAATCTCTTATTGACTTCCAGGAATGTTTGATAAAGCGCTCACGGAGCGGAAAATTAAAATAAAATATTAAATCTGAAATCTGAAATGTCACAACAGGAATGCATTTAACTGCCAAAGTCTGTGAACTTTCAACGTCTAAAACAACAACAACAAAACATATCTCCGACGAAGTTGTAGTGCAAAGCAACATGAGGATAAGCAATTTTTAATAACAGGCAAATATTTTTCAAAGCTCATAACGGTTGATTGCGCTGCTATAATATTTCATAAGAAACGGCGCGGCTGCGGAGCGAATAAAAGAGCGTGAAAATAATTTATGAGACGCGGAAAATGTGGCATAAATAAATGAGACAAGTAAGGAAGAACAATAAATTTTAAATTATTGACTTGAAAGACAACAACAAACAACCGTTGATTACAATTATATTGCCGTAGGTATGGTATGTAAAAATCGCCCGGCAACACCTGTACGAAATGGGAGTCAAAATATGCGGCGTATAAGAAATGAGCCGGAGTAAGTTCAGGTGAATTTGCGAACGGAGCGTGATGAAAAATACAAAATAAACACGAAAATTTCGCCTGCAACGTCAATGTCAACGTCAGCAAATGAAAATTGAGAGCGAAAAATAAAGACGCCAATGATTGCATATGTGCGGCAACGCTTTGCCACTGAGAATTTGATGAAGTCCAGGCTGAGCTGATGCAGTTGCTGATACCGCAGCTGATTACTTTACCGATGACAATGATGTTTGCGTGCCACATGAAAAGGCAAGTTTGTGCTTGATGAGCAATCATTGCAGATCGATTCAAGACAAAAGCAGGCTATTTGAGATATTATGCATGTATATGTGTTTGTACAAACATCCACAGTTGTTTTTTTTTCTCTTTGCAGCTGTATGTTCCATACTATGCAGCACGTTTGCGTAGTTGGCTGACAAATTCAGGCGAACTCTATTTATTTGGAATGGGTAGTAAGTGCATGAAAAGGGCATAAGAGTATGAATTTCGAAAGATGTACACACACACCTGTACAGCACACAAGCGTAGACACACCAATAGGGGTCCATGAAAATCTATAAATACCAAAAATGGTTTATGCGACATTGTGAGTGGTGGAAGTAGTAAGCAGGTAGTAAAAAAGCGACAAAAGTAAGTAGGCATATAACATACATACGTGTGTATGTACGTAGATATGTCCATATAAATGTACATAACTGTTCATATAAGCGCGATGGCAGATTTTGAATGAATGAATGCTCACGTGGCAGCTAAAAGGACATATTGACTTGCTTCAGCAAAATAGTTTTAGCATACAAAGCTAGGCGCACACCATTTCATGCATGCCCTGTAGGAAAAAGTAGCAGATAAACTAATTGTTTAGCTTACAAAAGTTAGAGGTATTTTTTTGGGTATGCGATTGAAAATGCATAAGCGGTTTTCCTATATGTACATATGTACCTATATCAAAAATTTTCTTGCTTAGAAATTATATTAACTCCAAATACTAGGTATATGACAACACTGTTATGACATATTACTTAATTTTACTCATGCCTTCCCTATCATATTTTACGCTGCTTAAAATTTGTTTCAATGTGAACAGTTAGGTGGCAATACTAATTTTACACTTCCTAAGTAAATAGTCCGAAATGCGTGAGTATGAAGAGCTCGAGAAGCTGGTCGACAGGGGTAATGCTCGAGATCTTATAAAACCCAAAGTTGTGATCTAGTGACTGATGTTCGCAGGACGGCAGTTAAAATGTAACATCTGGAGATGGAGAAACCAAATCTCCAATCAATGACAATGGAATAGATGGCCGCCCTGAAAAACAAAACAGCGACGGCTGCCGATATATTCCCGGCCGAGCTATTCAAATACGTCGGCGAAGAGCTGACAAGTTGTATGCATCAGCCTCATTGCAAGATATGGTCGTATGAAAGCATGCCCGAAGATTGAAAACTAAGTGTGCTCTGCCCAATCCACAAAAAGGAGAACCCTACAATCTGCGCCAGTCTGTGAAACACTGAAGGCCACCGTCAACAAACTAATTGGACCCTATCAATGTGGCTTTAGGCCTGGAAAACCTACAATAAACCAGATTTTCACCATACGCCATATCTTGGAAAAAGACTCGTAAAAAGGAATCGACACGCACCACCTCTGTGTCGATTTTAAAGCTGCTTTTGACAGCACGAAAAGGAGCTGCCTTTATGCCGCGATATTTGAATTTGGTATCCCCGGAAAGCTAATATGGCTGTCGAGCAATGGCAAAAGCTCCGTCAGGATCCGGAAGAACCTCTCCGAGCCGTTCGATACCAAACGGGGTTCCAAACAAGGCGACTCCCTATCGTGCGACTTCTTCAATACTGATGGAGAAAATTATTCGAGCTGCAGAATTTAAGCGAGGATCTTATATAAGAGTGTACAGCTGATGGCGTACGCCGATGATATTGATATCATTGGCCTCAACACCTGTGCCGTTAGTTCTGCTTTCTCCAAACTGGATAAGGGAGCGAAGCAGATGGGGATAAGGAAGTGAACAAAGGCAAGACGAAATATCTCCTGTCATGAAACAAACAGTCGTCGCACTCGCGTCAACAAGAGCAAGTGCAGAGGCATGGGCGATGACATCTCAGTAGTCGGCTTTACGCCTTTACGCTTTGGCAGTGGTTAATACGGCAATGAGCTGTACGAGATATACGACGACATTGACATAGTCAAGCAAATTAAGAGACAGTGGCTGCGCTGGCTAGGTCACATCGTCCGAATGGACGCAAACACTCCAGCTCTGAGAGTATTCGACGCAGTATCCGCCGGGAGAAGTAGTGGAAGAGGAAGACCTCCACTCCGTTGGAATGACCAGGTGGAGAAGGACATGGCTACATTTGGAATTTCCAAATGGGGCCAACAATAAAGAAAAAAACGAGAAAAAAACAGAACAAACCAAATATACATATTGCTGTATCGGTCGGCTTTCTATGCACTTTTTAGACTTCAGGCACAACTTTTAGAGCGAAATGTTCCTGCAGGATATACATCATAGGTACACAAAGATAATGTGCTTTTAGTAAATTTGAAATGTGCCGAATCACAGCGACAACGATGAGGGTCGGTGAAAAAGGCGAAAAATTGGATGCTAAGCGAATCACGGCGGCAACTTCACTTTTATCGATACTTTCGGAAAGTCAATTGGGTGAAAGTAATATGCGACGAATTGTAGTTATAAAGTGGATAGAAGCAATGGGACTGGGACTAAGTAAAAGCTAGTAGTGATTGGGTGGAAAAAACACTGTAAGACTGTGAAGCCAGCTGAAAAACAGAGCGCCAGCCTTTGGCAGCAAGCACAAAAAATAATATTTCGCTTGACTGCACGCACATGCATACATGTACATAGTTGTTCGCAGGCAGCAGACGATAGCTGGATTCGATTACTTGCGCACTTCGGTTCGGCGTCAGCTTTCCTTCATTCATGATTGTCAATAACGAGGAGAAGCTGCCAAGCGCTTGAACGCATAACGAATGCAAGGAATAGGCGATCACGAGGGAGTGACACACACGAACACGAAGTGGCCTTTTGATACTCCCACAACGCAGCATCCATTTCATCACATCATGTTAGGGGGCAACAGCGGCAACGTGGTGCGGCAAGCTCCTCCATATCTCTTACTCACATTGTACGCTCGTCAGCAAGCTGTCTGGGCGGATATGTAATCGATAGCGTTGATGAAGGTAATCAGTTGAAGAAATTCAATTTGAAAGTTCAGTGCAAAGTTGAATAAAAATTAGAAAAAGTATGCAGCAGTCATTTAATACAGGATATAACTGTGTAGTTTTATTACAGTTATGCGACTGTTTGCGTGCGGCTGTGTGTGGGAGTCACATGTAGTTATGTCTCACAATTGATGTGGCAGCGAAATGTCAGCGCATGAAAAATACCTGATAAATGAAATGCAAGTATTTGAATTGCAGTTGTTGTCTCATAAGAGCAGTTCGATTCCAGTTCACGTCTGTCAGCAGTTCACTGGAAGAGCTCGTATGAGATTCGTGTACATATTTCACCTCATCAATTTGAATTTGTTTGGAATCTATTCAAGTGATGGCAACAAGATAGAAAAACGAATAAAACTCCAAGTACAAAGTTGATTCGTATAAAAGGTGGATCTACGATTTGCGCAAGCTTGTTTTTATCTTTTTCCATTGTTGCCCTAATTGACATGACAGTTGACAAGTACAAAAGGTTAGATAAAATTTTTTTCACACAAAAGTTGTTGAATAAAGCATAATTTAGTTAAGGTGTCCAAATCAACCCTTAACTAGAGTAGTAACTCGATACTTGAACGGAATGAAAGTTGTCGAAAGCGTAGATTCTTTTTCAATATTTAAACAAGGTTAGATTTCCGTAAAAACAACCATTGGCCGGATAAAGTCCAGCTTTTACCATATCTGGGCTCATTGGGATTGTGGCCTTATTTTTTATAGAGCGCCGACGTGGCAAACCTTAAAGATCCCCTATTTAAACATGGCCTCACCTACCTAGCATACATATCAGTAACGTGCTCTGCCGACATCTTAATATCTATTATTGCAGAATTCTAGGTTGAAATAAGTTCGCAGCGGAGGGTTAACACATACATAAGAGAGATAAGATTGGTCCTCTAGTATAAGGTCGCTGAAAGAATAAAACTTTTTCAATTACATTAGTCTTTTTCCACATTTTTGATTTAAACCCTGCCACAACCAACCCCAAAGTGGGGCTTGGCTGAACACTTTTTATGGCAAACTAATGACTTTGGGACCTTTTTTACTTACTCAGGCAAACCTCGAAGTAATTTTTAACTTTCAGCAGGTTTTATTTGACAAAAATAACAGAAATAATACTTTTCACATCAGAGTTATATTTGACGCTACTTGGGCACAATCTGAAGAAGTTTCTGTATGATTTTGAGGTCGCTGATGAAACTTGGAATCCACAGTAAACACCAGAGATTAAAGAACGGACGAAGCAATGGGTTTCACCGTGTGAACCTGACTGAAGATTGAAACTCTGAAGATTAATTTAACAGTCGTTAAGGTTGGTGGCCACTGTTTTCTGATATTCACAAAATTTAATCTACATCGACATACTTGAAGAAGGGCAAATAGAGCACAGGACTCTACGGTGTCGATTTATTATGCAGATTCGAATGCAGAAAAAATGTCCCATTTGGACAAAAAAATGTGTTCTGTCGCCATGACAACGCATTGACTTCCAGCTCTGTCGTCGCCACGCCGCCAATTTATAGAGCTAGGCTACTAACCCATCCTTCTACTATATTCTCGTATTTTCTAGTGATGTGTTTAAATTGGAAGAAGTCACTCACACCCGCGTAGGCATACTTTGCAGATCTCCGTATTTTTCAGATGGGTTCAAGAAGTTAGAGAATAACTGCAACAAGTTTATTGGGCTAAAAGAAGACTAAGATGACGTGATAGTGGATCAAAATGATTATTCTGATGTTACATACATAAATCTATTTGGGTCAGATAATTGCTATGCTCATAGTCACGTTCATCCTGAAGGCCGGCACGGTCTCCTACGTTACGACTGGTACATATGGAGGCGCATTCCGAGAGATCATTTACCAGGAGCCAAATATGCGTATTATAAAGACAAGTCAGACCGGTATGAAGACCTGCTTAAAACACTTCCAGATCGTGGCTGCCAGGTGATAGCCTATGCAGACGTTATAGCGCATATGGTCAAACGAAGGTTCCTGAGTACCGTTTAGGAATTAGGAGGTATTTCAGTGTTGTAACAAATTGGGCAGTCATAAATGGTCTCGTCAGAGTCTCTCACCGAAAGTGGTCCTCTGGCTCTACGACACTATAGTCAAGCCCATTATGTTCTATGGAGCCTTCATGTGGTGGAGGGCCTTAGATAAGACCATACTTGCAAAAAAACTCTAGAGCGATCAACGGGCAGCACTCATCAGCATGTGTGGTGTACTAAGATCCACCCCAACCATGGTACTTAACGCCATTTTGCACATATTGCTCGTCGACATCGGAAGATGTATGACTGCGAAAGTTGCCTTCAGACTCAGGGAATCTGGGTTCCTAAAAGAACACGAGTCTGAGCACTCGGAAATCATCACTCACTTTGACTTCATACCGGATCACTTGGATCACGAAGTCACCAAACCGAACTCTGGCGGATCCTTCTCTACCTATATACCGGTGAGGGAGTTGTGAGTGGGAAGAAGCCGTTAGAGGAGAGGTCAAAGTTTGGAGGAAAGGTTGGTGAAGGAGTTTAGTCTCTAGAGCTCTCTATTAACTCCAGTTTCAGACTTCCTGACTATTGCAGTCTTCCAGGCCGAGGTTGCAGCGTTTAAGGCAGCAGTAGATTTACTGCTCCCGAGTACATGCTCCTTCAGTGAGGTGACCGTCCACTCATATACCAGAGCGGCGAT
Source organism: Bactrocera tryoni (assembly GCF_016617805.1). Lineage (NCBI taxonomy): Eukaryota > Metazoa > Arthropoda > Insecta > Diptera > Tephritidae > Bactrocera > Bactrocera tryoni. Next base: position 42,398,791 of record NC_052501.1, read on the forward strand.
ACTAGCCTTGAGCTCATTAACAGTGCGTTCAGGGCTGGTCAAAATGCGCTTAACTATCAATAGCATCGAATCTCTTTGTGATAAAACCGGTATGGGTGCCAGGCCACAGCGGAATGGCAGTAAATCGTAAAGCTGATGAACTAGCAAGGAAAGGCACCATAGAACCGCTATCAGTAGAAGCGGGTCGGTGCTTCCGTATCTTGTTATGCTCTACTTCTATATGCGATCTGCAGAAGCTGTATGGAAGAAGACGAGATAGAGAAAACTCAACATTTCATTCATGACTGTTCCGCGTTTGGGAGGACAAGACTTAAACACTTGGGAGAGCATAGATTCAGACATCCCACCGAACTAGCGGGAATGGAAATTAAATATCTGTACAAATTTGTATTGACTACTGAACCAAGGACGTTACGTCCACAACAATAGCAATCGCTATCAAAATAAATAAATGCTCAGAAAACAATAGAGTAACTATTGATTCCAATCTTTACATACATTTTTTTGTATGTTCCTCTTACTTGCTTACTATAAGAGATAACCTAAACGACTTGATATTTTAATGGTGAGAGTTTTTAAGGAGTACACGTTTGCGGCTGCGAGCTTCCACACAGAATTATTTATACTTGTCATCCAATTCTCTCAAGACTGAAAGCAAAAGGTATATCTCCTAGCTTTCTGGCAAAAGCGCTGTAATCAAAGGAAATACAATAACACTAAACCAGAAATTCGTAAACGCTTTGAAATCACTCCGAGTGAATTGCTACTAAACTCATTAATTATTAGTTGCCGCAAATTCAGTGTAATTTAATTTACTACACACCGTTATGTATATATTATTTCCAACAAATTGCACACTTTAAATATTGCAAGAGCAAACACAAAAGCCGAGCTGTGCTCCAGCGTTGTCACCGCAATTGTGTAAATTAAGATAATTATTTTACACAAACACACACACCTGTTCACGCAGAGAGACAGAGAGAGATAGAGAGAGAGAGGAGAGATGTGAAAGCCCAGAAAGCCTGTCAGCCATCAGGAAATTATTACCTAATTGAATTTGTATTATGAATTTTCATATATACACATCCAGCACGTAATTTACTTTTATGAGCACACAATATTTTATATATAAAATACACATACACACACACACACAAAAGTTCGTGGATATAAAAGTGTACATGAAGTTTATGGCTAAATATCGCTGTATTTGCTGATGTCGGCGTGGTTTTGGCAGGCAACGGGAGTTATACGAGCACACAAGCAATGTGCCGAGCAATCAAGAACAGCAAGCGGCCTAAGCAAATATTGACAAAGTAAGCAAATCCCAAGAAGGAAGGAAAAATTTCGTTTATACCCCATTGGAAAATATGGGGTGCTTCGAAGAATCGGTAACTGAAAAAGTGTAGGGTAATGTGAAACAGATATTCTGCGCCAAATCTTGAAAAATAGCCGTGAAAAGAGGACCACCCACCACCTCTTGGTCCATTTTAAAGCTGCTTTTGACAGCATGAAAAGGAGCTGCCTTAATGCCGCATGACTGTCTGAATTTGGCATCCCCGCAAAAGTTAAACGGCTATGTTAACTAATATTGAGCAATATCAAAACCTCCGTCAGAATCGGGGATGACATCTGCTAGCCGTTCGATACAAAACGTGGCGACTCCCTATCGTGCGGCTTCTTCAATCAACTGAAGGTACAATCTTCTACAAGAATTAACTTCAAAGTCGTTTCGTTTATCTTAGAACTGGCATTAACACTAACAACAAAATCAGCCTAAGACAGAACAAAGACCAAATTCTACAAGTCACTCATCATCCCCGTCCTGCTATATGGTGCAGAAGCATGGACGATGACAACATCTGATGAGTCGACGTTACGAGTTTTCGAGAAAAAGGCTCTGCGGAATATTTATGGTTCTTTGCGCATTGGCAACGGCGAATACCGCAGCCGATGGAAAGAGATATACCGTGACATTATCATAGCTCAGCGAATTAAGAAACAGCGGCTACGCTGGCCAGGCCATGTCGTCCGAATGGATGAAAACACTCCAAGTCTGAGAGTATTCGACCCAGTACCCGCTGAGGAAGCAGAGGAAAAGAAAGACGTTTACTCCGTTGGAAATACCAGGTGGAGAAGGACCTGGAATCCTCAATTTGCGCCAAAAACTAATAGGAAGAACGACTGTCACCCTGTTGTAAGCTTGTAATAAGTTATCTAAGAACAGTTTAAGGTTCATCACCTCATAGGTCAACGAAGAGTTTTAAGCTCACCTCAAATATATTAAGGCGATCATTTTGGTTCCCAGCCACTTCGCTAAGTTCTCCAAATGCGTGTCTACTGAGATATATCAATCACAGCCTGGCAAGAGCGGGATAATAGAGGAGAAAGTGACAATATGATTCCACCAAGCCTTATTGTATGTAGCTTTAGCAAAGAACGCCCGTCAAAATATGAATCGCACCGCTTATGAACCTAATGGGTAGTGTACAGTCACAACACCTGCGATTGCGGCAAGATTTACTTTGTTATGCACAAGTTAAGAAAGTAAGTCCAGAGCTCCAGCGCCAAGACGCAAGAGGATATCGGAAAACCGACTGTCTTCCAATCGGATTGTGTCCTCCTTAACAAACTCATCGACTTTGCAATGTACGCCGACAAATACAAGCCTAATAAGGAAAAAACTTATTTCGCTTAAGTTATTGCAAATGAGGTCATACACTCCTTGCAGAATATTATACTACGCAAATTTTTGAAACTCAAAACTAATGAATTAACCGTTGTAAATGCATTAAGGATGTGGCATGGCCCACATCCAATGTGGGAATTCCTACGGAAAGTAGTTTTTTCCAATTTAGGAGATGTCCATAAAATTCCTTTAAGCTTATTTCGAATGAAATTGTTCTGTCTGTTTTCTAACTATATGTCTATAATTTCCGCTAGACCTGATTGGTCGACAAACCCCTATTTTTTATTTAAACAATATTTAGTCGCTCTTAATCTCAATTTCTCACCATATTTTCATAATTCCAAAGATTGCAAACTTGATGTAATAAATCTTGAATTCCTCAACCATTTGAGAACCCGGCTTTGAAATCCCTTTAGACTAAATTCCATCACCTCATAGGCGATCTAAATTTCCCAGGACGATTTTGAAATCACTTTTCGAACCACCACCCAACACAACACAACTCACATAGCAAGCAAAACAGAACAAAGTCGAAATCTACTCCGTCTGTCGTCTGCCATCTCGGAGCGTCTCATGTTTTTATGCGTTGCTTAACTTTGCTTAACTTTTAATGAAGTTATCATAATTTCGGCAGCTTTTATAACCTTGTAAGTAGCCGCAAGATGCCAAACAGGCAAGCAAGCAAGCCGCCCAGCTCGAAGTGAGAGGACGCAAAAGGACAAGCAGACAAATGAGAGCTAAACACATGCTTACGAAGCGTTCTAACGAAGCATGCATGTTCCGAAGTATATGTGTACGTGTGTATGTTGGAATGTCACGCTGCGAGATGCGGTGAACCAGAAGTTGAATGAGTTTCTCCTACACAAACTGCGACATAATCACAAATAGTTTCGGAGGTATGTGGGAGTGAGACCCCCAGCGGCTATGAGGCGCATATTTGTCAATGTTATTAATGTTAATTAATAGAATGGACTTCACAACCTTGTAGCAAGCAGTTGTTGTTGTTGTGGTGTTGGTTAAAGTCGTTGAACTATTTGCGGAAGTTTACATGTGTGTATGGGTGTATGAAATGAGCAATTTACCCGCGCAGAACATGGCTGCTGACAACTGAGAAGACGTGGTGCTGGACCCAAGGAAACATTTTTGGCACTTAGCGCATATCAACTAAGCTATTGCCTTTGGAGCGGTGCCGTGCGTTGGGGTTCACTTGACACCGTGTTGTTGTAAACTATTTTTAAACAGTGGCGGTCATAAATATTCAACGTTATGAAAACGTTAAATTTTTTTTTGGAGACGTTAGACTTGGAAAGCAGTACTAATATTAATGATAAGGATAAAGTGTGTTCACTTTTGAAGTTTTCTTATTATAGTTTTGGCATCTTTCTTGATATGTATATACATTTTTAATGATTTTGACCTATATTTCGGATTTAAATGAGCTCATAACCAGAGTTCAATGGCTCAGTGACATCTCAAATGTACAATTTTTTTTTTATAAATTTAAAGCCAAACGAAAATATTAAAAAAACACATTAAAAACAAACACGTTAATTTGTAAACTAAATAGACGAAATTTCAGAGAAGCTCCCTAAATGTAGATAATACTTTTCAATGTCCGACTGTCTGTATATACGCAAACTAGTCCTCAGTATTTGTGATATCGAGCTGCCATACAAACTGACTGATCAAAATCAAGTTCTTGTATACATAAATATAAACTATTTTACTCGTGAAGTATTAAGGCTTCTGTGCGTCCAAAGTTAACGTTTTTTTTTGTTTTAAAAACAAATAGTCTGCCGGACGATTTGATCCAGAGTGATTACCACCGGGTTAAGAAAGCTGGGTCAAGCTAGCAAAAAGCGAGGACTGTTGGAAAGAATACAAAGATCTTCTAAGGAAGTATAAGAAGTTGGTGAGCAGGACAAAACGAGAATCCTGGAAAAGCTTTTGTAGTGGATTTGAAAAAACCAACGAATATTATCCATTCTAATTCGCGAAAGTAGCAGAGAGTAGACGGAGAACTACCAGGACTCATTGAAAGACTAAGTCAGTGTGCACTTCCAAGCTGTAGGGACGCGGTAAGTCCTAGCTACGAAGGGAGTAGTGCGGTAAACGTTCCCAAACACATCTTTATGGAGACCTATACAAATCTCCCGTAATGGACAAGATTATTCCAGCAATGCTACAGAATGCACTCTGTTTATCCGTGCCATGACAAGATCTGGAGTTGAACCCGGAGAATACAGATCTGCTTGTGTTCACAAGAAAGAACAAATTTTCTCTATGGAGGTTCCCTTCGATAAATGGAACACAACTCTCTCGCAAGGAACGCACCAACTATCTTGGGGTAGTCTTGAACAGCAAACTGCTGTGGAAGCGCAGCGTGGAAAATCTGCGGAACGACTACTGGCAGCAGGAGAATATACATATAGAACCTTCGGGCAAAGCTCGGTGGATAATGGCGATTGGGCAAACACCGACTAAATGATTCCTTTTTTCAATTGGGAAAGAAGGTTCACAGTATATTTCAAGCTGAGGTCTCTGCTATTGCGAAAGCAGCGGAGCTGGCCTCTAATGCACCTGCAGGCAGTTCCAGAGTCAACATCTACGAAGGCAGCCAAGCAGCAATCAAGGCAGTAACCTTATATCGCATATCGGACAGAAGTGTCTTCGGGAGCAGGGAAGCAGTGGAAAGTGTTGCCAGAAGCAAGAAGCTTCACTTCTGCAGGGTCCCAGGCCACAAGGGCATCGAGGGAATGAAATATTGCACGAGATTGCCAAGAATGGTGTACGGCTAACATGCGAAAACGTGATCAACATTGGGAAACCCATGCATTGTCTATACGACAATCTGAGCAGAAGCATGGTAAAGAAAATAAAATAAAGAAGCTGAGTGCAAAAGTCATGTGCAAAACGGTAGATCGGAAGTACCCAAAATTCCTATTTGCATTCGATAAAAGAGACTGCAGGAACATGCCCACTGTCTGGTGGCGACACATCCCCACAGAATGGGGCTGACAGATCAAGAAGACTGCAGGAAATGTCTAGAGCAGGGCACCAGGGGAACAATGGAGCATCTTTTGAGCAATTGTCCGGCATTGGCAAGACCACGCTGTAAGCATCTAGGGTCCCCACGGTATGATACACTGGAGGAGGTATCGATAGTGAGGCCCCAGAGTCTGTTAAAATTCGCGCCAAGAGCAGGGATTCTAAAGGATGACTCCTTCTTTTCGACTTAGCAACTGAACTCTATCTGGTATCTCAAAGGGCCAAAACTAGTCTATGCCTGGCTTATTGGCCTACCAGATTAACCTAATCTATGAAAGCTACCGAGTATGGCAAAATTCTGAAAACTCGCTTAACCCAATTATGCTACTAAAAACCGTTATTTGTTAAAGTTCAGACAAATTTGTCTAATTGGTATAATTGGACTTTTAAACCCTAAAGAGCAGACCAATAACACTGGTAAGCCAAAATATACAAGTAAAAACAGTAATTTTTTAAATTACAGTTAGTCAAGGTTGCCACCACATAAAAAATTTAAATATAAATTTTTGAACTTAATTGCCAACACCAAATTTAAAATACTCAATTTCAAGCCAAAATATGCAATCCAAAACCGTTATTTTTTAGATTCTCGTTCATTTTAGGCGCCACTGTATGCAATGTGCTCTGCAGGGCGAGCTCTACACAAACTATCTTTCTTCGTACAAACATGCTACATAACTAGTTATTCCATTCGGTTATGACGCCTGAATGTAGGCCACGTGATTTATGATGAAAATTCTACTTAAAATTTAGCAACACCCGCAAAAGGCCAATCCATTATCCATGCAAATTAATTTAAAAATGTAGCAATGTGAAACATTTTTGACATTAAAATTTTTCCAAAACTTTTTTAATTGAATTTCAATTAGTGAAGGATATTAAAATATTACTGAATTTACCGTAATACGCTTTAGATTATGTAGAAATGGCGCCTAAACTTTCGATATTTATGGGGACATAAAAATTACATACACACACACGTATATACATATATATATATGCATATAGTATGTCATTCACTTTCGTCACATTTCGTGCATGCCGTTATGATTTTCCCACGCAAAAAGGCAAAAAACAAAGGCCGACCAATAACCCATTCAATCATGCGTCTCAGCGCTCGTTCACATTCATTGGAACAGACCTACACACATTCCTAAGCGTCTATTAATGTCATTTCGTCTTATTCTATTTTAGACGAGCAGAAAAAAGGAAGAAATGCTGAATTGTTTTTGAAATAAAAAATAAGCTCACTCACCAATTAAGAGTTCCAAAGCACTCAAGTGCCTTCGAGTGGAGTGTTTGTTGCGGCGCACTCAGTAACTGTGCAACAACAACAGCAATACGCCGGCGTTGTCTGGAACAATTAGAAGCTATTACAAAGTGCGACGATGATTAGACGACGCCAAAACAACAACAACAAGAGCAACCAATTGCGGCTGAGGTTCAAGGTGCTCATATACTCGCATAAATATATAAGTGAGTGTCTTGGTGTACATATGTATGTATGGGCTTGTAGGACTTGTCTGTCTGTCCGTCTGCTTGCCTCTGCCTCGTGGGCTGTGTGCTCGCTTGTAGGCGCGCCAATGGCACACACGTACGCCTGCTTTTGGGCTGCTCGTGTGGGTGGTTTGGGCTGGATACGCTGTTGCTCTGATATGAGTGTGTTTGTGTGTATGTTTGTATGTGTGCAGGCCGCTTCGTTGATGTAATCAAAATTGAAAGTACACAATTTAACAGAATTTCTTATTTAATTCGTTGGCTTTTGAAAAGACTTTTGTTGTTGTTGATTTTTATTTCATCTGCTTGTGAGTATACACTTCTACAGTTGTTGTTATTATTGTTATTGCTATTTCTCAATATCTTTACGATTTCTGTGTATTCAATTGCAATTCAATTGCAAATCAAATAAAATTCCGTAACGTGCTGACGGACGACGCGTTCGAGCAGCGGCGAGATAGCGCCCGTTTTAACGGTTAGATAAATACACGGACAAATACACAAGTAGAAGAGCAAGATTACACCGTAAAATGCACAGCAACACTCAGCACTTGTTACAATATTTTTTTTTATTTTATTCTATTTGTATTTATGTATGTATGTATTGTATACAAGTTTTTAACAAATTTTTATTGTTTATCCTTAAATTCTATTTACTTTGTCTTTTTGATTTTATTTTCCTGTTTTATTGTAATTAAATTAGCTTTTATTATTTTCCATTCATTGAAATGCTACTTGTGGCATCTTCTCGCGTTTTGTATTTGCTTTTATTGTATCTGTTGATTTTATTTGCTTTTGATTAAGGTCAGTTCAGTAGCTCACACAATTTCATTTTTATTTTTTTTGCTTACTTCTTAATTGTATTTTTTATTGTTGCTTTTCGCTGGGTAATGGAAATTCTATAAAGTAACTGCTGCCAAGACACTCACACAAACGTACATATATGTTTTTTGTCGTTTTTGTGCTCATATGGATATTGAATAAGTGATTTGTACTATAAAAGTGAAGAAGAAAAATTTTAATTTAGTTATTTGCGATTTTTATTATTTCCTGACGACGGCTAAATATTTTGTTTGGGTAGATATTTTATCACTTAGCCGGCTTCATGACGAGATTTTTATTTTTTATAAGGTCTAATATAGGAAAATATTTTTTAAATGTTGCTCGGTAATTTTGTTTTTAATTCAGCGAGTTTCATACAAAGATGCACGCAAACACACAGATTTTCATAACTTTAACACAATATTTTTATATATATTTTTAAATTAGTTTAGCATAATTGAAGTTAAATTTTTTTATCTGCATAAAACTCATTCCCATAACACATTCAATAATATTAATATTTTTAAGTCATAAATAGAGCTTAAAAGCTTGAAGCTATGATGAACATAACCTCACTTACTTAACTTAACTTACTTATTTACTCTAAGGTGAATGAAATGAAAAACAAATAAAAAAAACTTACTTTAAGAAACTATACCTAATCCCAACTCTAGTTTTCGAATGAAATTATATTATACTCAGATCTAAAAATTTTACAAGTTTAAGAATGCATGCTCAACAAAAGAAGCAAAAATTTACTTGAATTAATTTCGCAGTTTACAGCTTGAAATGTTAAGCCGTTGACCGCAAGAATCAACGGTCATAATTTTCAAAAATCGATTTTGTTTTTTACATTTCTTAAAGTATAATATCTTAGAAATATTCTCTGGAAATTTTAAGTAAATCCGACAAGTTTTCGATTTATTCGATAACTGGGGAAGGTATCTCAGCGCTCTGAACCTAGAGTGTAAAACTTCAAATGTAAGCTGTAGCTTTTTGTAAGCATGAAAAACTAGTGCCTGACAAGGGCTTTTTTGTGACTTTATTTGTTTAATATTTAAAAAATTAACTGAGGGTTTTATGCTAAAAACTGAAAAAAAATGTTTGAAGGCACTATTTAATTAATTTAAAAAAATCTTCGATTAGACACTAGATTATCTACAGATTAATAAAACAAATTATTTGTCCGATTGAATTTAGATGAATATTCAATGATTAGGAACACAACAAAGAGCTTCAATTGAAACTAAATCAACAAAAACAGCCTTTACTTAATTTTTTTTTTTAATTTTTGTCTAGTGAAATCGAAATCGTGTTTAATGATGCTTTTATAAAATAAAAAAAGTCTGCAAAAAAAAAAAATAAAACGTTATTTTTTTCATATCTCTGACTATAGCTAACCACTTAAAAAATTTTACTTCAAATCATAAAAGCTTCGATGAGAAAGAAGGGTTTTTCCAATATAAAAAAGTTATCGAAAATACTTGTGAAACCTTTCTAAACCAGTGGGACAGAATTATAAACAAAGATCAGCTGTTTTGCCAACTGGCTACGAAACAGTGTTGTTAACTTTAGTGTTTAAAGTGAACGCAGACTTCTACTTACTTGAAAATTAAGGTAAATTAAAACGAAATAATTTTTGCACCAATTTATGCGACCTCAGCTTTTCATTTAAAAACTCTCATATCCAATAATGTAGTTTCACACGTTTAGCCGACGGCTGTATTGTAAATTGCGGTTGACTGCTGGAAAAAATCACATTGGTCAAGCTATTTTCCTATTTACTTTATTTGTGGATTTTCTATTCACATATGCAATAAAACTTTGGATTACACGCAAATATTTTCAAATATATGTATGTATTTTTTCTGTTTGTTGTGACAACTACACCAAAAAAAATAAAAAAAAAAATAAGTTCGGTAAAAAAAGTTCGGTAAAAAAAATTAGTTAAAGAATTAATTTGTGGCTTTAGTGTAAAATTTCCCTTCAATTATGCTTTTAGCTTGTTTATAATACCGACAGAGTTGGTAACACGTCAATTTTGTATTTGCAAATTGGCGTAAGGAAGTAATAAAACATAATATTTGTTTATTAAGTTCAACTTCCACTAATAATTGAATTTTACAATGTAGCATATTTACAATACATTAATTTAATAGCGCACTATTGCCTTCATAATATAGAACGTTAAATTTGAACGCCGCTTTTCAATCAGTTTGGCTGTTTTACATCATATTCAAAGACATAACCACATCACTCAGTTAATTAAAAGCACCAATGCATATTCAAATAAATAAAACGCACAATAATAGTCAAATAATAAAAACACTATGCATTCAAAGAGAAACTAAAAGTATACAATTCGTGGAGCGTACAAAGCATTAGCGGCGGCACATTGTTTATAATACACAGTAATTTATTACACTTTACCACTCACTGATTTCGGATATTAATTTTGAATATGAACGCATATAAAAGTGCACAATGAATTTTCAAATACATATATTAAAAAGCAACTGAACGAAATGTTAGGACAAATAGATTTGTGCGGAAATTCCAATGAATAAACGCAAACGAAAGCCACGTGCAAATATAATCGAAGCGGCGGGTATGGAAGCACACGGAATCCTCAGGTTATTAGTTGTTCATGAGTATTGTAAAAACTACAAGTGTGGTTGCATTCGTGCAACACTTCAAAATCCAGATGCCCTAATGCAAAGTGATGTTTTTCCAATGGCAACAGTGCAATAACAAGGTAGCGGGTGGATGAGACGCTGTGCTCATGACAGTGCGCTGACAATGTACAGCGCTGCTGGCATTGTAAACGGGCAGAAAGTAAACAATTTCATATGCATTTGTGAAATGCGCGCAAACACACAACACATGCATAGAGTCTACATTGCCTGCATTGGCCAACGAAGTTAGCATTACTTGTTAAATAAATTAAATTTATAGTTTGTTTTTATAGCAGCAGGGCAATGATAAAAGGAATTTTCGCCAACAGCGTAATTTGTTTCGGACACTATAGGTAAAGTGATAACGATAATGTCAGCAACATCTCAAAATAATAGTGGAGGTGAGACTTATCTTTTTCAATATTCAATATTCATTTTAAATAAATTTTGTGAAAAAAAAATTTAAAGTGCAAACTGAGAATATATTAGTAGTGTATTTATACATATGTACATACATTGTGTGAGAATTCATTTGACCAGAAAATGAGTGATAAATTCGTTCACACATACTTGAAGCAGTCGCAGAGTAAGAGAATGTTAATGGAATAATTAAGCAAATCGGCTAAAAAGTTAAATTTTCAAAACAAATATCTTCATTTCCAAGATATTTGATTATTTGTAAAGGAGACTGGATCTGGATATTGATGGATACTGCCAAAAACAGTCAACTCGGCACTTTAGAAAACCATTTGAGTAACGTTTTATGGCGCTAAAACCACAGAAGTTTAACGGTTACCGAAACCTACTATCACCATTTACCTTAAAGCGATAATAAGTCACTTAATATTGTATAAACTCGCTTTTAGCGTTAAATCTATTTGATACAAATAATAAAAAGATGTAAAATTCCTTGATTTAGTTAATAAAAAACGGTATATAACCGCAGTACTGATAAACATATTATATGAACACACAGCTATGTAGGTCATTTGCTTTGAGCACTTAATCACACAAGTTAACGAAGTCAGGAGTACGACTAAAGCAGCATTTTGGACAGGTTATAACACTCTTTCCGTGAAATACACTTATTTTGAAACCGGTACGCAAATAACGCTTTTCTGAGGTTAACGCACCAAACTTCTAACCGTGTTTTACCAACAATCATTATAATTTATTATTTTGTTTTAATGAAATTATTCAGTGATGGGATTTCGGTGAGTGCGTAATTTAAAAGCTCTTCGTACCCTAATTAATATTTTCGGAATTGTGCGCACAGCACAGTAGAAACTTTTCTTGAACTGAAATATTTAAATAATTCCCGCAGCGCGCACAACAATTTATTTTATATTTTAAAAAAACTGAAATGTTATTAGCAGCTAAGAATTTTTATTGCTTCGCACCTTTAACCAGATACTAATTTAAATTATTTAATGGTTTTTTCATCCTCAGCACTTTCACTAGATTATCCAAATTCGCACTTCACACATGTATGCGAAGTTATTATGAAATAAACATATCACGAAAATACCACAAAAAATTATATATGTATATATGTACACATATTGCTACGTAACTGAACGGGTTAGCGTGCAAGTGGAAAGTCAATGCCTCAACATTTTAGCATATTCTCATTATTGCTCAAACGAGTGCGGGTGCGGGCGTTGAGTGATGACCTCGTCGACCAGCTGACTGTCTAGTGATCACTGCTCGGCACCGCCTGCCTATTGATAAAGCACTGTATGGTTCCAAAGCAAGATGCGCGCGCTGCTATCACAAATGCAATTTGCACTAATATTTTATTACTTAGAATAATATCGCCGGCATAGCTGAGAAACACAATCATACATAAGATAATACATTTCTCATACAATTAATTTTCTTCGTTGTACATTATATTTTTCTTTCCAATTCACTTTTATGCAATGCTAAAAATTTTCGTCATAATCTTTTCAGGAATTCCTTTTCTACTGCACATTTTTACACACATTCACTGTATTTTCTTATTATTTATTTTTTAATAATTACTTTTTTTTTGTTTCAATGCACCAGTGGGTACTCCCTTCATAAGTTATTTGAACGATTCAATCCAAGTAGATATCACACATCTGACGACGAGGCAAGCACAAACACGCGAAGATAACAAGAATGAAATCAGAGGACTTAACACGATGCAAAACAGAACGAGAATGAACTGAAATTTTCGATATTGTGGGCGCATGAAATTCGCCCAATTCGTCTTGTTTTGATTACGTGCTTTCTTTGCATGTGTTCTTTTGACATTTCTTCGCTCAGCTGTCAGTAACAGTGCTGCCAACACTTGCAGACAATAACTAATCGAAAGGGAAAACGTTTATGTAGAAGTGCCGGAAAAGGGCATTCATTATAACACGGTGCTAGATATTTAGTAAGGACCCTATATTTATGCTATTTGTATTGTTTGTTGGTGATAAGACGAATTTTTAATTACCGTTTTAATTATCAGTGTATTTAATTAGATTTTACATTTTATAGCAATTTGGAAAATATTTGTTTTGTTATACTCCAATTTTTATATGAAATTACTAACAATCATACCGCATTTTGTAATCTAATCATAAGATCGCTCAAAAATAATACAACTTGAGTTATTCTTTTATCCTTTTTAAATTATTTGTACAAGAGATAATACTGTGGACTTAAGTACAAAGTAATATCAAAGTCGCAATAAATTGATTTCGAAAGATTTTCACTTTATTTCAAAAATTTTTATTAAAAAAATAAATGTTTGTTAGACAATTCTCTAGAATGCTAAGACTTCTAGTTAAACAAATAATAATAATTTTGGATGCCAATACTAACTTGACGGTGCGATTGATAAAGCTATGAGTTTTTTTTATTATATTGTATCTTAGCACAGTTTAGTAGTAACTGCACTCACAGCGTTGTGTAAAGACAAATAAAACACTTCTCACCATAGAATTGAATTGCATTAAAAGACCCGTTTTATTTTTTTGTTTTTTTCTAATCACTATAATTTAATGCGAACCGAATACAATTTGCTAGCGACCGCGCACCGCAAAAATCCGAAAGGAACTGTCTCGAATTAAATCCAACTAGAACTGCAGTAGTCAAGTTTTTATGCGTTCCTTGCTGCATATGTGATAGCAAAACAAAAAGGATTCGGCAAGCAGTGCGCAGGATCAACAAATAATATTCGCCGCAAAAAACACTTTGTTTGCAACTTCGTATTTAGAAAACAACTTCATAAGGAAAGTAAACATGCTACTAATTTGTTCAAAACATAGCACACATTGCTACATATTTTCCTTTTTCCAAATGGCCAAGACATTATACCGCTCTTGTATGACAATTAGCGCTAATTCAAAAAAATTATGTGACAGTTATACAGTTATAACTGCACGCGTTTGGTGAAGGATAAAAGAAAACATGCCGTGAGCACATGACATCCAAAAAGCACGTGCTCTCCAATTCCATTTTGTCGCAAAATATTGCTCCACTTTAGCGCGCGACCTAAACATACGCTCACACACATATACACATCCAAAAGGTGGCCCCAATAACTATCATTCCACCGCGTGTTCGATTTGTTGCGCTTTCGTTGTGGACATAAACACACACATACATATGTACATATTTTGAAAAGTTTTTTTGTATTGTGTTCCCTTTTTCATGTTTTGGTCGTGTTGCTCCTTTCCACGGCGTGACCTACCTCAACTTGGACGCTTGTTGTGAAAAAAGTCTGCTTGCAAATTTCGCATGGTACTTATACATATGTATGTATGTATGTACTTATTTGACACTATATATGTATATATATTTGACATATATATATGGGTATGTTACAGTCATGTGTACAAGGTAATGCTTCTTTTCCGCTTAAAACTATTTTAAGCGAAGGACTTGCAAGGAGTGCAAGTTAATCGATTTGAAATTGCATAACCGCGATATAAATACAACATTTAAGAGTTTAGCAACTTTTCCGCTTGCTTTAAAATTATTATTCACATACACTCGTAGGGATTTATGGACTTCTATAAAAAAAAATCAAGCAAAAATGTTAATTTCGGTCAGTTTGTAAGGCAGCTACTGAATATGCTATAGTTGTCCGATTTGAACAATTTTTGCGGAGAATAAAGCAATGGGTTGAATAATAATGTATGCCAAAATTCTTGAAAATTAAAAAGTTATCCCTGAAGGTCTTGAGTTTGATCGGACAGTGTGTAGCAGCTTTTTTATAATTTTCCGATATCGGCGGTTTCGACAAATGAGCGACTTCTTGGGAAGAAAAGAATGTGCGCAAAATTTCATATCGATATCTCAAAAACTGAAGGACTGGTTTGCGTATACATATACAGACAGACAGACGAACAAGACTAAATTGACTCAGCTCGTTACGGTAATTCATATATGTACATACATATAGTAGGTATAAACTTTATAAGGTCTTCAGCGTTTCCTTATGGGTGTTACAATCCGCGTAGCAAACTTATTTTATAATGTACATATGTATATAATAAGAGCATATGATATGACGTTCCGATTCCTACCTTCACGACTCCACTGTTTTCGCTTTCAGTTATTATGCGCAAATGACGTCATAACTACTAAAATATGCACAAACAACAAGGTCGCGCAGTTTTTAACAATTCGACATTTACAAGCACAAAGAAACATACTTGTGTGCTTATAAAGTATTACTTCATCTCTGGTTCTTAGTTTTAGCGACGGAGTGTCTTCCGTACATCTATTACATATATTTAACCGGCAAGAGTTAAAACATTCACATAGAAACATTCAATAGCAGTTACCTTACATAAAAAACGCGCTAATAATCCTTGCAAACGCTTTGTCCTTAGAGCGTCTTGGCCGGATATATGTACATTTGAGACATTACGGTTAGGTTAAACCGTCTGCCTTTCTATAGAAAATATGCTATGCTATGTATAATGATTGCGGAAGAATTAAAATATTAAACTTATTGACTTTTATATTAATATAAAATTAAAAACATACAAATGCAAAAACAATTACAAATTTACTTTTCCTTCCTCACAAAATGCTTCAAATTTCATTATTGGCGGTAATTTTTCAATGTTGCTCTAAAAACAATGTTATGTCAAAATCCCTTTCTTAAGGGCCCGTTTATTGTGAATATAAATTTAGCGTGTATAGAAGAAGAGCTCACAATAATTTCAAACAGCATCAAAAAATCGATATAGCAGAACGAAATTCTTGATGTGAAAAGAATATCTATTTTCCGCGCGTAGGTAGTGCACAAAAATGTCGGACGAGGAAGAAGAATCAATGTCTGAAGGATTTTCAGCCAGCGAGGATGAATGGAAGCCAACAAAAGATGTACGTGGTGGAGAATCATCTGATGATGATGATAGCGATTTCGAAGAGCTGCGTCAAACTGCAGGCGCGCAAAATATCAGTGGTTCTAGTGCTGTTGGAAGAAGAAAGTAAGTTTTATACCGTTCGTTGTGAAATTGTTGTTATACATATGTTTATAAATATGTGTGGTCAACTATAATAGGGGGACAACGGCTGCTAAGGCTGCTGTAAAGCAAACTGCCATTAAGAAACGCAAAGCCGCTGGTCAATCACTGCGCACTAAACTCTACAACAAATATCGGCCACCACCAAAAACATTTCTATCGCCCAATAGTGCTGGCAGTAATTCACCATCGGCGTCAACCTCACGAACGGCTTCAAAAAACGCCCCAATGCCCAATGAAAGTGGCGAACCTGGCAACGACTCCAGCAGCGAATCAAGCGTCGAAGATTATCTGGTAAATCCAGAGGATATCGATTTTCAATCGAGCTTTTTCAACGTACAACGTATAGATAAAGAAAAATCCACTTCACCAGTACCCGTTTTCGATTGCAATGCGGGTATAGCGAAACTCTCTGATTCGGATTCAGAGGATAACAACGAATCTAGTGCCGATGAGCAAGCAAATGGAAAGTCATTTGATTTTGCAAATTTGTTGGATAATGTTAATAGTCTGGAGCGTGCCAAGGAAACCATAGCGCAACGTGGTGCTGAAACCAAACAGCAAGTCACCAAAACAATCGGTGAAAATGTGAATGCAAACGCTATGGATGTCAACTCGCTACTTGCATTGGGCGAAAAGCAAAGTAATACTGCCTTGCGTAGTGTTAAGTCGAAGGATGATGGCGAAGAGGAGGACGATGAATGTGAAATTGAACGTGCACCGCATAAACTAAGCAAAACGAAGTCGACACGCGTTAAACGGCATACTAAAACGCGACCAGCTTCAACGGTTGTCGCCGGAGATACTGATGATTCGGACTTTGAGGAAGTGGCAGGTAGGAAACGCAAATAGTGGACTGTGAGTGGTAGAATGCTACTAATAAAATGTCTAAAATGCGCTTCCAATTGTTCAAATGAGACTGTGTGTAGGTTTGTGCGTACATTATGTGTTCTTATCTTTTTTCGATTTTAACATAATGGTTCATGTACCCATTCTTAAGCGGTAATTTGAAATATATAAATAGACGAATTTCAAAAACATTCCAATAGATGTAAAAATGCAAGCATTCAGCTTTCTAAATATATTTTAAAACAGTAAATAAGCATTTGACACATATTCGTTTTACAATTTGCAATTTAAAGAAATTAACCTTTTATTCAAATAACATAATCAAGTGGGTGTTTACGTTAATAAATATTGTATGTTGTGTTTTCGAGGTATTTGTTTAATATATACTCTTTATATTTAAATAAATGTCTTTTCAAGCCCACTTTTGTCGCAGCGTCCGTTTAAACAATAGCAAAATTAGAAAATATTCAATACCCAAGTACCTAAACCACTGTATGTATCTGTCTTGGTGCTGGTGAGGCATGGTTACGTATTGTCAAAAGAGTGTAATAATTAAAATTATATATAAAGTAAAGTATTATAGCTAGTAATGCAATTAAATATTTCGAAATCATATTAATGTAGTTAGAATTGTTCTTAAATTTAAAGTATTGATAGTGGTGAAATTTGGACGAACAATAGAATTATAGTACATGCAGATAACACGCTCAGTTTATCTATAACAGTCTATATCATTTGCAATTTGAAGCGCTTATATTCGTATGTATTAGTGTTTAGATTAATCTATTCATACAATTGAAGGGAGCATGGTTTCTAAGTGACTGAAGAGAAACCATTTTAACTCTAAACTCATAAAATAATATAAAATTAACAGCATAAAATCATCGGTGTGTCAAATATTCATACAAATATACAAACATAACTAACTTCCTATTTACAATTTAATAGAAATAGATAACTGCACGTCATATTTTAATGCCAATAAACCCAAAATATGTTATCGAGCAGCTTTAGCAGCTATAATCAATATGTTCACTTTAAAAAATTGCATTAAATGTCTTTAAGTGCTAAAAATGATTGCATTTATAGTTTTATTTCCACTTTAAAGTAAATTTGGCGATGGAAAATTTAGTTTAATGTCGGATTTTAAAGTATAAGTAAACGGTTTTATCCTATATTAATTGAAAACAATTTTGAAAATTTGATTTATTATTACTATAACTGACACAAACGCTTAAAACTTTTTTTATTTTTCGTAGAAAAATTTGTACAAGATTTCGCTTTTAAAAAACTTTTTGTCTAATATGTGACAGCGCCATGTAAACCAATATTTTTTTATTTAAAAGCAAAAGTTGTTTTAACTAACCTCAAATTTCAGTTACTGACAACATTAACTAGTCATAGTAGCATATTTCATTTGTTTGTTACATATTTTACAAAACATATGTATTCATATATAGATTCATTAATTAACTCGAACTGATTGTTAACGAATTTACTTTAAATCATGTATTCAAAAACGAAATTAAGCAAAGTTAAGTGTTTGTCAGAAGAAAAGGTGCAAAAAATCACAAAAATAAATACAAAAGTAAATAAAATGAATAACTAAGGAAACAGCAAATTTAAAGCGAAAATTGTTAAAAACCAAATAAATAAAAATAAAAAATAATTTAAAAACAATTTTACCTTTTAGCGCAGCTGTAGTTAACACAAGTATGGAAAAGTTCTCAAACAATTAACCGTTAAATAATAAATGTAGTTAAATTCAAGTAAAACCCAAAAAATAATATAAAAAGTAAAGCATAAAAATTTATTTGGATTTTAAGCCGCACGATACACTTGCACACAAGTACACACATACTCACACGTTTAAGTGGAAAATAAAAACGCAAACAATTTAATGCAAAAAAGTAAAATAATCGTTTTTGTATAAAAAAAAATGGGTCCTTAATGGTGGTGGTCAATATAGGTTAAGCTTTAAATTTAAATATATTTTGGTGATGTTTAATATTTTTCTATAACTTTCGTGAGCTTATGCTATTGGTACGTTAGTATTCTGCAGTTGGCTTGTAGTTTCTACGTATTTGCATCTACGTCTAACTAGCGCTTCCACTCGCAGTCACTAACAAATACCGTACGTCGCACCGCTACCGACAACTTACTTACTACAACTACTACTAAACTACCGGCTGTGCTAATTTTACTTACGCTTGTTACTCCCATGTCATGGACATGCTTTTTTTCAATAATTTCAGAAGACACACACTCTGTGTCGCACTCAACCACTCACGATTCCAGCGCACTGCTGAACACCTCGGAGGGTTTGGAGATTCACGTGGAGCTGCCTGGCAAACAGCGGCGCACCAAAGAGAAAAACCAGCAGGACTTAGAGTTGGCGCTCAAACGAAAATTGAATCGCGATTTGAAAGAACGTTACTTTAATTTACACAAAACTACTTTATTGTGTTGTTTTGCACGTAGTTACCGTTACAATCGGCTGCTCAACGACACACCGCTGATGCAGGCCGCATTAAAATTGCTGCCGAGCAGCAATGCCTATCCACCAGAGCGTGGCACCGAGATCAAGTACTTTCAGTCAATGGTCACTTGGTATAAGACCGCTGTGAAGTTGGGTTCGCCCAATTTATATGGTGAGAAGGTGCGTAAGAGTAGGCGGCGAGTGAAGCGGGAGCTCATGTCGCAGATTAAACGTAAGGAGGCTAGTTGCAAACAGGATTTTGTATTTATATTTGTGTGTTTACTGCGTGCGATGGGCTTGCAGTGCCGGCTGATTGTCAATATGCAGCCGCTGCCGCTGCGGCCATCTCCATCAGATTTGTTGACGATCAAATTAAAGCGCGAGGGCGATAAAAAGGAAGAGGATGCGGTGGAGGTAAAGAAGTTGAAAGTCGAAAGTGACATAACAACTGGAACAGAGAGTAAGAAGCAGCTTGAAAAGACCAGCAAAGAGACGGCTACAAAAGCAAAGGAAAAGAGTGTGAAAGAGGAGAAGAAGAGAGATAAAGAAAAAGAGAAAGCACGGGATAAGGGCAGTGAGAAGGCGGTTAAAGAGAAAGTCAGGAAGGAAAAAGAAAAGGTAGGTAAGGATGTTGTCAAGAGTAGTCGTGCCAAGGTAGTTTCAAAAAATTCCGATAAGGAAGCGGTGCAGAAAAGCTCTCACGAAGTAAGTAAAAAAACGCCAAGTGCCAAGCTAGCTGAACTAAAAGCGGTAGAGCAATCTGAAAGTAAGGATCACATTGTAAAGTTAAACGAAAATCTAACACAAACCCAGCAGCCTTCAAAAAGAGCTCTGGTCAAAGTATCAAAGGAAGAAGCGGCAGCGGATGCTAAGAATGCACTGAACAGCTCAAAAGAAAAATTATCTACAAAGGAAGTAAAACCGAAGCTTTCGCGTCTAAAGAGCAAAAGAAATGTCACGAATCCTAATGAGCGTGACAAGCTCGACTTATCGGCTGATAAGCCTGGTCTCAGCGTTGAAGCAATGACAACTGCACAAGCCAAGCGGCAAATTTCCACTGAGAAGCCAATAATAAATAAAGCAAAAGCGGCAACTAAAAGCGCTAAGCCAGTAATACAAATTGGTTCACCTGTCATACCGAAAATCGTGATCCAATCAGGTAAAACAGTTATCACTGCCGAACGTGAGAACCAACCACATGCCAGTAGCACCCGCACGCGTGTCACTCGTTCTCGGAGTAAATCCCCCAAAATGCATATCTCACCTACGTTCCTACAGAGCACAGATTATAGAAATAAATTTCCTGAGCCCGCAGCTAATGTAAAAGCACTGCCGAAAGCTGGCAGTATCCCGACACGTGCAAGATCAAAAAGTCCAAAGCAGAAAATACAAATTTCGACAGATTTCTTGAAAGGACATGGTACCAGCGCCGCCGAATCAATTGCAGGCAGCACACGAGTCGTACGTATCTTACGTTCACGTCAAAAATCCAATGAGGTTGCTGGTAGTGATAAAAAACTACCGCCAGTGCCACAATTAGATGGCGCTGACGATAGTTTGGAGAAGGTGCCGTCTAAAAGTAAGCGTCCACAATTAAAAAAGTTGAAAATGAAATCGCGATCGCGATCGCGTGACGACGATTCCGATTCCGACTTTGAGCCGTCACCACCGAAACAGCTCAAAAAGCCGCCACAATTACCAACAAAGAAGCCTGTGGACCGTCGTGTGTTGTCGTCCGATGAGGAGGAAGGTGGTGGCGGTAAAGTCAAGCGTAATCCAACAGCGGCAGATATTTGGGTGGAAGTGTGGTCCGATGCGGAAGAGCAGTGGGTTTGCATAGAGTTGTTTAAAGGCAAATTGCACTCCGTAGAGGCGATCAGGGTAAGTTATATACGATTTTATGTTAAAAATGAGAAAATGCGCTCAAAAATTACTTTAAAAAGAAATCATTTGAGTATGGTATTTTCTGAAATTTTTTAAAATACTATTTAAAAATAATAAAATACAAAATTTTTAGAAAGCCGCCTCTTCCAGTTTCGCCTACGTGTTCGCATTCCAAAATGATTTGAGCATTAAGGATGTGACTGCTCGTTATTGTCCCAATTGGACAACAACTGTACGCAAGTCACGTGTTGAACGCGCGTGGGTGGAGGCAGCCTTTGCACCGTACTATGGTCAACGCACAGCTCGTGACATTCGCGAGGATCAGGAGTTACGTCGTATACACGAAGAGAAACCCATGCCTACCTCAATTGCCGAGTACAAAGATCATCCGTTGTATGCGCTTCAGCGTCATTTACTTAAATTCCAAGCAATCTATCCGCCGGAACCACCAACCTTAGGTTTTATACGTGGTGAACCGGTATATGCGCGTGAGTGTGTGCACACCCTACATTCGCGCGAAATTTGGCTGAAGCAGGCTCGCACTGTTAAGCTGGGCGAACAGCCTTATAAAATTGTAAAGGCGCGCCCCAAGTGGGATCGGGTAAATAAGCGAAGTTGCATAAATATTTTTATATAAATTTAATTTAATATTTTATATACGCTCCCATAGTTAACACAAACAGTCATAAAAGACCAACCGCTGGAGATTTTTGGGTATTGGCAGACAGAGGATTATGAGCCGCCAACCGCCGAAAATGGCGTTGTGCCACGCAATGCATACGGCAATGTGGAACTATTCAAAGAGTGCATGTTGCCCAAGAAAACCGTACATTTACGCTGTAAGTTATCCCAACAATTTTGTTTTTTTTTTACCAAGTGCAGATTCAATTACAATTTGTCTTTGATCCCTTTCAGTGACGGGCTTAAACCGCATTTGCAAAAAACTTGGCATCGATTGTGCGCATGCAGTGATTGGTTTTGATTTTCATCAAGGCGCCTGTCATCCTCTATACGATGGTTTTGTCGTTTGTGAGGAGTTTGCCGATCAAGTGACGGCGGCTTGGTATCAAGATCAGGAAGAGCAAGAGAAAAAGGAGCAAGATAAATATGAAGCACGTGTTTATGGCAACTGGAAGAAGCTCATTAAAGGTTTGATTATACGCGAGCGGCTAAAGAAGAAATATAATTTTTGAATGTAACTATGTACCCAGAGGCGTATTAGCGTTAAGTTACAAGTTTATTATTACCGTATGTTTCGTTTTGTTTCGCCTGACGATTCTATGAATTTGTATTTTGCTTTCTGTATTTATGGTCCATATATGTACGTACTTGCGGTTTTTGTATTTTTTTTTGTATTTTTTTTTTGTTTTAACTGTCGCATTTTTTTTTTTTTCAATGTATATTAAAATAATTTCATGCTATGAAATAATATGCATTGTAGACAAATATATATTAAGGATTTATAGTACGAACTGGTTTTTACAAAATAATACTACATATATACTTATACACTTTTTCTGTCGAGGAAATTAACCAAACTTGTAATAAAATAACGTTGGTATTTAAGTATTTCGTATTGAAGTGTATACTAACAAGTCATGGTTAATGAAATGTGTGTCCATTGCATTTGTACTATATTTCCTCCATACGTGCATTGTCTTCATTCAGATGCGCCACATGTATGTTTTGTCTTACTTGTGATTAAATAAGCAGTTTTGCATTCAAAAATAAAAGTTTTCTTTGTAATTAATGCTGTTTCATTTGATAGAGGCTTCAGAAGTTTTAGCAAATAATCCACTTCCACCGTATCTTGTGTTACACTATCAATATCAGTTACATATGTATATTCTCTACTTTGGGTTTCTCTTTTTAAACATTTTGAAATTGTATTCAATTTCACTTCCGCGTATCCTTATTACCCTCCATATTTGTCTTATGTTTATAGCATAACTGCTAACAATCGTTAATTATCGTTATCGATTAATAAACAAAGACGGTATTAAACTCTGTTACAACTGTGTATAAAACAAAAGAATTATGAAAACTCCAATTAACAGAATTGTTAAAGTTTCTAATAATATAAAGTGTGAAATTTTTAAAACTACTAAAATGTTTAAAAATACTAAAATAGTTATTAATATGGAAAATTGTATGACTGTTTTGTATTTATAGTGAACATTTTTAATAAAAAATTGCTTTTTATGTAAATTAATAAGCAAGAAGAACAGCAAGTTCTCCATAACAAAACATCTACATTAGCGGACAGTGAAATCCGGACAATTTGTGAGTTTGTATTTAAAACACGATTGTAACCGACAAGTGTAACTTTCTGCCGAAAGGATTATTCTTTCACATAAATTTGTGCTCTGTACACGTTCTATAACAACTTTTAGTTTTTTTTCAATAGTTTCAAAGTTTATTTCGTGCTTGTGCTTCGTTAAAGCTTAAATATGCCAAAATTTAGAAAAAAATGTCCGAACTGCAAAAAAGTAATGTTTTTATTTTGCGAAAAGAAAATCTGACCATTCGGGAAATTAGTGATAGGCTTCAGCAAATCTTCCATGAGAGAATTTTTAAAAAATTTCGATGAAACAAGGTCTCTTAAGAGAAAAACTGGCTCTGGAGCAAAGAAGAAGACAAGTTCTAGGGAAGATCGGGTGATAGAACGTATCAGTTTGAGGAATCGCTTCAAAACTGCTGAGGACATTAAAGTGGAGTTATTTGAAGATGTCGGTACGGAAGTTAGCGGAAGAACTGTTCGTTGAAGGTTTCAAGAAGTCTAATTGAACGCTCGTCGGGCCGCCAAAAAACCACTTTTAACCTCAAAAATGCGTCAAAACCGTTTACGATGGACAAAAGGATATTAAAATTGGACTCAACTTTATTGGCGAAATGTAATCTTCTCAAATGAGTCCAAATTTAACATTTTTTGCAACGACGGTATGTCCTACATGAGAAGGAGAACTGGTGAGCGGTTCAAGGACGAATGTATTCAACGAACTGTTAAGCAGGCAGTCAATGGTCAGGCGTTGCTTTTCCTATTATGGCCTTGAGCAACTAGCCCTAATAGAAGGAACCGTCAATGGGACTAAGTATCAGGAGCTACTTGAGACAGATTTATTACCTTCAATGGAAAACCATTTTTCACGAGCGGATGTCCTTATTTTTAAGGATGACTCTGCGCCCTGCCATCGTGCCAAAATAGTAAGTATCATTTTTTTTAAACAACTAGAGTTTATTACTACAATTTTAATTACAAATTTTATACTTGTCCTATTTTCTTTCTTTACGGTGAAGAATTATTTACCAAATATCGGGGTCGCAGGTACCAGTCCGGATATCAATCCGATTGAGAACCTTTGGTTTGTAATGAAGGCTCAGGTATCACAGAAGAGACCAAAGAATTTAGCAGAATTGGATGAAATTCTCGAAGAAGTGTGGTATAACGGGATTGGAGCAGGAACAATAAAAAACATGATAAATTTAATGCCCGAGCGTAAAAAAGCCGTTATAAAAAGGAAAGGACTAAAAAGAGTGTTTTTGTATAGATTAATGTTTCCTTTAACTAAAACTATAAAATCATTTCTCTACTGTAAATAAAAAAAAAATATCTCTGTTTATAATGCTAGCTACCAAAATGATACAATATCTAAAAATAATAAAAAAAAAATTTGATAAGTGCAATTCACAACATTGACTTTTTTTACGCTTAATACTAGTGTACTAAATATATATTATTGTTTTAAAATAAAAAAATTAAACATTCCCCTAAAATAATAAGGAAAAACTTTGATTTTTTAGTTGTCCGGATTTCACTGGCCTGTAATGTTTGTCCTTGTGCCTTGTTTATAGTAACAGCAAATCTAAGCTTGACGAGAAACTGAACCCTTTTAAATTGGAATTGAAGGTCAGTGGGAATAATTGGTATCCGAGGTATTATAACACTATTTCCTTTACCGACACCTGTTAAAATAGTTGCACCAATTATGTTCTGTGCCAATTTTGTTATCCGAAGCTTTGTTCCATTACATAGCCGATGAGCATCTAGATTTCGCATAAGCATTACTGGTACATTTAGTCTCAATTTAAGTTTATGTGACGGTACACCCGATAGTTCAAGTGAATTTAAAAGTTCCACAGGATATGAAGTACTTAGTTCCTTATCTATAATTGTATCCATTGACAAATATTCCTTCATTTCTCCTTTAACCTCATTTAAAATGTCAGTGTTGATCCTATTAACATTTTCATTTCTTGTTGCTAATATTGCTCTTGCACACAACCACTGATCACTACACAAATTTTGTTGCAATTCTTGAAAAACATTAGCAATGAGATCCACATCACTTTCTACTAAATTAAAAAATTCTCTTGACAGTAATACCTACTTATATAGCCTTCAACGTCAACATCTAAACAACCATCACCAATTTTCAACAACATTTCTGCGTAAAGTCCTGAATCCGCGTCATTATGAAGATGCACTCTCAAATTCGTTTTCAGGCGGAGTTTTTCAACTGTCGACCATAAGCTTGATGATTTAATGCACGCTTGAATTTCATCTGCTGGTGTCCCCCTCTGAATCACTGGGAGGGTTTGACGGAAATCACCAGCCAATAAAACTACCATTCCTCCCATTATATCTATACTCATCTGGAGAGTCCGGTTTAATGCTTGTATAGCCTTCTAGTGAGTGTACTTTCATCCCACACTAAAAGCTTGCATTCTCGCAGCATCCTACCTCGTTAACTATCTTTACTATAAATGCAGATGGGCAAATCTTCCAGTGTCAAATTCAATGGTAATTTTAAAACGGAATGTGCCGTACGACCGCCTGCGTGAGCCGAAGTTTGAATTTGATTTTGTGCAACTTTTGCGGCACGGGCCCGCGATGAAATTTTGGATATACCAGATTTCCGCTTCCGAGGCATTTTCAGAGAAAAGCAGAGTAAGAATTAACATCAGCGAGTAAGATCTATAATAATAAGAAACTGCTAACCACAAAAATTACTGATTACCTCAAAAATTTTAATAGTTTTATACTGCATGTAACGACAGAAGAAAATAATAATAAATATAGAAAAATTACAAAACTTTAAACTATGTATATTCAATTAAATTAGATATTGTCGTCACCGCCGGTAATACAGTGGGACGGCATTACAGTATTCATGGTTAAAACTTCATTACTGTAATGCTAGATGGCGTTGAAGTAGCTAAATTTGACGATTTTTTGACAAACAATTTTTTTATCTTTCTTAAACTTTTTTTTTTAATATAAAGTACCTATTTACCGTCAGGAGTATATGTACAAAGTTTCATGATGATCGGTTAAGTAGTTTTTGCGTGAAAGCGTAACAAACAAACTTACATTCGCATTTATAATATTATTATTAATTATTAAAGGGAAGGGATAATAAATATGTTGCAATAATATTTTCGGCATTGACTTTTATATAATATATAGCAATTCAACCTGAACTGAATGTGGTAAGTTAACCTTAAAACAGAAGGATTCAATCAATGCTGGTCATCTTCTTTTAACTATTCTTCGTGGTTCTTCTATTAACAACTTTACTCAAATTTAAAAACATTTGAATCAAATTTGTATAAAATTCTGTTGCGATTGAAACTTCTGCTTGTGTTTTGTTTTTATGCTAGAGTAAATGTTTATTTATTTTGCTTACTATTTACCATATAGATTATGTGATAAAGTTAACCAATAGACTTAAGTCTTAATTTTTCATTAATATAATTTTGTCCCTATGTATATAACATACATATGTATATACACATATCCAATTTAAGCGAATCTAATTTTATATCGAAGTACTTAAGAATTTTTATTTGCAGATTTTAAATCAATTAGATTTTTATAATTTAATTTTTAATAGTCACATCAAAAATATTGAAATCGTAATATGCAAAAAACCTTAACTTACTAATATTACGCATATATGTGTGTATGTATGTTTTCAATTAAGAATGATTGTAAAGTAGAAGCCTTGAATATTTATGTAAATTCCTTTGCAAATGGAATGTAATGAAAGGTGTTCTAATTAGTAGTGCAAAAATATTTGTAATTTAAGTACAAGTTAAAACAAGTAATTACTATAAACGCACATTGAAAATTTGTGCAGGGAGACAGTGAGAGCAATGCGGAAAATAACAAATAAAATACAACAAGAACTAACACAATAAATACTATATTAAGTACAAAAACATAAACTAATATAAAAACAGAAATAAGCATAACTAAATCCAGTGAAAATCTAATCCTAGCGTCAATAATCAAATCTCGATAATTAATTCAACACAACAAATATTCAGCACATTGAGTTTTTTATGCTCAAATAAACCGCATCACTTTCACTCACCCGCTGCATTGCCTAAATCTAAAAGTCTTATGGGGCACAAAGCGTTTTGTATATCTAAATATTTCTTTTTTTTAACAAAACGTTAATAATAATAAAAACAAAAAAAAAAAAAAAATAAAGCAATAACAATATAAAAAAAAAATAATATCAATAGCAAAATAAAAACAAAAAATAAATAAGAATTAAAGAAAATGATAAGAAACTCAAAATGAAAAATATAAAAATATGTGACCTGGTCTACGAAAAGGGAGCTAACGTGCGAAAACTAGTTTTCTGGCAAAAGCTGTTAAAAATAATCGTCAGTTTCTCGTTATCTAATTAATTGTTCTCCTTGTTTTTGACACCTAAGTCCCCTTTCCGTAGACCAGGTCACATATAATAAAAACAAAATAGCAAATTCGTGGCTGCTAACTACGTGAGTTAATTAAAAAATTCTTTGGTGTTTTTTGTAGCTGTTCCGGAACACACAGATTTTAACCCCGCTCGTCTGGTTCCTTTACGACTTTGTTGCCGTGCCGATCGTGCCACTGTAGCTTGCGCCTGTGCGCTGCTGCACGGCCACTTCGTGCGATTTGGAATTCCTATTTATATCATTGCTTGTTGTTGTATCCTCAGCGGCCTGCTGCAACTGCTGCTTGTACGCATTTTGTTCTTTCAGATAGTTAATGTACATGCGGCGCGCTTGATTCAACACACGCGTAACATCGTGCTTGCGCACCATCTTGTCGAAATGCATTGCAATCTCATTGTAATCCATGCCGCTTTTCATAATAGTTTGACGATGCTGCAGCAGCAGCGTTAGGCAAAGAAACATCAGGAAGGGATTACCACCACCGAATTCGTTGGGTGGTGGTAAAACAGGAGTTCTTGCACCTACGACGCAAGCACTACCAGCTGCACGTTCGCCAGCAGCCAGTGGCGGCTTCGTGAAGGCAATCTCATCAACTGCATTGGTGGCCAACTCTACTGGCGATGCGTTGGCGGTGTCTGTGGATATCGGCACTAGCACTTCGGGCAAGCTACTACTGTTGGGCAAAACGCTTGTAATGCCATCTACCAGCGGACTAACAGCCGGATCGACGAAGGGATTGAGCGCACCACGCGCCGACTGTGCTGCTGTCGCTGTGTCTGTGCCATTTGAATTACTGTCGATTATAGTATTGGGTAGCTCAGCAGCATCTTGCCAAGCGCTGCTAGTTGTTACATGCTGTAACGGTTCTATACTGCTTCTCGAACGACTATTACGACTACGCCGACGTATCAGCAATTCGCTAATGTCGGGACATGCCACAATCTCATTTTCTTTGAGATCCTCGACAAGGTCCAGGGAGTCTCTATCGAGTTTTTCATACTCAAATTCGTAATTAACGGCTGGCTGCTTGTCGACAGGCTCACCAAACACTTGACGATCCAAATTGTCCGCCTCTAAGCGCAACTCACGCGTGATAGCCGTTGTCATCGGGTAATAGTCTTGATCTTGACTATCGTCAGGTGTCAAACTTGGTTCTGCGGGCAAGTTCTTTGTTGGCGTGTGTTTCACATCTGCTGATGTGCTAACGCTGCCTTCGGATGCTTGCGCTAATTCTGCGTCATCAGTTTTGCGTTCGTATGTGGGGGTGCGATCGGGTGTGTGTGCGGTCGAGGAGCCAAGCGATGCTAGTTCCATGTGCAAACTATTATTACTAGCATTGTTGGTCTGTTGTATTGCTGTAGCGGCGGTAGAGCCGCTCCATGTCGTGTCGGGCACCGATGATGAATCGGATTCATCGAGTGAGGAGACGAAGGCGCTGCGTGTTAGCTGCACAAGCGGGTGTGGTGTTGTCTGGGCGGTTGTTGACTTGTAGGCGTGTGTCGGTGAAGGTGTCTTCGATTTGTCTTTACTATAGGCGTTCACACTGACGTCATTGTTGCCAGTTACGGTCGGCGGCGTCGCAGCAAACTTGTCTGCAATGCGATTTTTATTCATTGAAGCGAAGTTGAGAAATTCATTGAAGTTTTTCACCAACTTCTGTTGCGATTTTTCGGTGTTGCTGAGCTCATCGAAGGATATGCCTAGGAATATGTTTGTTTTTTGAGTTGAATGTGAAATAATACTGTTTATGCACTTACCTTTTCTGCTCGTTGCCGCGATTTTTTCCTTGAGATCCCTAAAGTGACCACCGCCGCCGCTGCTTACACGTCGCACACTATCACCCACGTTGGAAGCATTCGCAATTTGTTTGGCTATTATATTGCTTACAGTGTTGTAGTTCGATAAGATGTTCTTATTTTGCAATTTCGCTATACCCTTTGGAAGTTGTGGTATTTTTGCCAAAAGTCCGTTTTCATCTACACTTTCATCTGCATCATTTTCTTTTAGCGTTGCCACATTGGCATGTTTTGGTGATTGGGACGTAACTTTGAGTACCTCTTCTTTCGTAATGCCATCTTCTAGGAATGGATTTGTTGGATGAAATATAAAGTGTTCAATGTCATTAGAATCTTTAGTAGCGCTGCTTTCACTGCTGGCGAACACATCATCATCCTCAACAAACGCAGCACACTCTTCATCTTTGCTTTTGGACGTTAAATTATTGGCCTCCCCATTTTTTACATCCTCCATGCCCTCCATCAGCAAAAGCATTTTGGACTCGTCTAGGCTTTGATGGGCTTTAGATGAATGTCGTCTTCGGCAGGCGACTGCGCGCGGCATATTATCATCGAGACTCTGATTGAGACGTTTCGTTGCGTCTAAGCGCAAGCTATTTAACACGCCACCGCCAGCACTCAGCGAGGAGCTCAGCGAATTCAGTGAGGCCGATGAGCTTTGTCGGCGAAGTGCGCATACCTTGGTGTAGGGATTTTCACGCGACTTCACCAGCAAATAGGAGGGACTAATTGGTGCACCATACGAGCTAGATTGTGAGCTGGAGCTAGTAGGTGCAGGGCTTTCCGAAATAGGCACAAACTCCTAGATGAAATAGTAGCAGATTAAACTAACCTTCAATAATGTATAAAAACTCTCAACACTTGCCTTTTCAAATAAATTCAGTTCATTGCAAATACTGGTCTCATACTTCAATGCGCTCCATTGCACTTCCAGCATGCGCAGCGCATCATCGAACGGAAATTCGCGCTTCAATTCTAACAACAACCAACGATAGCAGTAGAGCAAGTCATCGGCCTGCTGCGATTTCAAGTACTCCCAAAATTCGGGATCGTAAAAACTGAGCGCTTCTGTGAGGTGCGTGAACTTCTGTGTCATGGCTATGCCATCCAACATGAAGTTACCCTTTACACGTGTCATTATGGCACAGAAGCAGATATAAGCTTGCGCCTCATCGTTCATTGTTACCAGTAGCGGTGAGGCGATATCCGACATGCCTTGACAATAACTCACAGAGGGATGATTGAGTGCATAGGTTGTTAAAATATTGAAAAGTGAGGCTATGTTTTGATTGTCATCGCTGCCGGCGTAGAAGGGATGCAGTCGATCCGTACGCAGTACATCCTTCTTCACCATGCTTGTGACATACGACAACTCACCGGCGATGCAGCCTTGAAACCAAATGAAATGAAACCAAAATAGTTCATAATAAATTATTTGTTTAAGTTTTCTATTGTACACACACACACCTTGCTTCACGGCATTTATCCACGTATCCCGCAACTTTATGTACTGTTCCGCCTTTCTACGCATATAATCCATACGCTGATGACCGTTCATGCCATGCGGATAGACATTCAAAATATGTTTCCACACCACGCGTCGCAAGCTTGGATCAATACCGCCCAGAAATATGACTTTACGTAATTCATCGTTACGTTTGATTTGTCCCAGCGCGTCCAAAAACAAACGAAACTCATTGTCCGCTAAGGGTGGTCGCGGCGGTAATGAAGCCATTGTCTCCTCCGACAAATTGAAAGCCTTTTGCACAATTGAAAATGTCTTCTCCATATGGTTCATTATGAGTCCCGGTAGTTTTGTTTGCATATTCTGCACATATTTTTGTGATGCACCTATAGACTGTTGCAGCGGCGAAACTGCTTCGCGTACACCCGTATTTACCGAAAAACTGGGTGAAAGTGCATTGACACTCGTGCTACCACTACCACCACAACTATTGGCCAGAGCACTGGTTGTGGCTGTTGCGTCAGTATCCCATTCCCTCACCTCCGTAAATGGCTTAATGTCAATTTGCAGCATTAGACATGGTTCCGTAGCTGTTTGTATGGCGAGATTATGTATGCGCAGGAAGGCTGCATCCAAATCCCAATCGGACAATACAGATAGGTAGATCTCGTTGCCTGCTGGATCAAAGGCTTTATACTTGATAGAGAAATCCGATTTAATATCAAATGCTTTGGCAAGCAATGAATAGAGCACTTCCAGTGAGGTGATTTGCGGATCGACACTAAATTTACGCCATTCACATGGCAGATTCAGTTCGCATTTCTGCGCATAGAAACGAAAAGAAGCATTGGAAATGCGTTAAAATTGCATTTTATTGTTTTCTATTTGTCAACTCATTTACCTTGACTTTAACGCGCACAGCGCAGTGTGGGTAACTGGCCATATTTTCTAGTCCCTCCGAAAACGTAGCGGGCAAGTTAGCAGTTTAGCGTAAACTATTGATTGCAATAAGATTAAAGCTCACAGCGAATTCCATTCTTCCATCTGGCTTGCAGACGAATTGCACAATTATCGCGAAGTTGCAAAATTTGCTTCCAATAAAAAGTGGTTTTGGGTGCAATGAACAGCTGAAAATGCCAACTGCGAAATGTTGTACGTGTGTGTGCAATTGCATATGAGTGTGTGAAATGTCAAAGGCATATTCGGAGGCATACGAAATGAATTTTTTGTTTAACAGCTGTTCGGCAATAACAGAGCTGTTATTTTAAAGTATGCTTGGCGATAAAACGACTGAGTTATTTGTTTATTTTTTTATATTGTGTGTTTTTATTATTTTTCAGTGCTCGTTGTTATTAAAATAAAAGACAGCGGTCAATGTAAATTGATTTTTATTTAACTTATATGTTTGAAGAATTCTTATTAATTTTTTATAAAATATTGGTGTAAAACACTTCCTCACTTTAACCTAATGTTTATTTTCGGTATATATACAGACTTAATAAATTACTAAAATTTAAAATTCATTCAGCTTATGTAAAAAATATGTTTTGTAAGATTACATACATATATTATTCAATTTATAGAAATTACATTTTTTATTTGACTTTCTAAATATGTTAGTACGCATATTTTTTTTTTTTTTTGTTTTTACTTAAATCAACTTTCAGTAAATATTTGTTTTATTGATATGCATATATCTGTAGTACTAGATTCCAGCACAAAAAAATTCATCAAGCTACCTGGCTGTCTCCGGATCGAAAAACTACCAACCAGATCGATCATGTTGTGATAGATGGAAGACACGTCTCCAGTGTTTTAGATGTGCGTGCGCTCCGAGGTCCTAACATCGACTCGGACCACTATCTTGTTGCAGCTAAGATTCGCACTCGCCTCTGTGCAGCAAAAAACGCACGCCAACAAACACAAGGAAGGTTCGACGTCGAAAAGCTGCAATCACAACAGACTGCCGAACGATTTTCTACTCGGCTTGCACTCCTGCTCTCTGAGAGCACTCATCAACAACTCGGTATAAGGGAACTGTGGGACGGCATTTCAAACTCCTTACGTACAGCTGCATCCGAAACCCTTGGTTTTCGGAAAGTGCAAAAGAACAACTGGTACGACGAGGAGTGCCGCGCCGCAGCGGAGAGAAAACAGGCTGCCTACCTCGCAACGTTATGATCGACCACAACACGTGCGGGATGGGATAGATACCGAGAATTGAAGAAGGAAGCGAGACGCATCTGCAGACAGAAAAAGAAAGAGGCCGAAATGCGTGAGTATGAAGAGCTTGATAAGCTGGCCGACAGGGGTAATGCTCGAAAATTCTACGAAAAAATGCGGCGGCTTACAGAAGGTTTCAAGACCGGAGCATACTCTTGTAGAACCCCAAAGGTGATCTAGTCACTGATGCCCAGAGTATACTTAAATTATGGAGGGAACACTTCTCCAACCTGCTGAATGGCAGTGAACGCACAACACCAGGAGAAGGAGAACCCGATTCACCAATCGATGAGGATGGAGCAGACGTACCATTACCCGACCATGAAGAAGTTCGAATAGCAATTGCCCGCCTGAAGAACAACAAAGCGGCAGGGGCCGACGGATTGCCGGCCGAGCTATTCAAACACGGCGGCGAAGAACTGATAAGGAGCATGCATCAGCTTCTTTGTAAAATATGGTCGGACGAAAGCATGCCCAACGATTGGAATTTAAGTGTGCTATGCCCAATCCATAAAAAAGGAGACCCCACAATCTGCGCCAACTACCGTGGGATTAGCCTCCTCAACATCGCATATAAGGTTCTATCGAGCGTATTGTGTGAAAGATTAAAGCCCACCGTCAACAAACTGATTGGACCTTATCAGTGTGGCTTCAGACCTGGAAAATCAACAACCGACCAGATATTCACCATGCGCCAAATCTTGGAAAAGACCCGTGAAAGGAGAATCGACACACACTACCTCTTCGTCGATTTCAAAGCTGCTTTCGACAGCACGAAAAGGAGCTGCCTTTATGCCGCAATGTCTGAATTTGGTATCCCCGTAAAACTAATACGGCTGTGTAAACTGACGTTGAGCAACACCAAAAGCACCGTCAGGATCGGGAAGGACCTCTCCGAGCCGTTCGATACCAAACGAGGTTTCAGACAAGGCGACTCCCTATCGTGCGACTTCTTCAACCTGCTTCTGGAGAAAATAGTACGAGCTGCAGAACTAAATAGAGAAGGTACCATCTTCTATAAGAGTGTACAGCTGCTGGCGTACGCCGACGATATTGATATCATCGGCCTCAACACCCGCGCCGTTAGTTCTGCTTTCTCCAGGCTGGACAAGGAAGCACAGAAAATGGGTCTGGTAGTGAACGAGGGCAAGACGAAATATCTCCTGTCATCAAACAAACAGTCGTCGCACTCGCGACTTGGCTCTCACGTCACTGTTGACAGTCATAACTTTGAAGTCGTAGATAATTTCGTCTATCTTGGAACCAGCGTAAATACCACCAACAATGTCAGCCTAGAAATCCAACGCAGGATAACTCTTGCCAACAGGTGCTACTTCGGACTGAGTAGGCAATTGAAAAGTAAAGTCCTCTCCCGACGAACAAAAGCCAAACTCTATAAGTCGCTCATAATTCCCGTCCTGCTATATGGTGCAGAGGCTTGGACGTTGTCTACAACTGATGAGTCGACGTTGCGAGTTTTCGAGAGAAAAGTTCTGCGAAAGATTTATGGTCCTTTGCGCGTTGGCCACTGCGAATATCGCATTCGATGGAACGATGAGCTGTACGAGATATACGACGACATTGACATAGTTCAGCGAATTAAAAGACAGCGGCTACGCTGGCTAGGTCATGTTGTCCGAATGGACGAAAACACTCCAGCTCTGAAAGTATTCGACGCTGTACCCGCCGGGGGAAGCAGAGGAAGAGGAAGACCTCCACTCCGTTGGAAGGACCAAGTGGAGAAGGACCTGTTGTTAGCTCGGCTATAATCGCGTAAGCGGTGTCTACGCCAATTAAGAAGAAGAAGAAGATATGCATATATAAATACATATATAGAAAAAAAACAAATTTTTACATAACAAAAACAATTAAATTTGATTTGTTTTGATAAAATGTAAATTTTTGAACCAAATTAGTTCCGCTAAAAATGGCATTTGAAAATTTTTCATTAATATTTTAGATATTTTACATTATTAGTATATTTTTCTGTCTGAATACAAAAACATTGGCTTAATCTCGATAAACTTATTTGTATTTCTCATGTAAAACAAAATAAAAAATAAATCAATATGTAAAAGCTTTATGAAAATGATGTACATACGTATATATCTAAGGAAGCTTAATTTTCATTTATATTCAATATTGTTTGAAATTATAGTTTAGTGCGGAGCAGTGTAAACATATCAAAATAATTAACAAAAAAATAATAATAAAATAAAATAACAAAAAAAGAAAAATACAAGATTAAATTTTCATAAATTTTTTTTTTAGTTAAAATTAAAAAAAATAAATTTTTATTAGAAAAAAAACTGTATTTTTTTGATTAGATAAAACTAAAAATAAGAGAAATGCAAAATTTACTTTTAGAAAAATATTTTTTTTGTTTCAAATTTGTAAAAATTAAAACACAAATAAAAAATTACATTTATATCAAAAGAAAAATATTTAATATTTTTTTATTTTTCTTTAAAAAAAATGTCTAATAAAAGAAATAAAAATAAGAAACAAATATATTTTTTCAGTATTTTAATTTTAACAATTTTATTTTATTATTTCTTTTCATTAAAAAATTATTTTTTCAAACGAAAATTATAATATTTTTGTTTTTTTTTTTGTAAAAAAATATTTTAAGGACGTAATGTAGAGAAAGCGAAAGCAATAGAAAATGATTGAGTAAAAAAATATTTATATACATTTTGAAATTTAAATTTAGTAAGTATGATATTAACTAAAAAAGTTTTATAATTCGTTTTTATAATAAAACCATTGTAACAACAAAAACTTATTAATAAAAAAATAAGAAATAAAAGATAAAATATAAAAGAAAACGTTAATTATCAAAAAAACTTTATTAGAGGATAACATTTTTAATTATTTATTTATTATATAATTATTTTATTACAAATGATTATTGTTTTTTTGTATATAGATATTATTTTAAGTATTAAATGTAGTAAAAGCAAAGAATTTTAATAGTTATTTTACATATTTATTTCTTATTTAGAATTGACAACAATTTTTCAAACATAAAAACATTAGAAACCCTTTACATTTATTTTAAATATACATATATATATATATTTTTTTATTAAAAATTGCTAATTGTTTATTTTCAATATTAAAGTTATTCGATTTTCCAAACTTGCATAAAATTTAGGCACACCCGAACATCATTTGTGACTTAAGCAGTTAAATATTTCGTTTAAGTTTATTTACAAAAACAAACTTTATTTACAAATTCTCTACGTATACATACACTTTAACAGTAATTAATATTTTTACATACATGCTTAAACTTAATTATGTTAATATATATATTTGTTCTTAGCGTTTACATACATTTCGAAAATATTGTTGTATTATTTTATTATTAATATTATTTTTATATTTATTTTTTAATAATGTTTTAAGGAGAGAATGACTACTGACGCTTTTACTTTCTAACACGTAAAAAACTCGCTCACTTTCAGTTACTTTGCTGTTGGTTTTTAAGGTATAAGTGAATATGTGCTTACTGTGGGTATTCACGATGAACAATTTAATAAACAAAAAATACAAAATAAAAAAGCACAGTTATTTCATGCATTTTCTATTTGTTTTCCAGCTGTGCTTTCAATTGATTTTTTTTTTTAATTTTATTTAAGCTCTTAATTAATTTCCTTGTACGCTCAATATGAATACCCTGATAATAATTTTAAATAAATAACTTTCCTTTTATCTTTCTAAAATTGTACTTATTTGCATACTATTCATTGTTTATTTCATAAATAACTCGCTGCTTCCAGGTTTACGCATTTCGCCTGAGGTATTGCTTGTGCTACTTGAATACCCCCAACGCACCGACTACATCGATAGCAATGTACACAAGCGCATGTACAGATATCGATGAACACAACCGTTAACGGTTGGAAATCGCCATAATTATTTGTATTGTTTTGCTCTTGACTAAATTATTTGTGGTTGCAGTGGACTGTTTGCTAGACTGCGCATGCGCGACTCTACAATAAACGCTTTCAAGTTGCAGCGGCAGTCCAACGCTTGGCATTTGGCTTACTATTTAACCCAATCAACTGCTGTGCTGCACATAAATATCTACATTCATACATTTAGCTTTGAAATTACACCGCCAACAACATCCAATCCGCACGCACCACGGCGCACCTCAATTGTTGGGGTCCTTATTGTAGTCCACATACACGCGCACCACTTCGCCCGAGTACTTGCGCTGCGATGGCATGAAGTAGAAGTCGGGTGTGTCGGCGCCGCCGCTCGAACTCATGCGCGGATCTTCGCGTGTACGCGAACCGTCGCGGTAGTGGCGACCGTTGCGCTCGTCGCGCGCTGCATGCGCCGCCGTTGTTGTGGGTCGATGGCCGCGGCGCTCTTGCGTGTAGTAGCCGGATGGCTGCATATTGGCGTGCTGCTGTTGTTGCGCCTGTTGACGCGGCAGCGAGTAAGCGCGCTCGGCGTATGAGCTGCGCGAGTAGCCACGTTCATTGCTGCGTTCGCGTTCGTAACGATCGTAATGACCGTTCTCATTGGCTGCGGACGCGGCGGTGGCGGCGGCGATATTGCCGGTGCTGCGTTGCGCCCGTCCATTGCTGCGGTAGTCGTGCGTGCCGTTCTCGTAGTGATTGCGACTGCGCGAGCGGTGATCACCGTTAGCGCCGTGTCCGTTGGCGCCTTCGTAGTAGAGTTGCGATTTGCTAGTGGGTGAGTGGGACATGGGCAGCGCGGTTTGTGGTTGATTGTTTGAGTTGGAGGCGCGGTGGCGGGACTTCTCTTTGCCCGAGGCGCCAACTGTGGTGGATGTGGTGAGAGTTTTCTCTTCCGTCTCTCCGTAAGGGTCGAAGGCGTAGTTGGTGTTCGAGGCGAACTCCTTCCAGGGCGAGTTTTGTATGAGTTTATCCTGGAAAAGTTTGTTGGAAAAAAGTGTGCATTATTATTTATTGCTATTTTTGTTTGTGTGTGTTGCGCATAAACCAGCCAGCATAATGCGTTTGTTCGTTTAGTTTTCAAATATTTATATTATTTATTTCATTTAGACACTGGACATGTAGAGACGGACACTGACAAACGAGTCACAACGGCTTCGGTTAGAAACGGTTTATATTACATTGCCACAATATGGCAACTATGCGCGAATACAGTTATATTCGTTGCTTTTAAGCGTTTAAATGTATGCGCATACAGACATACATACACACATACAAATATACAAAATTTCGCTATTTACATACATGAGGGTTTATTTACTAAAAATCTTCACCCCAAGTAACCAGTCATACATTTTGATTGATGCTATTTTGTTACATACATACATACGCTTATATAGTATACAGAGAAAACAAGTCCAAGAAAATAATCAGAACAAACGATTTCAAAACTATGTATTCTTCGTTTGCTTTATAGCGCTGAGTGCTCTGTTAACTGTCATGTTTAAGTATCTATTCCGCTTTAGTGGATATCGCAATGTTCTCAGAGTGTTCTGTCTACCTAGAAAATCCATTATAAGAACAGACACGGCGAGGACGATTTAACCTACAAATGAATTTCGAAAAATTTGTAAAACATGAAAAAACGTTAACTTCTCATATATACTACAGTTGTTCGATATCTGCGGTACAGACAAAAAAGGAGTTTAAAATTTCATATCGATATCTCAAGGAGGGACTCGTTTGCGTATATACAGACAGCAGTACATGTCTAAATCGACTCAGCTCGTCAAAGTGATCATTTATATATTTACTTTATAGGGTCTCCGATGTTTCCTTTCGGTGTTACAAACATAGTGACAAACTTAATATACCCTGTTCAGATTACTTTTGACTCTGCACGCTTTAACACGTGTTGCTTCTTCCTTCTGTAACCCATCTGATCTTATGGGTCCTGGAAACAAAGTAGACCCCCTAGGCGGTAATAACCTCCACAGTCAACTTAAATTTCTGCCGAATTGACTATTTCAAGTTCTGAAACAAATAGAAGGCCTACGTCGTCAAATTTGGCGGTTTCGATAGATGGAACAGAACAGTTGGTCAAGTTTGACCAATTTAGCAGAGTTGTGATGGCGGAGTTGTGAGTTGGTGTTTTGTCATAGTGAAAGAGCACCATTTCTACACTTGGTGTTATTTTTCTGCAATTCGGCGTCGAATCAGCCAATTATTTGGCATAGTTGAGCACTCTCCATTTTAATCCTTTATTAATCCATTTAGATCATACCTTGTGATTATTAGAAAACACTGATCAGCACCTTTACGCGCGATAGGTCAGTCCTCCCATCTTCGGAGTAGGTATCCAGTGTTTCGACTGTTACTTGCTCTTGTACCAAATCATTCATATTTTGTCGACGGTCACAAATGACGCAGAAAGTACTTCGACCTTCGTTTGTATAGCTTCAAACACTGTTACAAAGTAAGGTCATGGTTGTGTGGAGTAAGCAAAGGAGGGATCCAACATTCCGACAGTATTCTTATGCCCAACATTTCGTGCAGGATATGATCCAAGTCATCCCTTTTGACTACTATCTCCGATGACGTGCAAATCGCGTTGAAACTCTTTAAACCAATTTTGTATAGTTTGATTAGAAGAGTCATCCAAAAATCTTTGATTTCACTGCGAGATTATTCTTCCAAAAACATGAATCTATAACAATGTACTACTCGATGGTATATTTTTCTTGGATCAGACGATGAGACTATGCACTTAGAACATATAAGCTTCAACTTCAAAAGGATACAGTCTTTTCTGCAGGTCACTCTGGGTTAAATAGATAACTAACCTTTTCGCGAAAACACCACTATTTTGCTGCTTAATTTTACTATTTAGATTTGAAACGTTTATACTTTATGCTTTGTCGAAGTAGGTTGTACCAGTTACAAGTTGTACAAGTTACGGCAAATGAAAGTCAATTTATAGTCGGGTACGTCGGATATTTAAAAGAAATTGTGGGATCGCTAGAGGTTGAGTAACCTTTGTCCCTTAACCTAATAATAGCGATGTATACTACAATTTATAAAAATGTATTACCATCAATATCACTACAAGAATAAAAAGTATTAGTGGCCGACAATGGACAATATCATTAAGGATACGAAAAAGTAGTTTACCTTATGAATAATGTATCGACTATTTGGTGTTATTTACTTGGATATGACTAAAGTAAGAAATCTACAACTAATTTGTTAATGTAGTATAGTTGAATAATGTCAATAGTAGTAAATGCCGATAAAACGGATATAGTACTCTTTACAACATGCAAACCCCCGAAAGTCAAAGGGGTTGAGTTGAAATTTAAGGAGCATACTAAAGTCGTGTGTGTAATTTTAGATTGAAAACTGATTTGGAAACTCCATGTGGAGGAGGGAGTGAAAACGGCCAATCGAATAACATACATGGCTAATCGAAAGCGGTCCAGAATCGACTGTTCAAAAATAACTTGGAGCTGGATATCAGTCGACCCTTCAAGCTTCTGGAATACAGCAGTATCATCCAAGCGGAAGTTTTTCCGATCAGGAAAGCGGTTGAGATAGCTGAAAACGCGGCATCAGCATAAAGCTGATAGATATATACTTCAACAGCCAGGCGGCAATTAAGGCAATAATCCCAAACCGTATTTCATTAGAGAATATCCTAAGAAGCAGAAATACAGAAAATGTAGTGGCTGGCGGAAAGCGACTGCATGTTTACTGGGTTTGAGACCACAAAGAATTTTTGGGAACAGCTGATGAGATTGCCAAAAGTCCCATCCGACTGGCTACCGAACCAGTACAGGAAATACGTAAGTCGTTAAAAATGATACATAATGAAAATTCCGAATTGGCTGACGCACGGATCAGGGCAAGGTAGCATGACCTATTGACAGGTCACAGCTTACTGTCATCACAAGCCAGTCTAATGGGCATAAGTAATGACGATACAAGCAGAATGCGCGAGCATGAGAGATAAGTTTTTTTCTTCTGTCCAGCCATATTTAGAACTGGTTGTAGATATCTAGGAGCTTCGCAGTTCAAGAGACTAGATGAAGTATGAAAATTACCCGTTGACGTCCAGTATGTTGTAGATCTTTGTATGGCATGACAGTTGACTGGATGCTTATAACTGAATCATCAGCATATGGATTGAATGAACACATATGCTTACTTTGACGGTTGGTTTGACAGCTATCCCTCTAGGAAATTTATAGCTCAACAGAAGAAGAACTCTTAGTGTATTAATTAAATTACTTACAAAAATAACATAAGCTTTACAGTAGTCAACAATTATATAGAAATACTTAACTGAGTAAGTAAATATATTTATATATAGGGCTTATATACAGTTAGACATATGTATATAAGGAAGAGTAAATTCAAGTTACTTGAAATGCGTAAACAAAATAGCAAAACACAAAATGCTGACTGGCTTATTGACACTAGACACACACACATACACATACATACATACAAATATTTAAAAATGTCATATGAGAAATTATATGAAGCGGAATGAGATTTTAGTGAAAGTTAATTAAAAAATCGTAGGAAAGAAGAAGAATATTGATGGAGAGGTTAGGAAGTTAATTTTTAACAGAAAAATTTTCAAATGCAAACAAATAAGAATTTTTAAAGCATACCAGAATATTGAAAAATTAAAAATAATTTTACAAAAATTTTGTATAAAAAACAGAGAGGTTAACTGTGAGAAGGATAAATTTTTTTTGAAAAAAGGTTATTTATGAGCAATTAGACAGTTAGGGAAAGTTAGTGCCGTGCGGTTAGAAAAAATGTGGATTTGCTTTTTGAAATACTCTAATTACCAATGCAACGTGTGAGCTTAAAACGGTGGGAATGCATTCACTATAATTGCGCTAGAATTGTAGTCAAATCCTTAAGTGCACGATTAGGCATTCTCTCAATAATACAAGCTGGCTAAAGCAAACTATTTGTCAGGTATTTCGTTTGAGTTCAATTTTACAGCCAAATATAATTTTTTAAACGCAAATATGTATATACATAATATTTATATACTTATGTATATATGTACATAAATGCATGTAGTTTTACAAATTTATTTTAATTTTTGTATTTTATTTTATAGATTTTGATTTGGTGATTTTTAGCGCCTCGCGGCATGAGTTCAGAGTTCGCTAGAAGGTTGGTAGTAGCGCTGGTGCAGCCGTTGCTGGTATATCCGCCATTCGTCGGGTATTACGTAAACAAGCTTTAAATATGTTCATACAATGAAGTCGATATTAATAACGGGTGGGGTAAAATGCTTTGAATTTTAAATATTTTTTCTTTTGTTTTTGTTTATTATGCACAAATGCACTTGTATGCATGTGGTGTTTATATGTATGTAATGCGTTTGGTATCTTGTATTAGGAAAATTTGGTTGGTATACATGAAAATATGTCAGTATGCTGTATGTGCGTTTACACAAAACGAGAGTTTTAACACACTTGGATTGTTTGAAATTTAAAAAATTGACAAAAACTCGAGATTTATACTTAAAATATGCTTAATTATGAACAAATTACACGAGAACTCACCTTTTGTGCTTTGTTTTTGCGCGATGTCTTGCAGATGGTGCAAATCGCTTGTACCAAGGCAATAAACACCAAAGCGGCGATTAGGCCGAGCACTATGTACAAGCGCACTTCGGAGAGCTCAAAGAATGAGAGCAGCGTGTCCTCGCTTTTGTCGGCGACTTTGTCTAAAAGGAAGCAATTAAATATATTATAAAGCCATTCAAATAATTAAATAAAGAATACATTATAAAGACATAAGAAGTGAATTAATTTATTAACTTAAAATCATGAATGTTAAATAATTAGATCATTGCTTTTATCGGCGATTTTGTTTAAAAAATGGAGGAAAACATAATTTAAAGACATAAAAAATTAATAAATTAAATAATTAAAATTAATTAATAATTAATTTTAAAAAAATATACATTAATTAAATGCTTTTGTTGACAAAAAGAATGAAAAAAGTTGTTTAAAGGCATAACATGTTAATTAATTGAGTAATTTTAAATAATTAATTAATTAATTGCTTTCATGGCTATTTTTTCATATGGAAAGTGAAAAAATAGATTCAGATTACATAAAAATTAGTTAGTTAAAGTTAAAGATTTTTTTATTTTTATTTTAATTAAATGATTAATAAAATTAGAAATTTTTTAATTTAAATTTATAAAATTGTTTTTATGTATTTATTTAGAATTTCCGATCTAAAGACATAAAAAGTGAATTAATTGAAAATTTTTTACAAAATTAATTTATTATTTTGATAAAAAAATAATTTTATTAATTAATCTCTTTTGTTGACAAAAAGAATGGAGAGAAGTGTATTATAAAGGCATAACAAGTGAATTAATAAAAACAATTAAAATATTTAATTTTTTAATTTGATTAAATAATTGCTTTCATCGGTGTTTTTTTCAAAACGAAAGTGAAAAATTTACTATAGGCAAATACACAAAAAAATTAATTAATTAACTTTATAATATTTCTTTCAATTTTAATTAAATACAGTAAATTTATTAATTAAATAATTGCTTTCATCGGTGGTTTTTTCAAAACGAAAGTGAAAAATTTACTATAGGCAAATACACAAAAAAATTAATTAATTAACTTTATAATATTTCTTTCAATTTTAATTAAATACAGTAAATTTATTAATTAATTGAATTTCTGTAATTTATTTTAATTAAATTCTAATAAAGGAATCAAAGTAATTTATTTAATAATTTGTAATTTATTTATTAAATTGTAAGAAAAATTTAAATAATTATTTACTAATTTGAGTAATT
This sequence comes from Bactrocera tryoni, assembly GCF_016617805.1. Classification (NCBI taxonomy): domain Eukaryota; kingdom Metazoa; phylum Arthropoda; class Insecta; order Diptera; family Tephritidae; genus Bactrocera; species Bactrocera tryoni. Next base: position 42,443,236 of record NC_052501.1, read on the forward strand.
TATCACTTTTATCGGCTATTTTTTTAAAAAGAAAGTGAAAAATATATTATAGCATCCATAAAATATTAGTAAATTAACAATATAATGTCTTTAAATTAATCGAATATCTTTAAATTATTTGAATTAAATTCCAATGGTTTTTTTTTATAAAATTGCCTTTTTATTTTCTTTTTCCGTTTTTATTTAATCTGTTATGTTCTCTTGCATTTAAATTTCTTCAAACTCAAATTATTAAAATGTCACGTATACGCCCTGTTGACTACTTACATTCTAACGCCTTGAAGTCCAAAAATTGTGGATCTACGGTAAGTGAGCCCACTTTACCGGTGGCAATTTTATCCTGCAACGCCGCTTTTACGATGTCACCGCTTTTAGCAGCTTCGCTATTATCCGCGCCAACGGTGTTTGTTGCCAAAGCATGTCCTTTCTCATAATCGGCTCGATCGAACATCGCCTGCAATTTGGCCACCATTGTTGTGCCTTGTCTGTTTGAGTGAAATTGAAGCAATTCGCATATTAAAAATATTTTAAAATTTGACAACTTTTGATCTAAGATATACATATATTCATTTCAGAAAAAAGGGGAAACCCTTTACAAACAGAAACAAATTTTAATTAATCAACATATCTCGATCTGAAGGCATAAATAACAAGGAAATATAACATTCCCTCGGATAACGCTGAAAAAAAAAACATTCCGAATTATAGCGATAGCTAACCGTACACTGCTGCAAGATAATTTTTCCAGATGAATCAGCATAACAATAATTATCTACTTTGAGAGCGTTATTTTGCTTTTATATGAGCGATATAAATAAATACTTTGGAGACATATCTTCATTTATCAATCTGTTTCAAAGGTCTAATAGTGCTATCTTTACTCAAATCAAAGTAACCAAATTGACTTTTCATCCGGTAAGGGTTGCTTATTCCATCGGAACAAATCATACAGCTTCTTGTGAACAAAGGTACTTAGAAATCTACGAATGAGACAATTAAGCCTTTCATTCTATACTGTTTGATTCCTATATTTTTCGACGATTGATTCCATATTCTTCTTCTTCCCTACAGACGTAGACACCGCTTACGCGGTTATAGCCGAGTTAAAAACAACGCGCCAGTCTTTTCTTCTTCCCCAGCAATAGGTTGAAGAAATCACACGATAGGGAGTCTCCTTATCTGAAACCTCGCTTCGTATCGAACGACTCGGAGAGGTCCTTCCCGATTCTGAAAGAGCCATTAGTGTTGCTCAGTGTCAGCTTACATAGCCGTATTAGCTTTTCGAGGATACCAAGTTCGGACATAGCGACATATAGGCAGTACCTTTTCATGCACCTTGTCTGTTCTTCGCCGCCGTATTTGAATAGCTCGACCAGTAATCCATCGACCCTGCCGCTTTGTTGTTCTTCAGGCAAGTAATTGCTTTTCGAACCTCTTCATAGTCAGGTAATAGAACATCTATTCCATCGTCATCGTTCAACAGGCTGGAGAAGTGTTCCCTCCATAACTTCATTATGCTTTGATAATCAGTCACTAGATCACCACTTTGGGCTCTACAAGAATATGCTCCGGTCTTGAAACCTTCCGTTAATCACCGCATCTTTTCGTAGAATTTTCCAGTATTACCCCTGTCAGCTAGCTTCTCAAGCTAAAGCATTAAGTCTATACCGTTTAATATAACTCCGATCATTCGGCACTAAAAATATTCAAAAGTTTATCTTCCAGAGTAGAGATCAAACTTATTATCATGAAGCTGCATTTTTATGCCTCAAAAGTACATGAGCTTCCGTTTTCCCGCCTTTTTCGGCTTTCTTATCTATTGGAGATGCTGAACACATTCTCCCTAATACAAAATATTTAGATCCAACAGTGCTGTCGTAGGATAAGCCAACACGAAACATAATGGACATCATCTTTGTAACATCTTATTAGCCAGATAACACTGTACTCTAAACATTGTTTCGGATTCTTGCAACTTATTCCTAACAAATTTATACAAGTACATTCCCGATTATTGCAGTTTGTAGTCTTGAATTAAAAATAGTAACCATCTTATGATTGTAGAAAAACTTTTTCAGTCGAAATTCCCACCATTTAACGAATTGGAATGTTTTTGTTTAATTTTGTATTTTTCCTATTTGCACTAAGTTCTTATATTGTGACCGTGACTCATGATCCATTTTGGTCTAATGATAATTAAATAATACTCTCAAAGGACACACCCACCCTGGGGATAGAGAGTGAGTGACAGAAAAAAAAGAGGGAACCGAGTATTCGGACGACTAATACAATGTGACGCCGCTTACAAGTATACCCAATATAATTTATTTAATAAAAAAAAAATTGTGTGATTTTTAAAATAATATTGGCTTCCTATTTGGTGCACTTTTCTAAACCAAATTCAGATATAATAATAATACTTCACTTGCTAAATGCAATACTTTAGGTGGGCCAAAAATCGTATAAACGATTGATTGAAAAGTTAAACATTACTTACTTTTCAAAGCCGACAATCTCCGTCTTATAGTAACCTGGTATACTATTTAGCACACCATTAAAAGAGTCTGAAATAGTAGCGGCCAAGTTATTGAACTCCACTGTACCAGGTTGTGGTGCCTCGAAAGATTCAGCAAGTTTCATGAGTTTCACGCCGACAGCATATACAAGGCGATCAGGAGCTGGTGTTGCTGTGTTCATAATACTCTCCAGTTCTTTGAAAATCAAAAAATAATTTATAAATAATATAATAAGTGATTAAGTTTAGGGAAAATACCTTTGCCGCAGGACTTAATGCAGACACGTGTAGACGAAATGGTCGGCGTACGTTCGTGCTTGGCCATTTTCTTGTTTACAGCATGGAATGCTCCACCGAGCACAGGGAAGAATAAATACAGGCAGTGATCATCGGTGAACGATAAGTCCTGCAATAACGAATAAATAAATATATTTTATATGTAGATTCGAAAAAATTGACTTGACACCCGTCGCGCTTACCTGCTCATCATTGCTAACACGCTTACGATCGAATTCCAAAATAGTCACGCCGTACTCAATGCGCCCGGACGGTGTGCCGATAATATCTTGTCGTACATCCAGTTTTGGGGCACCGTAACCATTAATCCATGTATCCATTAAGAAGGGACGTCCATTGCGATCCACCCAACCGATAATGGCATCGGTTTGCGACATTTTCTCATCATCGCTAAAGCCAATGCCGGTCCAAGTCTTTGTGTTCGAAGTCTCGATGTGCCAACGCATCACATCACCGCGTCCCACCGTTTCCCATTGAGCATAATATTCGCAAGTGTGATTTTCAGGCGAACAATTGCTTGGATATTTCCAATGTCCCATGCAGTCGTTGTCCAACAAATTGGTGGAGGCCTCCGTTACGCCATCAATAGTGGCAGCTTTCTCTTTTTCTATGGTTAACGAAATCAATGCTTAAATTGACAAAGTTAAACAACATTCGCACTCACCGAAGAAATTCAGCTGTGTGACACCACGTTGCATTTTGTGTCCGTGATACTTGAGCTCGTCAGGTTGATAGAAGTCTTTCACGGACGCAGCTTCTGTTTCGATGCCTGAAGCTGGTACGTGCACATATTGACCGGGTTCTTGGCCCTTTGCCCAGATGACATGTGTCAAAGCGTCGTCCAAAGTATGATCTGTTGGCTCTGTGGCTACGAGTTTCTTGCGGAAGATTATTGTGGTTACACCATTTTCTTCAAAACCCGTGCCGAGTGAAAGATCGGATTTGCCACCGTAAAATTCGTCCTTGCGTGGTGTGGAACGATCACGTGTATAGTAATCGCCAACCCTGCTAGCCATGCCGCGTGCCGAGCCAATAACTATATCTGTACAATCCATAGGATTGAAATCGAATTTCGGTGTATATGGATTCAGTCTCAATTTAGGTTCTGCATAAGAAATAGAGAAAAAATGTGAACTAATTTGTGCTTTGTAAAATGTAGGAAAGAACAAATAAAATTATGCACTAGTTTAAAGTGCTTGGTGCGTGAATGGTGCTGGGTGTAGTGGATACAGGAAATTATTATGTAAGTGAGTAGTACGGATATATTTACCACTTTTGGTAATAGCTTGTTTGGTATGTAGTTCCGATTCAGCTGATGGCTCGGGTTTTGGTTCTGGCTCTGATTTCGGTTCCGGTTCTGCGGACGGCTCTGGTTCAGCAGATGGTTCAGGTATTGAGAATGGTGCTGGTTTAGCTGACGGCTCAGGTTCGGCGCTTGGCTCTGGCTCTGATTTTGGTTCCGGTTCTGCTTTTGGCTCTGGTTCTGCGCTAGGTTCCGGCTCTGACTTCGGTTCTGGCTCAGCGCTGGGTTCAGGCTCTGCCTTTGGCTCGGGTTCTGCTTTTGGTTCGGGCTCCGCTTTTGGCTCAGGTTCTGCGCTGGGCTCGGGTTCAGCAGAAGGTTCGGGTTCAGCAGAAGGCTCAGGCTCAGCCGAAGGCTCCGGTTCCGCTTTCGGTTCTGGTGCAGCTGTTGGTTCGGGTTCAGATTTTGGTACGTTTTCAGTGCTCGTTTCTAATATGTTATTAGTATGGCAAAGGGAGTAAAATATTTTGGAAGTATTTGAAGTGCGATTAATACGAGTGACAAGTGTTTAAATAAATACAGATATTAGTGTTATATACTAGTTTACACATGTGAGGTGTGCTGCTATTTTATTATATTTATAATTAAATATACTATACTTTTTACATACCTGGAGCTTGACGTCGTCTGCGCCCTGCTGAGGAACTCACGCGATATGACACACTTGTCGCAACCGATGTAACGCCCTCCATACTCTGTAGTTGATCATCCTCATGCTTAGCCACGCGTTTGGATTTCGTGGATGCAGCTGGCTCTGGTTCGGCGCTTGGCTCCGGTTCAGCAGTAGGTTCCGGTGCCGGTTCCGCGACAGGTTCGGGTTCAGATTTTGGTTCTGGCGTCGACGTAGGCTCAGGTTCCGCTGATGGCTCTGGTTCTGCTTTAGGTTCAGGTTCCGCTGACGGTTCTGGTTCGGCAGATGGTTCAGGCTCCGCTTTCGGTTCCGGTTCTGCTGATGGCTCTGGTTCTGCTTTGGGTTCGGGTTCAGCGCTCGGTTCGGGTTCTGGTTCAGCACTTGGTTCGCTTGCGGTCAACGTGGTTTTCAAATCTCCAATGTCACGTATGAGCGGGAAATTTTTGCACTCGGCGTTAAGTGAATTGGGACGCCAACCCAAACCTACCCAAGAAGTGCCATTTACTTTGAGTACAACCTCAATTTCCTTATGCTCTTCTAACAAACGCCAATACATTTGATAATCTGGCGATAATTGTTTCATTGAATAGGCCGACATATCTAAATCAGTAGTCCTAAAGGGTGATTTCTTATTACAGCCGATGCCATGCCAACCAAAATTACAATAACACTGTTTACGTGGCAGCGATGTACCGGCAAGATCGATACATTTGCCTTGATTACCACAGTCCTGATTGCTGGTGCACTCATCTTTGTATTGACACTGCGGGCCATAAAAGTTCTTGTCACATTTACAACGTGAAGGGAAATATTTGCCATTGCCCGAACAAGTCTCACGAAAGTCTTTGCGATTCTTTATATCAACATCGGCGCAAGACCAAAAACGATAACCATCCGACCATTCATCAGCTTGACGCAATAGGCGCAGTGTGCAGTTCAAGCACTCAAAATCTTTGGGTATGCTCACCTGAAAGGACTGGGCCCTATGTGCAGGTGGATACAATTAAATATAAAGTTAATATAAATAGCTGAGTTTGATGTTCTTGAAGTACTTACGTAACGTCGGTGCGCACGAATTCGCCACCATTGACGTGCGGTGTTAGGTCCAGCACTGGGCGGTCGAGTGCGTCGAGTAATTGCAGCCGGAAGCCGCCCTAAAATTATAAGAGAATGTAAAGTTGTTTTAGTAATGAAAATTTAATGTTTGATAAATTAAAATATCCAAGCAAAGATGCCAACTAAAATATTTTTATACCCAAACACAGTAGCTTACTAAAGAGTATAATAATTTCTGACTTTAAATGTACGTAGTGTGTGACATAAACAACATAATTATTCGATATATTTAAATATTTTATATAGTATATTGGTATAATAACAATTAAAATAAGTTAGTTTCGTCTCATTCGTCATATCTACAAACCAAAATGTTCAGTAATATCGACTGTTCACGACTAATTTAATGCGACTAGCGAGAGATGATACCTATAGTGGGATACATATCGATAATATCTTAAGTATGTTGCCATTTATATTTTGAGATTCGAGAACAAAAACAAATATTAATCATCCAAAATCGGTTTACAGTTTTTCAAAATATCCTCAAATAAGATCTATAAATTTTCGCATGCGTTTGAACCAACTGTCGAATCACTTTTGTCACTCTGATTGCGATATCTCCAAAACATGCTTTTTGAACACATCAACAATCTCTTCAAATGTCGGAAAACGTTGACCTCTTAGTTTATTTTTAAGAACGGGAATAGAAAAAAACATTCGGTGCCAAATCAGGATTATGCGATGGGTGACTCATCAAATTGATGTTTTGAGTGCTCAAAAATGCAGTTTTTTCAGGCGGTGTGTGAAAGCTTGCATTGTCGTGTAAAGACGGACTTCGGCAGTTGGTTTTCGGAATTTCTTGAAAGGCAACTGCCAAACAGATGATTGTATAACACTCAGATTATATTGCTCTGTGTGGTTTCAGTGTTATGGTTGCGATATGGCCAATATTTCCAAAAAACAGGCAACCATTTGCTTGGAAGCTTCTTCGTTGCCTGCTGCCATTGATAAACCTTGAGGTTGGAGCTTCATCCTCAAAAATTTAATCAAGTTCATCTATGCGCTCTTGATGAGCTAATACACGTCGAAAGTTTAAAAAAGTAATCGTCCGAAAATGTTCCAGATCAAATTCCATTTTTTGGTCGAGGAGAATATTTTAAGTTACTGTAAAAAAGTTACTCAAAAATATGTCAAACTTTACGGTAAAATTTTGAGTTATATAAAAGGCAACCGACGTATTTCATTGCGTAACGTTGCGTAGAGAACAGAAAAACTTTGAATACCATAAATACCGTATCTGTATATACAAGGTGCGTTCCAAATTTAACGGAACTTAAAAAAAAAAACAAGAACAAATTGTTTTTTTTTGGTAAAAGCAATTTATTTTATTCAAGATAGTCTCCTTCTGCTTCAATACAGCTTTTTGCACGGTCCAAAAGCATGTCGAACGAGTGTTTTAGCTCGTTGGCCGGTATGGCCGCGAGTATGCCGGTGAAAGCCTTTTGAATGGCCTCTACGTCTTCATAACGCTTTCCTTTCATGGGAAAATGCATTTTTCTGAAAAGGAAGTAGTCGCACGTGCCATATCAGGTAAATACGGGGAGTGGTTAATGGTTAAAATGTGATTTTTGGTCAAATAATCGATCACAATGATGTCCTTTGAATGTTGGATTCTGAGCAGTTTTTGGTCGTCAGTCAATTTGTGTGGAACAAACCGTGCAAACACCTTTCTTAAGCCCAAATGTTCAGTTAAAATGCGATAAATTGATGTTTTGGAGATGTTCAATTCCATTTTCAATTTCAATTCAAGTGATTTCGGCTGATTTTTGATGAATTCACGCACAGTTTCGATGGAATTTCCGGTGATCACGGATTTTGATTGGCCCACATGTTGATCGTCATTTATGTCCTCTTTGACCACTTTGAATACGTTGAAACCACTCGTGCACTCTGCTGCGGGATAGGCAATCATCGCCATAAACTTGTTTCATCAATTGAAACGTTTTGGTAAAAGTGTTACCATTATAAAACAAAACAAAATGTTGGCTCTTTGTTTGAAGCTCATTTTCGCACCGATAACACAAACATACTGACACTTAAAACACAATAACTTCACTTCCAATCAATGAAATGTTATGAAATTCTCACTGGACAATCGATAAAGATAGCAGATTCAAACGTACCAGTCGACATATAGATGGCGCCACCAGGGGGAACACACCTTGTATAGCGGGTTTTGCAATAAGAGCGCGACAAAAGTTTTTTTATAATAAAACAAAAACGGTTTGAGATATGAATGAAATTCTCTATTCCTGTGAAAGAACATTCGATGCCATTATGTATGGAACTCGATTTCTTTTGCATGGCCACCACGGGTATGCTGGCACAAGTCCAGACGCTGAACCCAATTTTCGACGATTTTCAGGCATAAATCGGCCGATACTGCTACAATTTCACGTTCGATATTCGTACGAAGTTCATCAACCTGCGCTGGCTTGTTGGCGTAGACCATAGACTTGACGTAGCCCCTCAGGAAATAGTCTAACGGCGTTAAATCGCACAACCGCGGCGGCCAATTGTCTGGGCCATTTCGTGAGATAACACGTTCACCAAACTTGGTTTTCAATAAATCGATTGTGACATTCGCCGTGTGGCTTATGGCCACATATTGTCCAAGTTCATATCTTTTAATTCGGTCCAAAAATATTCGGTTATCATTGCCGGTATTGATCATCGCAGAAGAAGTGTGGCATTAGTATGATTTTTTCGGGATGCAATGGTGACGCATGGAGTACGTGTGGATTTCTGCCTAACCAATAACGCATATTTTTTTATTTGCGAAGCCATTAAGCCTGAAATGAGCTTCATCGCTGAAAATGATTTTTCGATGAAAATCCGGATCATTTTCAAGTTCTTGGTAAGCCTAATTCACAAACATACGACGATTCTGGTAGTCAAGTGGTTTCAGTTCTTGCATCAATTTGGTCTTATAAGGATGTAGTCTAAAAGCTTTTCTCAAAATAAGCCACAATGACGTCACAGAGATGCCCAACGCTTGAGAACGACGTGTGAGAGACTGATTTGTGTCTTGCTCCATTGATGCGCTAGCGGTAGCAATATTCTCGCTACGGGCACTTCTTTGTCTTACTGGCACGGGAACATTTTGTACTGTGCCTGTGGATTCAAATTCAAGATGCTGCTCATTTGTCGCAGTTGCTCATATTGTACGACTATTACGTATAGCTGCCATAAACGCCCAAAATCAAATTCTTGTAAGTTTATTATTTGAATAGATATCTTAACGAAGTTTCACATCGTTTATTCTTCCAGCCAACGGCACAAGCTCTGAACGAATTATTCAGTTCCAACCACTATGGTATATACAAGGTGGCGCCCGGCTACTCCGGGGTCTGCCACGCCTGGCAGCATCTCGTGTTGTGCCAGTCTCTTCGAGGCGAGCGGCTAAACGTCGCAGTGTTTCACCAGTAGGCGTCGGACGGCCAGGAAAGTAGCGTACCATTGTTTATTTACGTGTATTTCGCATGGGTTTACTACACAAATGTCGAGACAGAACTGACATTAGAGGTCAATTGCAAAATTTATAGCATCTTCTGATAGGAGGATTACTTTTGCGCCACCGATCAAAATCAAGTTCTTGGAAACCTTTTTATTTGTGAAGGGTATTATATGCGATGTAACCGAAATTAACGCTTTTCATGTATTAATGGAAATAATTTCGAAGGAATTTTCATGTAAAAATTTTAGAGGGTTGCCACCTATTTGGAACATGTTTTTTTGTCCCGCATGTAGCAAAAACTCTTAAAAACCGCTTAAAATATTAAACTAATTTTCAATTAAGTCATAATTATTTTTTTTCCTTAATAATATACTACAACCCCGTTCCGCTCCAACTTAGCTCTGCCTTACTTGTATGTACTTCGTTTACTCATTCTTCAGTATTTTTAAATTGCTGCGCTGCAAAAGTGCAACCATCTCCCAGATAAAAGTATTTCAGCGGCACTTTCATCATGACTGGGTAAATAGGGTCCTAACGTGCTAAGAACATATTAAGCACAAACCCACCTCAGGCATACGAGCGTGTCGTGGCGATATAATTTTTGTGTAATAATTATTATTTTGTTTTCAGAATTTTATTTTTAGTTTTTGCTTAATTTTTTTTTGTTTTGCAAGTGCTTATCGCGAGCAAAAGTCACAAACGCAAAGTGTTTAAGCGTCTGTCAGGCTCCACTGAAGTTCTAAGTAGCGCTCAGTCGAGCAGCTATTTATGGTGAATACTAGCATACTGGTGTATATATGTACATGTATATGTACATTTGTGTATATACTCAGCTACTTCCAAACGGTTCGACACTTTTATGACTACAGTCTGAATCGGAAGATGTTTGTATGGTATGTGTGTTCGTGTACGTGTGTTGTTACAAAAAGTCAGTCAACGTAAACACGTCTGCCGCCACTGAATTGTTCTTGAAATGCAGTTATTATTCTTTCAAACAATATATGAGAATTTTAACACACTTCGTCGTATAATTGCATTATTATATATGTAAAATAATTATATGTGTGTGAGTTTTTGCGATAAGTAGCTGCTGGAGCCTATACAATCACCCGCACACACGCGGAGTCTACAGTTTTTAATTATTGGGCAAGCAAAAATTATCTGAGAGCAATACATATAGTATAAGTATATGTAAATACATATATGTATGTATGTATTGTAAGTATGTTTGTATGCCGATATATAACGATATTAAGTTCATCTACGACTCTATTCATTGTGTGTAACGCCTATTAAATAATAATATCTTTTATGTATGTATGTATGTTGGAATGTACGCATAGCATAAAGTGGCAGTAAACAGTAAATTTTAATGAATGAGAACTAAAACAGCGTCACCTGAAGGCGAAAAATTGCCGCAACACTAGGTTGATGGTTACCTAATTAGGAGATTACGGAAAAATAATGGAAAAAAGGAAATACAAAGTGATAAAGCAAAAAGTAAAAAGTAAAAAAAATAAAAGCGATAGAAAATCTTTCATAGTATTGTAACGCACCAAATACTTCTTCAGCTGTAGTTTCTTAAAACGCCAAGAAATGCTAAGATTTTCGAAATTTTAAGTCCCATATGAATAAATCCAATATAATCTACGATCAAATTTAACATGGACTGACAAGAAAAAACATTTAATAAAAATTTTTATTATCGCCTTCAAAAGATACTTCCGAGCCAATCCAGAGAGTTTGTCATACACTTATTATAACCTTCGGCTGAGATATTCTACAGATTGTTAAACTTTGAACACCACATTCATAAACCCACTTCTCGTCTACAGTAATGTAGCGTTTGAGAAGTGTAGGATCCTAACTACGTTGTCAGGCGTCTCTTTTTCGACCTTTACTAGACGTCGTTTGTGTAAAAGATTCTGATGTTTTGGTACGCGGGTAGCTTTAACCCCTTTCGTAACCGAAACATTTACCAATATGGTTGAGTCGATCCATGTGAGAACCTTTGCTATCTCTCTGATGTCAACACGACGATTTTTTTTTTATTTTAATATTTTCCATTGACTCTTAGGTGGCAAGTTAACAATGACCGTACGACCTGCACCGAATGTTTCATGTCACTCACATTTTATATTCGTGAGAAAGTAGATATACGAGTACACCATGCGCCAAATCTTCGTCGAAGAAGAGCTGCTTTTGACAGCACGAAAAGGAGCTGCCTTTATGCCGCTGTGTATGAATTTCGTATGCCCACAAAACTAGTATGACTGTGGAAGCCTATGTTGAGCAATATCAAAAGCTCCGTCAAGATCGGGAAGGACCTCTTCGAGCCGTTCTTTACCAAGCTATGTTTCAGACAAGGAGTTAGAATAGGAGAGTTTCTATCGTGCAACTTCTTCAATCTACTGCTGAAAAGAATAATTCGAGTTGCAGAGCTGAATAGAAATGTTACAATCTTTTATATAAGGGTACAGCTACTGGTGTACACCGATGGCATCGATATCATTGGCCATAACAACCGCGCCGTTAGTTCGGCTCTCTCCAGGTTGGTTAAAAAAGCGAAGCAAATGGGTCTGGTAGTAAACAAGGGCAATACGAAATAAGTCTTGTCGTCAAACAAACAGTCGTTGCATTCGTGACTTGACTCTCACGTCACTCTTTACAGTCGTAACTTCGAAGTCGTAGATAATTTCGTCTATCTTGCAACCAGCATTAACACCAACAACAACGTCAGCCTTGAAATACAACGTAGAATAACTCTTGCCAACAGGTGCTACTTTGGAATGAGTAGGCAATTGAGAAGTAAATTCCTCTCTCAAAGAACAAAGACTAAATTCTACAAGTCACTCATCATCCCCGTCCTGATGTATAGTGTAGAGGCATGCACGATGACAACATCTGAAAAATCGACGTTACGAGTTTTCGTGAGAAGAGTTCTGCGGCAGATTTTTGGTAGTTTGCGCATTGGTAAAGGCAAATACCTCAGACGATGGAACGATGAGCTGTACAAGATATACGACGACATTGACAGAGTTCAGCGAATTAAAAGACAAAGGTTACGCTGGTCGTCCGAATGGATGAAAACACTCCAGCTATGAGAATATTCGACGTAGTATTCGCTGGTGGAAGCAGAGGAACAGGAATACCTCCACTCCGTTGGAAAGAACAGTTGGAGAAGAACCTGACTACACTTAAAATCTCCATATAGTATACAGTTGAACTTCCCTAACTCGAATTACCATAATCAAAAAAAATTTGAGATAGAGAGACTTTGAGTTATGGTAGGAAATTTGTTTGAAATTTGACTTCTATTGCCAATTCTAAAGTTCGAGTTATAGAAGTTCTACTGTATATGTTCATTATAGCTCCTTTGATCTTCTGAGTGTTACAAACTTCATGTCAAACTTAATATACTAGGTTTAGTGGTAGGGTCTTTTATTATTGCCTTTCCGAATGATTAATACCTTATATGAAATAATCGACACATCTAACTTTATCATTCTGTTGTTTACAAACTTATAGCAAGGATTATAACACGATTTTCCAGAGTCATTTAAATAAGTAGATATACATAAGATCTCCGATTAGTAACATCTATTAATAAAGAAATTTCAAAAGGAACTGAGATGAAGTAAAAATTTCAAGAACGTCGAGCCTTGGAGCTTTTTTGAAAATTTTAGAGTTGCCTAAAAGTTCACTGCGTTCGCTTAACGCTCCCACGTAATGATTTATATTTTGCATAAAGCTCAATCTTTTCAATTCCAAAATTCCCATTATATTGGCAATAAATTCGACAATTTTTCATATCAGCATGACTGCGTTGAGAGCGAGTGACTTAACAAGTTAAGTGAGAAAACTGAACTCATTTAACAAAGCGCTTCATTTTACCTGACGGAGTTTCATCTTAGTTTTTTTTGACAGCATATTTTCTAACCATAGAAATAGTTGTTGTTTTCATTTAATCTAACGAAACGAATAATCCATATTTTCTGAAATTTTTATGTCGCTATTAATTGCAAAGTCAGTTAGATCTGTTTTGTAATGACCTCCCGCCTTTCTGTACTGAAATCAAAGTATCCTGCTAATATCTTGGTATAGGGTTATTTGAAAAGCAATGAATACGCCAGCAATATTTGCATCATTCACGATCCCGAGACTAACATTTGTGCTACGGCTCGAGTAAAGGAGGGGGATTTGTTCTCGGAAATAGTCAAAATTATGTGCATGAAATGAAATAAAAGTATCTCAAATTTGAAAATTGTTAAATTTTCTTGCTCAAAAACAACACCAAGTTATTAGTTATATCATATCATAAATTCTTATATCACATCTCCATTATATTATGGAAATTATTTATCATTTAAATACCATCTGTTGTCTTATTGGTATTATTTAGTTCACATCAAGTATTTTCATACAATAAATGCGTGATATATAGTATATATATGTATAATATAAGCACTTAAATGTCTGAATTTGGAAATTTGATAAAGCTTTCTTTATCAGCAAAATTCTTCCAACTCTTATCGAACTAACGGTTGGCATATATTGTACCCCTATTGGGTGCAACACTCTTATAAGCTGTCAGATAAGCATTTTTCTTAAATAGTTGCGAAAATGAAGTGACATCTTGAAGAGAGCAAATTCGATTTTGTCAATTAAGCGATTACAGTGCAGTGCAATATATACTATAAATGTATGTATTATACATAATACATACTATATATTGATTAAAAATCTAAAATACAAATCTTTCCTCGGCGCTCTGGCGCTGCATATTACAAATAAACCCTGATATTAAATTGATTTTAATATTTTGATATAAATTATATAAAAATATGAACCATACACGATTTATATCCGATATTTTGTCAAAAAATATGTATGAATCAAACCAGAGCAGAGAGTTAGCGAGTTAAATTCATTACAAAAGAGTAGCCTCAAACGCCGCAAATGTAGTCTAATCGTTAGCTTTATTGATTTTAATAGTTTATACGAGACTTTTTATACCAGTTCTCTGTTCGATTCGCCGCTCTACTGAGAGAGATATTGGGGACTTTTGACTGGAATTTTTGGACTAATTTTATGGCATAGCACATTCATATTTTTTATAACTACTACCGCTTCCTTAGCGCAATAGGAAATGTGTTACAGAATCGCATATAAACATATGTATGTATGGAATCTATGCCATAGATATAGACGTACAGGTATATCTACACTATCAAAGTAATTTTTACAATTTACACCTTAGCGTTATAAACAATATTGTTGTTGTTTTCGCACATGCTGCTCGGTTGAAATTATAATCACATATAATGTAACACTATAAGTTGAGTCGATATACATATGTATGCTTTTTTTTGAGACTATGTATAGTACAGCTGGTTAAACAAATGGAAGTTGCGTAGTTAATAAAAGCATTGACAAAACTATTTCGCAGAATATGTGGTGAAATTGTTATATCATAATGGGCGGATATTACTTAGTAAGCTCATACGTGATTTACAATCCTGAAATGGACAGCAGTTTTGTAATAATGCCACCAAACACCCGTGTTTCGGGCATTTGGGCCCATTTGGGTCACATGGTGTGACGAGAGATAGCACATTTTCCAATTCCAGTTCTTATCAGTTCTTTAGAGGGCATTACTTTATTATATTACTGACACTCATTCAAACATAAAATTTAATTTATAAGTCAGTTTTCATCCGGGCCACTATGATCTGAAATTTTGTTTTGCAGGTTGTACTGTTGCTTAGGACAATAATCCATGGCAAATATCGTGAACATATTTGGTGAAATAAAAAACTTCTCCATACATAGATTAGAGTTTGATCGATCAGTTTGGAAGGCTCCTATATGCTATAGTGAGCCGATATCGCCGGTTCCGGAAAAAGAGCGGCTTCTTGAAATAGGACTTTTGTAAACAGTCAGGCGGACATACATAGCTAAATCAACTCAGATAGCAAATAAGTAAATTTGATCTTTTTTTATTATGTATGTACATATGTATACGTTAGGTTAGTTTAGTAGGCCAATGAGCCACGCATAGATTAGTTTTGGTCCTTTGCTTTGGACCCCAGATGAATACTGCGTAGTCTTAACAATGCGGCACAAGTGCACAAGAGTTGCTCCATTGTTTTCCTGGTGCTTTGCTCTAGACATTTCCAGCAATCTTCTCGATCTGTCACCCTCGTTCTGGAGGCATGTGTCGCCACTAGTCAGTGACCAGTTAGTATTCCGATCATGTTCCTACTCTTTCTTTTATGGAGTGCCAATAGCAATTTTGGGTACTTCCGATTTACCATTTTGCACATAACTTTTGCAGTTTAACTCCCAGGTAGCACGTTCCATTGGGTTTTAATTTTCTTTACCATGCTTCTGTTCAGATCGTCGTATAGACAATGCATGGGTTTCCTAATGTTGATCACGTTTGGCAATCTCGTGCACTATTTTATTGCCATCGTTACCTTTAAGGCCTGGAACTCAGTAGGAGTGAAGTTGCTTGCTTCTGGCAACACTTTCCACTACTGCCCTGCTTCCCAAGACACTGCTGGGCGATATTCGATATGATTGCCTTGATTGCTGCTTGGCGGTCTACGAAGATGTTGACTTTGTCAGCAGGTGCATTATAGTCCAGCTCTGTGGCTTACGCAATAACAAATATCTCAGCTTGAAATATAATGCAGCGGCTCGGCAACTTAATAATAAAGTCTGCCTTATGCCTAACTTTGGACAGTATATTCCCGCACCAACTCAATTCTCCATTTTCGAGCCATCCGTATAGCTGTTTAGAGTGTTGCGCGCAACTAGCATACCTTTACGTCTACCATCTCTTTCTATGTTTATTTCGAATCTTCTTTCGTAGTTGAAAAGTGGGATCACTTTATATATGTATGTATAAGTATATAATTGATTTAGGAATAGACACGGCTTATGCACTTTCAGTATTACACTTCATAACAAATAAATAAATACTAAATTGAGATAATTCATTTCGCAAACAATCACATTTATCGTGCTCATGACATACTGAAAAATAACACGACATATTTTAGGTAAACACATTGTGATACCTGGGAGATATGCCACACCTGCACCCCCCATCGAGTATGCGAGATGCCCACTTGACGCGATCTTGAGAATATTTTGATCGTGATAATTTTTGCTTCCTCTTCATCATTTCACCACTCAAATTGTCAATATTTTCCGTTTATATATTTGTGTTCTCGACTTATTGATCAGTAGTCTTTGGTGGATTTTAGAGTGTTAAAGTTGTCGCGCTTTTCTTCAAGGCACCTTACCTAGACATTTATACAAGATGTTCGCGTTCGGAAATAAAAATACTATATACTGTGTCCTTTTGTTCATTTTACTCTTGACGCATGCAACGGCCGATGAACACTCGGTTAATCCAGCAGTGCCACGGACGTGTTACAGTTGTGAAGGCATCAATTGCTTGCGAGTCTCACAATTGAATGCTACGAGCGATTGCTTGGATTTGTTGGATTATTGTGTGACAGTTTTTAGAGGATGTAAGTGTATTGATCATTGAGGGTATTTAGTGTAAAAATTAAAAAAAAATGTACTATATAGGTGCCTGAAATCAAAAGTAAATTCCAAGCATTGCGTTTGATCCATTCTATATGAACTGCTGTCGTAAGGATTTAAAGAATCAGAGACGCTTTAAAAGGCATATGAAACTCCGTACAAAAAATCGTTAAGGCAATAAATAGTTTGGATTTTCCTATAACATTTTCGTACAAGAATCAATGGCAGGCTCACGTGTTACTGTTAATCGGACTTCTTCCCCCAAAGAAACGCAAAAGCTCCATTGATTACTACGTTTAGTTAAAGTTTAATCCAAGCTGCTTATTTGTGCCTCTTTTAAATTAGTTCCAAATTGAAAAACTCAAGGATTCCGAGAAAGTTAAAATGCATAACTTCATAAAGGAAGCTGGAGTAAGCAATAAAATTATTACCGAAATTCATGAGAAGTCCTACGAATACTTATCGAAAATGTCGAAAGTGTTATATTTTTATTAATTTCAAAATTATTTAAAATTAGTGTTAATGTGATAGATATAGTGCTATACCTGTTATTATTATTTTCAAAACGTGTTGAAGAAAAGCACACAAGTAGGAGTTTAAGGTTTAAGATTTTGCTAAACAAATTGTTGAGATTTCAGCATAAGTATGCATTTAAAACGTTGAACACTCGCACGTTGAACAAAACTCAAACTGTAAAAATATCTCATTTGTCCGTACAAATTCCTGATATAAAAGTACTATTACAGTTATAATATAGTATGACATTTTATGAGAGCGAGTAAAAAATGCTCTGTATTGATTCACTAAACATATGAATGATGTTGAGTTATAAGCTTGAAATGTTTTGTTAGACTTAAGCCATGCACATTTGAGAACTCCGACTAAATAACATATACAGGAGTAGTCTTTACGAAGAAAGTTTTTCAAGGGAAGAGAACTCAAAGCCTTGATAAATCCATATTGTCCTCATAGTAATTATCATAAAACCCTCAGAGATCGTCATAGTGCCTTAATAATTTGACCAAAATTTTGGCGCAGATATCAGCGTACCCAGAAAACATTATCAAATTCATGTCGCGTCGCAAAAAAAAAGTATGACAACATTAAATCTCGAACAACCCTTATCGCAAGATTTCGTTGTCACAATTTAATTTATTCTGCCGATGATCAATCAGCAGACCTTAGATCATCTTTTCATATATCTAACCAGGGCTATTTTTATTAAGAAAATCATGAATTATAGCTATGGGGGCTTTCATATAAATGGGAAAAGCTTGTTATCTTGGATCGAAAACTTAATGTGTCAAAAGAACAAGAAGGTTTTGTCAATTTGAAAAGTACTTTAAGAGCAGGCCTTTATGGGTATATGTATATACTCAAAATGTTCTAAGGATCTAAAACATTAATAAAAGGAAGATCGGTATTCTTATTTTAGTATTTTCGCCCGCTTCAATTTTAAACCGTGAACATTTTCTAGTGAATATTTTTATAACTTTCGACGTGGGTTAACTCAGCAACAGTGCTTCAATGGACTTAATTCCCACACAATTTGTCAATAAAGGCGTAGGCGCCCGAAAGTAAAGATAAACCGAATGCAATGTTTCAAGATAAGCCGAATCCAACAAAAGTTGTTCGCGCACGAGGAAATTTTAAGCTTCAAGTTTTTTAGAACACCTGGATATATCGCAATCATACCACCAGACCAACGCAGAATATTAAATTCTGTTCTTGCTAGGGATCGAATGACTTCTTTTTACTCTCGTACGTAATGATGAGTCGTTTAATGCGTTGAAAAGGCATGTTTTAGAGAGAGCTTAATGGAGAATATCGTGAATTTTTTTATAAAACGGTTCTTTACTACAAGATGCAAATTTGAATTCCCGATTTCGTCGAATAATGAATATTGAATTCTTACGCAACATTTTAAAAAGTTTTTACCAGCATCTAAAAGTTTTTTGTCGGGTTTGATCTCTGCAAGTTGCAAAACCATAAAATATTCCGTTACACACCAACTGAGCCATTCCTAACTTTAAGTTAAGCATATTTTCTCCAAAAGCTGATACTTAAACTAATAGATTTTTCTCTCCTTATTTCTAATAGTCACAGTAATAGCTCGCGGTTGCTATGCCGACTTGGAAATGAACTTGCGTGATAAATGTGACTTGGACAACCATCCCGAGTGTGTAAAATGCTTCGGCAATCGTTGCAATGACAAGGGACGCGCCGATTTCCAATGCATCGAGTGCAAGTCGAGTGAGGTAAGTGGCAAGACATATTTCTAGAATATTATTTCAAATTTAAAAACGTTCCTCTTATTAACTGGCAGGATAAAAGATGCGCCTCCGACACCAGCGCCCTGACTGCCGTGCAATGTCCAGTGCCCACCGCACAGAACTCTTACTGTTATGTCCGCGAGTCCAAGGAGGAAGGCACTACACGTGGCTGTTTTGTGCATCAGCAAGAACAAGAAGAGTGCCTCAGTGATGCACAGTGTTCCATGTGTTTGAGCGACGACGCGGTGGCTTGCAACGCATACAATGTATCCACAGGAGCTAAATCAGGCAGCAGCAGTGGACTTAGCAAAGTCAGTGCCACATCTACCGCTTCTTTTCTGCTGTTCGCTTTTATTGTGCGTTCAATATAAATATGTGATTGTGTCTTTTTTTACTAGAAACTAAGTATTCGATAAAAGTATTCAACACCGAGTTCTCGCGATAAGAGGGTGTTGTTAAATTTATTACCTGTTAATCTTCATATTCTACGAATAAAGTAATTGTAATGACTAGACTTAGTAAGGTATGAACTAAAAGTTCATTACCAAACAAATTTTTTGTATGTACATACATAAGGTACAGGGTGGCTATAAAAGAACGAATGTGTATTTTGAACACATAGAAACATTTGATAATGAAGCTCTTTAATATTAATAATATGAAGCTCTTTTAACCAAATCAGATCTTTCGGTTAGACTTGAGTTCAAGTACCAGTCTGAATATACATTTTAACAATGAGTGACCGCGAGAGTAAGTTAGACGAGCTTTTAAGGTCAAGAGAGCTCTGTTTATAAGTACTAAATTCTAGAAACGTTTTGATTGGCAAATTACCTGTTCACCGAAGTGTTCTCTCAATAAATTCATTGACTGATGCGATGTGTGGGGAATGAGATTAGTCGGATGCCATTTCAGGCATCAAATAGTAGGTTATCATGGCGCGAGAACGGTCGTCATTGACGGTTACGTTCTCACCGACGTCGTTTTTGAAGAAATATGGACCGATGGTTCCACCGGCCTACAAACTACACCAAACCGTTGTTTTTTCTGGATTAAATGGCGACTCTTGAATATCATTAAATTGCTCTTTGTCTCAAATAGGACAAGTTTGCTTTTTTACATACCCTTAGGCCAGAAATGGGCCCCTTCGTTGAACAATATTCGGCTCGAAAAAGTAAGATCTTCTTGAAACTTTTCAGAAGCCCATAGAGCAAAGTTGCTGCGAACGCGGTCTTCGTACACACTCTCAGCTACGGCTGCTATATTTTCTTCACTGCGTGCTGGATGTGGTCTGTTCGGTCGAATATTATACATACAATTATACAATATGAATGCTGGCAATTGTGTTGCCCATAAGTTGAGCGAAACACATTCTTTACACATAACATGACAGCTTGACACGACTCTCGCGGGAACTGTCAAAAAAGACTATTGAAAAAAGTACCTCTACTTGGTTCACCCGTTATTTCATTCCTAGTTTTAATTTTTTTTAATAAAAAGGCTTTGTATTTAAACTTTCGACAGTAATTATAGTTGTCTCGGATTCGCCAAACGTAAATCTCTATAGTATCGAACGAAGTATAAAAGATGTTCTAACAAACGGGCAGCACTTGTGGTGCAATTCTGTCTTCAGACGCAATAGTTTTATGTTATGATACTTTCTTAGTTGAGAGTTTATTTTTTTCGCGTTAAACCATTTTTTTCGTATTAACCATTCACAATAGAAAAAGTGAGCTGAAATATGCAGAACTAAACTTGACAGCATTGTAGAAGTTATTTGTTGTTGTTAATTTTTTGACAAGAGCGCAGAAAAATTTCCATTGGAAGACAACTTGTCATTTGTGCCATTCACAATGGTAAAACTGGTCTAAAAATCATAAAACAAAACTTGGAAGCATTGAAGAAAGCGTTTATACGACTTCAATAAAGGATCTATATATTCTTTTAAATCGCATTCAACTCGATAATTTTATTCTTGCTTTCGCAACTAAAATTTTTGAAATGAGAGCAAGCAGACATATGTCGAATCAAAGACTGCTAAAGAATCAGCACGAGAACTGATGGCATCGCAATTGGTAATTGAGCAGTTTTTCGACCGCAAGTGCCATATTCTGATTTGATATGCTCAAATCATCTTTAAGTGGGTTTTACTTAAGTATGTAAATTTTTGATTGCCGCTTTGAAGAAAGATTACAATACACTAAAAAGATATAACTGAAATATTTTAGAACTTGAACATTTAATAATAAGAGAAGAAATATTTTTTTAATTTCAAAGTTTCACTTTGTATAAGTTTGAAATTTAATCTAAACTAACACTTTCATGGTTACTCGAATCTAATGGTGGTTATGTCATTATTATATTCGCGCTCTAGCTGATTTGAAGTAACCCCAAAAGTGCTAAATATATGTTGGTACACACGAGTATAATCTAGTGGGATTTCCCAGATTAACAGTTATTATCAAGGCATTAGCAAAAATGCCCGCGAAGCTCAATAGTGTGTTGCTAGTTCATATTCTCACGTTTGCTGATAAAATGTCATTCGCTTGGAATCCCAAACACCAAAAATTACCGTTATGATACATTGCCAATTAGTTTTATGGCTTTCTATAAACATATACCCCTCATATTATAAGTACTTGGAAATTTATGACAATAATCATATACATATGTACATACTTATATGAAGCACTTTCAAACAGAAGAAAAATGATAAGTAAGGGTTTGACTGCAAAATCGTTGTTTTATCTTACATAGTATAGAAATTAATCGAAGATAAGTAAAGAAATGGAAGAACCAGAAACTATAATAATCTATAATCTACTTTAGGTAGAATTCATTTTTCAAGTGTGCCATATATATGAGAATACAGGCATACAAATTAGAGCGGACCGGTTAACAGGGAACAAAACAAAACGGAAAATCGAGAATGTGGGAAAAAATCGACCCGGTCTAATATACATTTTCTATCAAATTATATTCGGAACTTCAAATAGTGTTGAAATAGTGAATAGAGTAAGTAGAGGTACTTTTTACAAAAGCCTTTTTTTGAGAGATCACCCTTGAGTCGTATCAAGCTGTCAAGTAATTTTGTTCAATATTGTTTGGTATTTCATCATGAAAGGAATTACACCTAAACAACGTTTACAAAACGTTCAACTTTATTAAACTCACGACTTGGCACATTTACGTCGAGGTCTTAAATTGAAAGCACACAAAATTCAGCTTTTGCAAGAACTGAAGCCGATCGACCTTCCCAAACGACACCGCTTCGTTCTATGGAAGATCCCACATTTTTGAGCCAAATTTTGTTCAGCGATGAGGACCATTTCTGGCTCAATGGTTACTAAAACCTGAAGAAGTTCTAGAGCCATTTCATCCAAAAAAAAAAATCAATGGGTTGGTGTGGTTTGATGCCGCTGAGAACGTAACCGTCAATGGTGACCGTTATCGCACCTTGATAACCGACTATTTGCCTCAAATTAAACCTCGAGATCTCGGTGACATTTGGCGAAAAGACGGCGCCATTTCCCACACATCGCATCAATCAATGGATTTATTGAGAGAACACATTGGTGAGCAGATAATTTCAGGTTTTGGGTCGGTCGATTGGCCTCCAAAATCATGTGATATCACACCGTTAGACTACTTCCTGTGGAAGTATGTAAAGTCTAAAGTCTATGCGGGCAATCCTGCTTCGATGATAATAAACATTCCCCATTAAATTTGAAGTTTCTATGTTTTTTCTTTAAAAAAGTACGGAAATTCATAATGGATCACCCTTTACTTATATATAAAGATGTTCAGTTTAGATCTCTTCAAACTAATGCGAAAAGAATGTGTGAATTCCCAACACAGAGGAGACTTGGCTCTTATTTTCTTCCCCCCCAGTTGTCAACTAAGGTGGCAAAGATAGTTCGTATAACTTATCGTTTCATCTTATGGAATATTTGCTCAAAAACCACTCGAGAAAGCCACATATCTAATCGTAGGATTTGAACCACGTGATGAGACACTTAACGTGTCAAGATCATCGAACAGTCCTTGAAAAATCCCTAAATGTATGTATATGTTTATTTTAAAGATAGTCAGATATTTCCCGTAGACCTAAAGTAAATTTGAAATCGTGTAAATTTTGATAGGAATGAGGTCGGATGATGAACGTTCAATTGATTGGAATTCAGAGTCCTTTGCAGAAAACTAATAAAATATTTTTTGGCGGGTATTTTCACAATTTGTGAATGTAAAGTAACCTTTCAAGGTAGGAACTTAATTTACTCACTGAAATCTGATTATTTTTCAACGTCAAATAAGTATTTGCACTTCACTTGAAGAGCAGCACAAAAACTTCAAATGAACCGCAATTCAAAGCTTAGTGAAGATTAACGTTGATTATAATGGCATTTTAAGCTTATCATGTTCAAACTTAATTCGTCGGAACACAAATACTTCAACTCATTCATTACTTATTGTCGACGGTATTATGAGGCATTTTATATTCGGTCGGAAATTGTTGTCTGCAGTTAGTACTCTCTCAAACAATAGCTTAAGGTCAAAATATTTGATCTTTTTGGCTATTGGAAAACTAGCTGAAAACTGCGCGATGATTTATGCAGCAGTATGCCTCAAAGTTAAAATAGTTTTCCTTTAAAGTTTTATTTTATGAAATGGAAAAGGACAAAACTATAGAGTTCTAAGTACTTCTCATTTAGAGGTTTTATGCAGATCATATTCTGCTGTTTAAAACAACTTTGAACATATAGAATTGGGAAGCAACTATCCGAGTACTTTTAAACTAAAGGAAGCTTCGGATAGTGCAGAGCTGGGAGGTTCTAAGAGGTGCGTCGGAGGTTATTGGTGCAGAAGTCACAGGACCACGCACCAAACTCTCCATAGCTATGGGACGTTTTCCGAGCATTTTTAGGCAGAAGTTTTTGCCATAAGTCAGTGCATAAAGATAAACCTCCAACGCAACTATCACAACGAACTTATAACCATAAGCGACACTTAAAGCAATCTCTGCCAATGAGAACAAATCGCTACCGGTGGAGGAGTGTAGAGAATGGCTGAATAGCCCAGCGGAACGTAGCTAAGTGCCTCATCTGGGTTCCCAGTCACAAACGTATAACGTTTGGTGTGTTTTACGTGGGTATCTGCTGACGACAGGCTTACTCCACGGCGCTCAAAACTACAGCGGATCAAATCAATGCGTTGATCAGCGCAGCATTTTCAGTTCACCAATTGGCAGTGTGGAATGGACACACTAACCACCTTGGTCGGGTTCAAGGCCCATCTAAAACCTCTGCCGTGCTTTGGGTCCGGCACCCGGTTGCAATGCAACTCTTGAATGCACTCCGCAATTAAATGCGACCAATTTTCTGACCCCGCACCCTGACCAATTTTCTGATGCAAAAATGCATTCAGAGTCCCCGTAAGCAGGAAACCCAGACTCAGACAAAATCTGAACATATAGCCGGGAATGTACTGCCTGACGAGCTCGCCCACTCCGCAGAATCCACTAACATGGTAGGACCTGAACCCTTCATCGCGGTGGGTCGCCATGCCATAAAGGAGCTGTTCTGAAAGGAAGAAGGGGTAGGCAGAGAGAGGTATTGGCAACAACTCCAAGGCATGCGCCATCCCAAGTTGCTAATGGGGGGTTACAGTCTCAGCTAGTCCCGTGAGACAAATTTAGACTTCTTGTCGCATTCTTTACTGTCCACTGCAAGATGATGAAGCATTTATAAAACAAGGGTGTAGCTGCGACAGGGAGCCTGAAAACCTAGAACACCTACTGATTGATTGAATAGCAGTCTGCAGATACAGGTTGAAGGCCCTTGGATCCATGTTTCAAATAGGAATCACATCGCTTCTCTAGCACCCAGTAGAATATTAAACTTTATCAATATGCTATGACTAGGTGAGTCTTTGCGATTTAAGAGAGGGCACAATAGACCTAAGTTCGCAGTGTTTTCCTCGTCAATTTATCTAATCTAATCTAATGGGCCCAAAATGAAATGGTCCTGATTCCGTTTTGCGGCCCCAATTATGGTCTAAACTTGCACCTCCCAGCTGTTATTAATTCGAGCCAGCCGCGGCAGTCACTTACCGGAAACCATTATGAATATTGGCAATCAAAGGAATTATGTTTTTGTATTTTTTTAATATTAAATGCTGATCCATTTCGAGGTTCCCTACTTTTTTAAAGAAGCAACTTAGAAAATTCAAATTTATTGCGCCATGTTTATTATCATTCTAAAGAACATTCTTTGGTATTTATTTTTTGAATTTTATCTCTTTCTAATAGTGGTCGTGGCTACGTTTCAGCTGATCCATCCGTTGTGTGGGAATTGTCGCCGTCTTGTTGAAACCAGATATTGGCGAGATCACGAGCTTCAATTTCATGCATCAAATAGTCGGTTATCATGGCGCGTTAGGGGACCATTACGTTATCACTGGCAACATTTTGACGAAATATGGATGGATGATTTCACCGGCACACGAAACACACCAAACCGTTGTTTTTTTGGATGAAATGGCATCTCTTGAATTTCTTCAGGTTGCTGTTCATCCCAAACGCTGCAATTTCGCTTCTTTACATACCCATTGAGCCAGAAATGGGCCTCATCACGGAACAAAATTTTGCTCGAAAACGTCGGATCTTCTTGGAACTTTTCAAGTGCCCATAGAGTGAAGTGTTGTCGCTTGGGAAGGTCGGATAGGGATCCAATAATGAATGCTGGATCTTAAGATGGATGATGGTGTTGCGAATAGTACGCTCAGTAGGCCAATTACGTTGACCATAAGTTGACCGAAGCGTGCGAGACACATTCTTCACAGAACGTGAATTTTCGAAGTGAAGTTGAACGATGTGTAAACGTTGTTCAGGCATTTCCATGACGAAACGCCAAACAATACCTCTTACGATGCACGTCATTATAAGTTTTCATTTAAGGAGTTATCAAGCGGTATAATAAGTCAATATAGATAAATATCTTCCTCAAAAACTATTCCATAATATTTGGTGTTTACAATTAATATTTATGCAATCGCAGTAAGCTGTATGCATGCAGATACTTACATTTTACCGGTTGCTGTTAGTAACTATCAGCGAAGCTTATGGAAGAGTTTCCCTTTATCAGTGGCAGCAATAAATATAACACTTAAAAACAAGCAAATTATTTGACTTGCAATTGAGATCACACGGTTTTGCTGGATACTCTCGTATACGGCCAATTAGATGTTAGGTATAACCAAATAATTCCAACAAATATAATTAAGAAATTAATCAGCAATAAATAAATAAAGTGCAATAAAATTAAATCAAGTGTCATACTTGAGAAATTATCAACAAAGTGTTGGAAATTTTCAAAGAGGAAGCGCATAAGTTGAAGTCTATAAAAGAAACTGATGAAAATAATTTCAACTGACTAACCGAACGAAATGTGTCGCTTGGAACAACTCGCGCTTGCAGCACTGCTTGCAGCTGTGCTCTTGATACACAACGCGGCTGCCACCCAGCAGGCAAGGACCTGCTATGCCTGTGAAGGCATTAACTGTCAAAGAACGTCACTTGCCCAAGAGCAGAAGTGTTTGAATGCCTTGGACTATTGTGTGACTGTCTTTGATAAGTGTGAGTAGAAAACAAAAAATGCATAAAAATATCAGAAATATCTAATGAATATAAATTTTAAGTTCCCCAATTAATCATTGACTTTGTTACCTCGGTTTTCAGTTACCGTTGTGGTAAAGGGCTGCTCACTCGAGGTGCCCAGTGATTTGCGCCGCCGCTGTGATGCCAACACTGTCGAATGTCATAAATGCAACACTGATCGCTGCAACAATTTGGGTCAACCGAATTATCTGTGCTTGCAGTGTGACTCCAGCAAGGTATTCATACAAATATTTCAACACTGACAATTGCGCAAAAATAATGGTAATTCCATATATTGCTGCATTTCTAGGATGCCAATTGTGCTAGCGCTGCCAGCACTGTAACACCAACACGCTGCCCCTCCCCGACTGCCCAGAACTCCTATTGCTATGTGAAATACGACGGCGGTGTCACCACACGTGGCTGTGCCACAACTCTGGCGGACCAACGCAGCTGTTTCGCGAGTGCCAATTGCATGCTCTGCTCACCCGGCGAACTGAAGAGTTGTAATAATGTGGACTTCCAACCCGGTACACGGGCTCTGCGGCTTTAGAAAGTAATTCATATGTGTATATTTGAGTGGTTAAGTAAAATTGTAAAATCTTAGCGGTTTTGATGTTCAACTTGTTTTTGTTTTATATTTAATAAATAAATTGTTAAATGTGTGGTTGCATTTGTCGAAAATATTTTGGAATTATTTGTTGTGGTATGACTTTTTTATAACTGGAGAATGAAAGTTGTTACGCTAGCGCAGGCTTTTGGCATTTCTTTATTGTGTTTTTACTACGTACATAACGCCGAACCCGCAGAAAAAATCTCAACAGGCATATGGGTGAACTTTTATTTCACGTTTACAAACGACAGAAAGAGTTCGAGCTTTTCGCTATTACTTTTAAGACCAAGTAGGATTGGAAGTTGTGAAGATTTTCAGGCAAACACACGCTTTCAAGACACTGCAAGTATTTAAATGACATAAAATGTTGATCTGGACTTTTCTGATATTGGGATCTGCTAAAGAACCTACAGGTTTTTTGAGAAGTACGTAATAACATAAATAGTTTCCAAAGATCACGATCGAAATATTTTTAAATTCTATAATGTATATAAATTCGGTGCTATCCTATGAAGTAAGGTGCATTTAAATTTATAATTTCCATCTTCTAAATTAAATCTCTATTCCTTGAAGTTACCTGTACATAGACGGCATCATAAACTCAAGAGTATTTTTTAGTTATCTTCATATACACTCTGCTGCTATATTTTCTTGACTGCGTGCTGGATCTGGTCTATTCGGTTGAATATTTCGCTATAATGAATCCTGGGTCTCAAGACCAGACAATACTGAACAGAAATAACATGACAGCTTGACGCGATTCTCGCGTAATCTGTCAAAAAAAGGCTATTGAAAAAATTCCTCTACTTGGATTAAATGATAACTTTTGGCTACATTCAAATCAAAAACAGCAAGGATTATAATCCTCATTCCACCGCTCTAACGGCTTTTGGTTCTATGTAACTTGAACGGACATAGGTTTACATCCGGCCAAAGCATGTAAATTCAGTAGCACTCCATAAAATTATTATTGTTATTTCCACCAAAACAATATATGGTTATGGGCAGTGTTTAAATCTTTTCAAAATTATCACACTTCTTGGATATCCATTGATTCCACGAAGCAAATACAATGCCTTAAATGCTTTAAATTACTTTGGAATAGTTTATGAGAGTACTCAGTGACTAACTATTATAAAAAACCTCCTTCATGTTAAAAATACTTTAGATGGACCACAAGTCATACCTGTGGAGCCGTGGTGAGCAGTATTACGAATAGACGAAAGCCAGTCTTAGTCTAGCTTAGAGAAGTTAAAATCATTCTCAAAAGTTGATTTTATTGGTCGGTTTGTATGGCAACTAAGTATATGTTATAGTTTGGACTACTACAATTTGTTTAAAGATTGTGACTTTATGCGGACTTAAATAGCAATCCATGCCAAATTATGAAGATAACTTGTTAAATAAAAAAGTTTTCCGTACAAGAAATTGAGTACGATCGTTCGGTTTGTATGAGAGCTGTATGCTATAATGGTCCAATTTGAACAGTTCCTTCAAATGAGCAAGCATAGCGAGAAAAAGACGTGTGTAAAATTTCAGATAGATATCTTTAAAACTGTGGCACTAGTTCGCGTATATACAAACAGACGGATAGACAAATGTGACTCAGCTCGTCAAGATTATCATTTATATAAATATATATTTTATAAGGTCGTTTACTTCTGGATATTACAAACTTCGTGGCAAATGAAATGTATTCTGTTCAGGGTGTAATAAAGAAATAGAGGTAGCTCCACGACAACCGCGAGGTTAGTTCTGGATAAAGAAGCGTACGGGTCTGATAGTGAACGAGGCCAAGACGAAATATCTCTTGTCATCAAACACGCACTCACGACTTGACTCCCACGTCACTGTTGACAGTCATAACTTCGAAGTCGGACACAATTTCGTCTATCATGGAACCAACATCTGATGAGCTGACGAGTTTTCGCAGAAGATTTATGAACCTTTGTGTATTTTGCACAGAGTTCAACGAATTACAAGACAACGGCCACGCTGGCTAGGTCATGTCGTCCGAATGGAGGAAAACACTCCACTTGGACTCTTTTAAGAATTTAACTTGATACTGTATTATATTAAAATAAAGATAAGCAAATTCGCACTGCCGTGGATCCAGTCACACTCCAGAACGATTAATAAATCGATAAGAAGAAGAAGTTGGCACAGAGTATTAGTCTGTTATTACGAGCTTTTCGATTACAAAGTAAAAATTGTGAAAAATACCAGAGTAATTCCCTCGGCTTTTAATCGAATTAAATTCAGGAACACCGAATGGATTTGGAGCTTTTATTGTTAAGACTATATTTTATAGGAAGTACCTGCATACGTATTACAAATGTAATCAGTTTTTAAGTGCGTGATATTACATATGTATGTAGTAGCCTACGTACCCCACGTCAATTCGTACAACTGAAGACCACTTCATATTTATCTACGAGTACTATTATCTAATAAAACATACAGAGATAGGTGTAAACACTTTACTATTCCAAACAAAAATATTATTTAAAGTCTAAATGGGAGAATCAACAAAATTACAAGTACGGGCATATGATGCATGATGCATGAATTCCCATAACAACAACAAGCCCAGCAATATCTATAAATATAAGTTGCGATTTAATGCAACGGGTTATTTGACTGATGTAACAGTACCAGTAGAGGCTTAAGAAAATGTTGGAGCTCAATAAAAGGACACACAAAGTGCTGACGTATGTGCTGGTGGCCTTGGTGCTGCTGCAAGTGCTGTTCAAGCCCACCGAAGCGGCGACAAAGTGTCACAAATGCACCGGGATTAATTGTCAACGCACGACTTACGCAGCCACGGAGGATTGCACAGACGCGCTGGACAGTTGTGTCACCGTTTTTCAAGAATGTACGCGACCTTTAAAAATTTCGAGTATACTTTATAAAATAAATTCTCCATTTATCCATTGTGAATATTCGCAGCTATGGTCCTAGCACAAGGCTGCCTTGGTCAATTAGCCGTAGAGTTACGTAACAAATGTGAAATGCCAAGCACTGAGCAGACCGATGGAGCCGAAATGACCGATGTTGATGCCACCGTACCCGCTGTTAATAGAAACTGTCATCAGTGTAGTGAGGATTTGTGTAATAATCTTAGCGCTGAGGGTACCGACTGCTTACAGTGTGATTCAAATGAGGTAAGATCTTAAACTTGCAAAATAAATATGATATTTTATTGAATAATGCCACAGGAAGCCAAATGTGCGAGTGATACTGAAAGTCTGCAACCACAAAGATGTCCTATTTCAAAGGCCGTAAATACGTATTGTTATGCCAAAATTGAGGCAAGCCGTGCAACACGTGGTTGTGCCACAGATTTGGCGCAGCAAAAAGAATGTCTGAGCAATAATGGTTGTAGTCTCTGCTCACCTAGCGATATTAATGGCTGCAATCGTGATCCTAAGGTAGCAACAAATGATACAACTTCGAGTACAGGTGGTTCCAGCGGTGGCTCAGATAGTGGAACAAGTTCTGGTACGGGAAATGGAGGTTCGAGTTCTGGAGCTGGCAATGGCGGCTCAGATAGTGGAGCAGGTTCAGGCTCAGGTACAGGTGGCGGTGGCTCCAGCTCTGGAAGTTCAGGTACTAGTAATGGCGGTTCGAGTTCCGGTGGCTCCAGTTCAGGTACAAGTGGTGGTGACTCAAACTCTGGAAGCTCAGGTACTGGTGGTAGCGGTTCGAGCTCTGGTGGTTCCAGCGGTGGCTCACATAGTGGAACAAGTTCTGGTACGGGAGATGGAGGTTCGAGTTCTGGAAGTGGCAGTAGTGGCTCGGGTTCCGATGCAGGCACAGATGGCAGTGACTCGAGCTCTGGAAGTGGTTCAGGTTCTGGGTCAGACAGTGAAAATAGTGGTGCCTCCGGTGTATCAAATAAGTTATTTGTCGCACTGATTTTCATGGCATTACCAAAATTTATATAATTTAAACAAGAAAAGTATTTAAATTAATGTCGTAATAAGATATATGACTATAA
This sequence comes from Bactrocera tryoni, assembly GCF_016617805.1. Lineage (NCBI taxonomy): Eukaryota > Metazoa > Arthropoda > Insecta > Diptera > Tephritidae > Bactrocera > Bactrocera tryoni. Next base: position 42,474,652 of record NC_052501.1, read on the forward strand.
TGGTTGTAAAAAATGTTCTTTTAACTTTATGAGAAGCGTTTTCCTAACAAGGAAGCTTAATCGAAGAGAATTAAGAATTGTAACTAAGAAAATCTTAACCAGTACCAACTGAAATCGGGCGAGCCCTCAACGAATCGAATTATCTGATTAGGCTATCAGTTTTAATTATCATGTTTTTCTGTATAGAACCGTACGAAGCTTTTAACACTTTGCTGGAGTGTGAAATTTCCCCCGATTTGTGGTGTAATGATAAGCAAAAACAAATCTATAGATTGAGAGATATTTTGCTTGCTTTAAATGAAAGATAACATTATGGGAAAACTACATGAAATTTCCGGAAAGAAAAAAACCCAAGTCAAGGTTATTAAAAAGTAATGTTAAGACATTGCAGTAACGCATATTATTGGTTATCTCTTTATTAAACCAATCGTGGAAAATATTTAGCTCGAAACTCCCTATCTGAAGAGGAAGCACTCATCTGATATCGCCTAAATTTTTCTACTAAACTGTTAAATTTTACTAGGGAGGGTTAACTAGAAGCTGTGTTCTCCGCAAACAAACTAATAGGACCAAATATTGCCAAATACTGGAAAAGACCCGTGAAAAGGAGATAGAACACACCATCTCTTCGTCGATTTTAAAGCTGCTTTTGACAGCATGGAAAGGAGCTGCCTTTATGCCGCGATGTCTGAATTTGGTATCTTCGCAAAACTAATTCAGCTGTGTAAACTGACGCTGAGCATAACCAAAAGCTCTGTCAGGATCGGGAAGGATCTCTCCAAGCCGTTCGATACAGAAGTTTCAGACAAAGCGGCTCCCTTTCGTGCGACTTCTTCAATCTACTCTTGGAGAAAATAATTTGAGGTGGAGAACTGAATAGAGAAGGTACCATCTTCTATATCATTGGTCTCAACAACCACGCCGTTAGTTCTGCTTTCAAAATGGATAAGGAAGCAAAGAAAATGGGTCTAGTAATGAACGAGGGTAAGACAAAATATGTCCTGTCATCAAACAATCAGACGTCGCACTCTCGACTAGCCTCCCATGCTACTGTTGGCGCAAACATCCCATAGGTGCACAAAGTCAGAATACCCAAGTGACACCTGTTGGACTGGGGTAAATATTTAATTTTTTTTTTGTTCAGATTAGATATGTACTAGCATTCTAAAGTCCAAATACAAACAGATATATACATGTGTCACCGTGACAGTTTCACAAATATCTGATACAGACCCTTATCACCAACAATTTTGTGTCATACAAAGTCATTACATATTTGTGCTCGTGATATAGAAACCACAATAATAATCTGGGTAAACTTAATTTGTATCATTAAAGTGACAATGAAGCTCCATAAAAGCACCTCTTCATACTAAAATTATCAATTAAATGATAACTTTTAAGGGCGTCAATAGCATTTTTGTTCCACATTGCTGATGATACCCTCCACTGATTAATTCCTTTTATAAAAATTTATTAGAATAGGTACTTATCTACATCGGTAGAAATAACGGTAGACTTAATTTCCGCCAGAACTGATAACGGAGCAAACAAGTCAGCAGTAAAGTGGGGTAGTGACTAAGAGTGTCTGCTGCTTAACTCAGCGTGTATGCTAATTGAAAAAGTCATTATTTATGTTATCTGGTCACAAACAAAATTAGCTCAGTCCTGGATGAACTTAACTGCCTCGAAAGCATTTGTTGCATATCTCTGTTTATCGCTATCGATGACGTATGTATAATGACCTATCGTAAATATAGTGATATAGCATTGCATCATCTTCGGAACATGTCCTGCCCTAACCGTATTATTTCATATCAGTTGGTTGGCTGAAATCTCAGGGTTAAGAACTTTGGTATTATTATACTCTTTTAACACAGTGCCACAGAGTATAATAATTTTTTTTTGAACCTTTTAGTGTGCCAGCTTATGACCTAAAATTATCCATATCCAATCAAAACTGTTCAATCTCCAGATACAGAATACATACATAAGTATGGTTCCTAATCCTTAATCCCACATATATTGATGATGGTATGAGAGGTATGGGCGAAAACCCATCCATCGAAATAAATTTTTTGTTGGTTGGTATGACTGTCAGTGACATCTGTGCCAAACGTCACGTCAAAATAATCATTAGTGTTTGGTATACGCATGTCTTTCTGATGTACATAAAGTGCATTTGGCGATTTTAAGATGAGTGAGATTATTCAACAAAGAAGTTGCATTAAATTTTGTGTGCGGAATCAAATTCCTGGTGTGGAAACATTCAGAATGTAAAAAAAAGGCATTCAGTGATAATTTTTTTTCGCGAGCAAGTGTTTTTGATTTGTACAAATTATTCAAATTGGGTCCAGAACGCGTTTACGACGAACTACGTACAGAACGGCTATAAACCTCAACAGATGATTAACACGTCAATAAAATAACGGAATTAGTGCTTGGGAATCGACAATTAAAAGTTAGCCTTCTTATTGGCATCGTTGGAATACCAGAAAGATCAATGAAAACCATTTTGAAAGATCATCTGGCCCTAACAACAGTAAAATCATGATTGGTTCCGAAATTACTCAATGTTTTCGAAAAACAACGTCGTTAACGTCTGTGAAACAATGCTTTTCGACTAGCAGGATGTCATGTGGCAAACGTGAGCCGAAGCCGAAAAAACAGGTCAAAAATTAAGGTTATGTTGACGGTTTTCTTCAATTATCGATGTGTGGTGCATACCAAACTCTTTCCGAATAAGGAATACAATTTGAGTGTTATGCGTCGTTTGCGCGAAGCTATTCGTAAAAAAAGGTTAGAATTATGTGCCGACAACTCTTGGTATTTGCACGACGATAATGCACCGTCGCATACTGCTTTGCTTCTTCGTGATTTGTTCGCCAAATCCAATATCGTGCCGCAACCACCGTATTCGTCTGATTTAGCTTCGTGCGACTTCTGGCTATTCAGCAAACTAAAACGACCGCTCCGGGCAAATCGTTTTCGGTCAATTGACGACATTAAACGTGAATCGCTACGCGTATTGATGTATATTCCGAAAAGTGACTTTAACAACTGTTTCGAGGATTGGAGAAAATGTTGGCACAAGTGTATTTGGGCCGAAGGGCATTACTTTGAGGGGACGACAAAGATTTTAAATTAAGGTGTTTTAAAATTATGAACAAAGCCTTACTATTTTTGCCCATTGTACTATTTTGGTTAACAACAATATGCCCAATATAAGAATTTCACGATTTCATCGCACATAAAATGTTGAATTCTTTCGAACAACTTTAAAATAAAGTTTTTCCAAGATCTGAAGTTACTTCCTCGGCTTTGGTCTTTGGAAGTTGTGGGACTATGAAATGTTCCGTTTCACACACACCTGACCCTTCCTTACTTGTTTGGCTTATTTTTTATTCAGTTGCAGTATTTTTTGATGTATCTCCTAATAACATTAACCTAGAGTGATTTTTTTGGTTCTTCAAGCCTTCAATTCTTTTAAACAGATCATTGATTCAAACTGCATTTTTTCACCAACGACTCTGGTGCGGACCAACACATCTTAACCTACTTTACCTGCGGTGCATTAAAAAGCAATCGTTCTCTCACCACTCTTGTTGTGGCGGCAGAAAGCTTCTCCGAAATAATTTGGAGGAATGGTGCCGAGTTGACAGTACTTAAAAAAATCCGGGTTAGTTGCGGTTACTTAGACCACACTATAGGGGGAACGTTATTACAGATGTACATATATAAAACTAGTTCTTAAAGTAAGGGAAGCATTTTTTTTTTTTTGCAATTTTGCAGCTATGAAATTCAGATTACAAGCTATTTATCTTAGCCGTATCTTACATAACGTAAATTCTATATTTAGGTCGATCTGATACTTCAAAGATGTAATTTTCTACATTAGTTAGCCAATTAAATTAATATTTTTCATGTCGTCACTTTAGTGTTGGCAATACTTGAACTATGCTCTATTGCTCAAAAGCTTAAATTTATGTAAGGAAACATTATCTAGTCAAATTCAAAGCAAAAACGTATTTAGATAACTCATTAAAGAAGTATAAAATATTTTATTACGCCAGAATATTTATTTTATGGGAATCGCGTTTTCGATTCGCTACTTAAATTCGCAAAATATTGGCAAATCTAAGACAGTTGTGTTAATATTTGTTAGCTCATTAATTACAAAATAATTTTTCATAATAAAATTTTTTTGAATTTTAATGGTGTTATTGAATTATAATCGATTGTTGTGCTAATTTAACTTTGAGTCTTCTATTCGATTGGCTTATCTTTTCTAGTGAATTCATCTGCAATATAATAAATATATACTTTTAATAGGCCCAATATTAATCAGAATTACATTTAATCAAGGTGATTTATTAATGATAACTAAGGGAAAATCTGAAAAAATTTATGGTCTGAAAGCTATTGAAAGAAATCGGGAAATACTTAAAGAAAAGAAATAAAATACAAATTAAGCCTTAAAAACTTGAGTCAGAAAACTATAATTTTCCATAAAATATTTATTCAATTATGGTAATACACAAAATAAAATATAATCATATCAGTGTTAAACTCTAAATCTCGATAGAGGCTCACATTTGAAAGTAGTTCTTAAAGCAGATTTACCAAATGTTTTAAATGAATAATAAAAAATTAATTAAATAAACGAAACAAGTTAGGAAGGGCTACGTTTCAATGAAACTGAATATTTTATACTCTTGAGTCTTTATATTAGATATTAGGGAGGCTCAGTCAAGTATTGGCCCGATTTAATCCATTTTTAACATACAGACATACCATTGACAGAGAAGGATTATCCCTGAATTTCGATTACATCTCACACATTGACCGATATTTTCGGTCAAAAGTCTACTATAGGCACTGGTGTGCAAATATTTTTTTTTTGTTTTCCGATTTTATTAATTTTCACACTGTCGGTAGAAGTTCTTTTAATACTAGGGCTTAGCAAATTTGGTTGTTGTAGGTTTATTGGTTTAGTAGATATATACATTAAACGTATTAAAGACAGGGGCCACACCCAATTTTTATACATTTTTTGGTACTTTATTGGTTATCGGCTAATGGTGCTTTGTGGGCATTGCAGTGGTCCGATTACGCCCATCTACGAACTCGTAAATTTTTTTTGTACTAAGAAACCCGCATATCAAATGTAAATTTGTACTCAAGTTACAGTTTGCACAGACGGACGGACAGACTGACGTCAACCTGATCATTTATTATATATATTACCCTATATCTCTCTCGATTAGTCTTAGGCGATATGTAATGTAGGAACAGGTTGCAAAAGTATAAACATGACGGAAGTTTAATATTTTTGCCCAAGACATTTTTGAGATGGGTTATCTCCTGTTAAAATTTTTAACCAAAACAAGAAAAATTAGACAACTATGGCTTTATGGATGTCATATAGTTGCCATAGTTGGGTGTTAGTTGCTTTGTTCAAGTTATAAATATGATAACGCGTGATCCAAGTAAAGTTAGTTTTTCAATAGCCTATTTTTGACAGATCAGTTATTTTTGTTCAGTGTTGTTCGGCATTTCATCATGGAAAGACTTATGCCTGAACAGCGTTTACTAATCGTTCAACTTTATTAATTCACGTTCTGCAAAGAATGTGTTTCGTGCGCTTTGTTTAACTTACGGTCAATATAAGCGGCCTACACCATCACCCATTTTGAGAACCAGTAAAGAAAATATAGCAGCCGTAGCTGAAAGTGTACACGCAGACCGTGGAGAGTCGATTGGGCGCTGTTCGCAGTACCTCGAACTGACTTATGGAACGACTTGGCGCATTTTACGTTGAGATCTTCAATTGAAAGCGTACAAAATACAGCTTGGCAAGAAATGAAGCCGCTCGACCTTCCCAAGCGATATTGCTTTGCTGTGTGGGCTCTTGAAAAGTTCCAAGAAGATCCGACGTTTTTGAGCCAATTTTAAAGTCTTTTCTATTTACTGGCGTAGAAACCGCGGTTATACCCAAGTTAACAACAGCGCGACAATCATTTCTTCTTTTCGCTATGTGGGTTTTCGTCCATTAGGACGACATTACCAGCCAGCGTAGCCTCTTCTTCTTCTTCTTCTTAATAGGCGTAGACACCGCTTACGCGATTATAGCCGAGTTAATAACAGCGCGCCAGTCGTTTCTTGTTTTTGCTACGTGCCGCCAATTGGATATTCCGAGCGAAGTCAGGTCCTTCTCCACTTGGTCCTTCCAACGGAGTGGAGGTCTTCCTCTTCCTCTGCTTCCCCCGGCGGTTACAGCATCGAATACTTTCAGAGCTGGAGTGTTTTCGTCCATCTGGACAACATGACCTAGCCAGCGTAGCCGCTGTCTTTTAATTCGCTGAACTATAACAATGTCGTCGTATATCTCGTACAGCTCACCGTTCCATCGAATGCGATATTCGCAGTGGCCAACGCGCAAAGGACCATAAATCTTTCGCAGAACTTTTCTCTCGAAAACTCGTAACGTCGACTAATCAGATGTTGTCATCATCCATGCCTCTGCACCATATAACAGGACGGGAATAATGAGCGATTTATAGAGTTTGGCTTTTGTTCGTCGAGAGATCACTTTACTTCTCAATTGCCTACTCAGTCCGAAGTAGCACCTGTTGGCTAGAGCAATCCTGCGTTGGATTTACTTGGTGACATTGTTGGTGGTGTTTATGCTGGTTCCAAGATAGACGAAATTATCTACAACTTCAAAGATATGTCTGTCAACAGTGACGTGAAAGCCAGGTCGCGAGTGCGACGACTGTTTGTTTGATGATTTTGTCTTGCCCTCGTTCACTGCCAGACCCATTTTCTGTGCTTCCTTGTCCAGCCTGGAGAAAGTAGAACTAACGGCGCGGGTGTTGAGGCCGATGATATCAATATCATCGGCATACGCCAACAGCTGTACACTCTTATAAAAGATTGTACCTGCTCGATTAAGATCTGCAGCTCGAATAATTTTCTTCCGAAGTAGGCTGAAAATGTCACACGAAAGAGAGCCGCCTTGTCTGAAACCTCATTTGGTATCGAACGGTTCGGAGAGGTCGTTCCCGATCCTGACGGAGCTTTTGGTTATGCTCAGCGTCAGCTTACACAGCCGTATTAGTTTTGCGGGGATACCAAATTCAGACATCTCGGCATAATGCAGCTCCTTTTCGTGCTGTCAAAGGCAGATTTGAAATCGCCGAAGAGGTGGTGAGTGTCGATTCTCCATAATTTGGCGCATGATGAATATCTGGTCGGTTGTTGATTTGCAAGGTATAAGGCCACATTGATAAGATCCAATTAGTTTGTTGACGGTGGGCTTTAATCTTTCACACAATACGTTTGATAGAACCTTATACGCGATGATGAGGAAGCTTATGACACGGTAGTTGGAGCAGATTGTAGGGTCTCCCTTTTTGTGGATTGGGCAGAGCACACATAAATTCCAATCGTTGGGCCTGCTTTTGTCTGACCATATTCTATAAAGAAGCTCATGCATGCTCCTTAACAGTTCTTCGCCGCCCTGTTTGAATAGCTCGGCTGGCAATCCATCGGCCACCGCCGCCTTGTTGTTCTTCAGACCGGTAATTGCTATTCGAACTCAATCGGTAAGTAAAGAAGCAAAACTTACCCATTTGGGACGAAGAACAACCTGAAGAGATTCAAGAACTACTATTTCATTCAGAAGAATGGCGTTTTGGCGTCATGATAACCGACTATTCGCTTGAAAATGAAGTTCGTGATCTCGGCGATATTTTGATTCCCACACATCGCATCAGTCAATGGATCTATTGAGAGCACACTTCGGTGAGCAGATAATTTCACGTTTTCGGCCCGTGGATTAGACACCAAGATCGTGTGAAAGCATTTAGACTTTTTGCCGTGGGAATATGTAAAGACTAAAGTCTATTCGGACAATCCCGCTTCGATTCAGGCCTTGGAACAAAACCTCACGGATATCATTCACAAGTTACGAGACGAAATTTTCGAACGAGTTATCAAAAATTGGACTCAATGGATGTACCATCTGCGACGTAACCGCGGCGAAGATTTAAAAGAGATAATCTTCAAAAAATAAGTACCTTTCGAATGATATTAAACATTCTATATTAAATTTGAAGTTTCGGTGTTTTTTTTTTTAAAGGTAGGCCCTAATAAGAATACACTAAAATTTGGATACTTAACTGAATAACAAAGTGGTGTAGAAATTTTAAGCTTATACTATTCATTTAATTAAGTTAATAAAATAAAAGAAATTTTGGTATTAAATTACAGAGGTTTGAAAAGGTTTTCAGTGGCAGATGATATAAAGCATGGAAGGGGGATGCATACGCTCCGTAAAAAGAATTAAAAATAGTAGTTAAAACAAAAAATATGTATGTATGTAAATATAGAGAGCGATGGCTGAGAAAATCTGAGTACCACTTTAATATAAAGCGAGTTCGCACCAAAATGGGATTAAAACAACTGAAAAGGTTTAGAAGAACTATCAAATATATTTTGGGGGAAAAAACATGACACACAAATAAAGTGGTGAAATAAATGAAATATACCACAGAAATCTGTACATGTATGCATCAATACCATAAAGTTAAAGTTTGCGGATAAAACTTCTGGAGCAGCCAAGGACAGACAGATAATACAAGTACATTGTATGTATTTTATGGCATGTATTATTATAAGCGCATGCAAAACTATGAATGGCAGATGTACTAAGGTACAATTGTACCTACACACATATTAAAAAAAAAACCTGCCGATGCCGAAGTGTTCGTTTTGGTCTATGAAAGTTTTACAGCAATTCTAATCTCGAAAACAATAAGTGCCAATAGTGCTGATAAGTGTATAATACAAATTCAGATTACGATTAGCGAACGATAAATGTCATATATGTATGTATAGTATGTATGTATGTCGTTAAGCTTACCAATGACACACGTCCACAAACTTTGGCCTTTCTAGTGCAAGAACTAATAGCTAATCTATATTGCAATGCTTGTTATTTTTATTGTTAGTTGCTGTGTATATTGGTGGTTTTTGTTTTTGGCTATAATAATTTAGTACAATTGTTATTGATAACATGGCTCATAAATATTGTATTATATTTCCTTGTGACGCTAAGAAGTTATGAAATGATTGTAAAATACGCACACATTTGGTATCGCGATCGGTTGATAACACCACCGGCTAATTCAATGCGAATCTATAAAAGCCACTGACCAACGAATGGCCAAATTAGTTGGCCGTAAATTTTCGGACGTCTCTTAACGTGGAACGTGAATTGGGCAAAATGTTGCCCCGAAACAAAAAAATTGGACTCCTTTTATTAGGTTTAGTGTTCTACTTAGTCAGCAGTGAAATTGGTAGGACACTACAAATTTAAATTTGAATAATAGTGAAAGAAAGTTATTAAATGTGCATAATAATTATTATATACTATACAATAATTTATACATATTATATGTAAATATATTATAACAGTACAAGAAAAAAATATCGACGTGAGGTGCCACGTGTAAAAGTGTGTTTAAAGTTTCTGTGGAATATGGCGAAATTCATAACTATAAAATTAACGGATAATCGTTAATTACATAACGGTTCTGCAACCCAATGGATTTCATGTTGCAACGTTTAATTTTTCGTTAAATAATTTATGCGTTTATGAGCAGAGCAAAGACAAAGCAACTATAAATTTAAATAAACCATACGTTGCTGAGTATAAAGTGATAAAAATACGGTGTGGAAATCCAAATTAATAAAAAAATATGGCAGATAAGCAGCTAAGTTAAGATAGTGCTATAAAAACCCGCAAATGAATTAGGAAGTTTTATTAAAGGTGTTCTTTAATCACGTATAACCGAAGGTTAATTACTAAACGCGAAGCAAGTTTTGGCGCTAAAACTGAATATGGAAGTGAATATGTTCACAGCTTTTCTGGTTACCAAAAATACACACCTATATTTTCTTGCTTTACTTGTGGGTCGTTCACTAAATAATTACGTCTGCTGACAGCAGCTGATCTTATTGATTTTTTCTCATGATGATGTGTGTCTACTTTATTTATAAGCCAAGTTTACGGTTATAGCCGAGTTTACAACAGCGCACCATTCGTTCTTCCCTTTCGCTGTTTGGCGCCATTTGGAGATTTTAAGTGTAGACAGGTCCTCTCAGAGCTGGAGAGTTTTTATCCTTTCGGACGACATAGCGAGCGTAGCTGCTGTCTCTTAATTCACTGAACTATGTCTCAATGTCGTCGTATATCTCGTACAGCTCATCATTCCATCGACTGCGGTATTCGCCGTTGCCAATGCGCAAATGACCATAAAACTTCAGCCGAACCTTTCCTCTCGAAAACTCGTGACGCCGTCTCATCAGATGTTGTCATCGTTCATTCCTCTGCACCATATAGCAGGACGGGGATGAGGAATGACTTGTAGAGTTTGATCTTTGTTTGTTGAGAGAGGACTTTACTTCTCAATTGCCTACTCAGTACGAAGTAGCACCTGTTGGCGTTGTTACGTTGGTGTTGGTGTTAATGCTGGTTTTAAGATGGACGAAAGTATCTAAGACTTCTAAGTTAGTTCTTGTAGAAGATTTTACTTTTTCCATTTAGCTCAACGGCTTGTATTATTTTATTCAGGAGTATTTTGAAGAAGTTGAACGATAGGGAGTCGCCTTTTCTGAAACCACGTTTAGTATTGAACGGCTTGTATAGGTCACTTTACTGTTATATATTTGAACAGCTGATGCAGTAAGGCTCGTTTGAAAAAAAATGTCCCTCCCACTTTTGGTATAAATCTATTTTTTTACGTAAAATTATATGACCTATCACTTAGAGTTGAAGCCAAATGTAGGTAGAATATTAATTAAGCCCTTCCGGTTAACATGGACCCTAAATTTGGGATTTGAATCCACATATTTTTTGGAGAAAAATAATCAAACCATTTGGAAATAAATTTCACATGCTCGATTTTAGTGAGACTGGATTCGGCTTCGAGTAATCTGATCGATTTTGAAGCATTTTAGTTTAATAGAAGAAGAAAAATATTAATTATTTTGAAGACTACTCTATCTGCTTATTTGAAAGAAAAAATTATGACGAAAATATTTTTGTTTCCTGAAAACACTATTTTATACCAAAGGCATACCCCGCTCACATGGGAGTGGTAACGAGTCGAATCACTATTGTGATCCTGCACTCTAGTTCGCGACCAATGCCTGCTAAGATCAACGGCCAGTTCCTTGACTGCGAGATCCTTCTGATTTAGAGTAGAATGTAGGAGATCTACTGAACGGCTTATCCTTGGCAAAGTACATCTTGCCACAATCAAGGAACTTCTTAATGAACACAATCAAATAGGCATTCACGCTGTAAGGCTAAAAACCCATTCGGACGTAAAGTCATAGTTTTATGGAAGAAGCTGAGTCTAAGACATTTTCTTCTCCATTAAAATATCTCGGCAGCCATACCTTCATCGAACCAGGCGTTATAAGAATCCCTAGTGAGATGCCTATTAGGATCGATCCATTTAACCTAACTCATCCCACACACAGTCTAGACAGATAATGATTTAGCTCGCTTGAATATGTAGTAGCTTTCGTCGTTTTCTGTTTACTTTAAATTTGTAACATTTTCTAAATAAAATAGAAGTCAAGCAACAATGCGACTATTTATTCTGATATTAACGCATTACTTAAATTATTATTATTGCAAATATAATAAGTATCTCAACATTAAAAAACACTATATTTGTATCTACTAAATCTGTATCAGCAATAATGTCAACAGTAGGATTTTTGGAAAATATTTTTACAAGCTGAGCGTTGTTTTGACACTCGCTCATTAGATTAAATGGATTTTTGTCAGATTTTCTATTTTAGGCAATTTCACTATTATCCAGTGATTGTAAAACTTTATTTGCATATATTTGGCCGAAAAGCGCACAAAAGATTTTGATATGGTGATATGGTGACTTTTGCCAGGTCAATACGGTTCAGATCAGACTTCATACTTTTAGACATCCAGTTGAAATAAGAGAAATACAAATATAACACCTATGCAGATTTGTGATAGGTTCAGGGCGTTTTGCTGATAGCTGATAAACAACTATAAAAGTTTTTTGTCTGACTTCAGGAAGCACTGTACGTAACAGTATGATCCTCCGCCAAGCTGAGGGATTAGCCATATAACCTAATCTAAGCTAAGACGTGCCTATATCATTAAAACAGAGATTTTAAACATATTATGAGGCGTTGAAAGCTGTATCTAAAAATTTACTTAGAAGAGATAGAAACTAAGGTCTATACGTCAAAGGAAGGATGATTTTGAAAGGAACAAATTGCTTAAAATCCTAAAACGATTTTAATTTGTATAAAGATATATACCTACATATTTTCTTTAAATTATTATTATCTTTTTTTAGGATGGTAGTCTTAGTATGTTAGTAATAATCAGCTGAGAAACTTCTAGATGGTTTGAAGTAAGCAAAAATTAGTACTGATGTTAAAGCAGGTGTACTGATCGATAATAATCTATTTAAGCGTATTAGTGTTGGTGAAACAAAGAGAAATGGCCGTGAAGTCTTTGAATCTTATTTGATCAGCAGAAAATCTTCCATTTCACAATGTACTTGCGGCTTTAAAATAATCATATAAGAACAATGTATCACATAGATATTGAGAGATATTGACTCATAATGCCTTCTAATTGATTTATAGTCGAAAATATAATCTTTCACTGCCTATTTCTTGTCAAAAAACTACCATAGGCTTTATTTTATAACTAACATTTTTTCCAAGAAGCGTAAACTAATCTGAATGCCGACTACTTATGCGTCTAATCTTATCATAATAGAAACCGTTGACAACAGTACTCGTGCGTAATTTGAATAAATTGTCACAAACTGTAAATTCATTAACATTTAGATAAACTCAATGGTGCCATATATTGGTCACTAAAACTAAGCTCTTTTTATTTTTTATATATTTTTCAAATTTTTTTAACTGTGGCGCGCTTCCCTATTTCCCAACCCTTCAGCGACACACGTATACCTGGAAGTCCACTAAGTATCGAATTGCTCGCACTATGCAACGGTTGTCGAAAAAAAGTAAAAAAACGCAAAAATACTGTTTCCATAAGCAAATATATAAAGTCGCAATAAAACGCTTAGTTTAATTGCGCCATAAATGTTTATAACGGTCGTAAATAAAAGTTTACCTGAAAAAGTAAGCAGTTGCCCTTTACTTTTTTTGGAGCTAAATATTTTTATAATTAGCACAAATAAATTTTTCGATAGCGAAATCTTTATAGACTTATTTGACTGCGATCTATTAGATATACTTTTTTCTCATATTTCATTGTAGATAAGTGACATAAACGCGTACCGGCCGGCATAGATACCTCAATAGTATTAAAATTTCAATTCTTTTGACAAAAAGAAAAATCAAAATAAAAAATAGACATGAGCACATTATTTTTAAACTGCTATAAAAGTAAATATTTGTAAGTGAATGCTGCTGCCGGTGGGGCGTATGAGCAACCAGCAGCGAGTTTTCTATGGGCGATATTACAAAGTGTGGAAACAAAGTGTTTTTTTTTTTACAAAAAAAACTGATGAAATTAATCAAATCTATTAATTTTTACGAAAATAAGCAAATTAAGATTTCCGTTTTGAAATTTGATTTTTGATCTTTTGAATTTTTATGACTTTTATTGATTTTATTTTGACTTTTATTGACATTTTTATGACTTTTTTGAGTCTGATTTTGTATTAAATAGAACCAATCCTTTTTCAATATTGTTATGACAGCTCTTTCTGAAAATTTTTTTTTTGAAATCCCCCTCTCGAAAATTTACTTTTTTCTCCTTAAGGGATGTTAGATTGCTGTTCAAAGCTCCACTTTTAAAGAAAAAACTGCATTGAGTAAAGCCAGTTAAAGAGAAATCATCTGATTTCAATATTTTCGAAACTGTTCACATTGAGTAAACAAATAGTTGCTATTGTAATATCTTGAAATAATTACGGACTTAAACCTTTCGAACCTATTGGGAAACATACATCACGATACAATTTTTCTCACAATAAATGGAGACTACACATTGTATTTATTTAAATATATGTATATGCTATTTAGAGATTCAGATAACGGTTAAAACTAATTATTTCGTACAATTAGACAATTCAGTTATTTTCTGAAAGTGGCAAAGTTGCGTTTAGTGTTTTTTGGGGGGATACATGCATTGGGACAAAAAAGACCCGGAAATTGTAAAAAAAAAAAACGAAAAATATTTAATCATTCTTCAATCATTTACCCGGGGAACTTAATTGCAATTTCGTGGAGTTCTTTTGTCTCAATGTATTTATTTTAAATATCTCCCATCTGCCTTTAAGAGATTCGTATATGTTTCGTTAGGTTTATTTATTTAATTTTGTGATTGCCGCGAATGCTCTGCTGGGGTTTTGTGGTTCAAAAGGTTATTTCCCTCAGGTACTCCTTACGAATACCTGAAGGTACGCAGGCAGAATTCAGACTTATCTACTAACATCGTTACTACATTGAAAAATATACCGGCAGGTAGTATGCCTAAATTTTTTAAATTATGGTATACATTTTTCCTTAAATCAAGAAGTAAATACTATATATATTATAAAATAGATAGAGAGACAGACATTGTCGATTTGCAACCTTCAAAATTTTTGCGTATGGATGCAGTTCTAATGCACAACGTGTTTCAAAGAAGCATTTCAAAACATTATTGGTCACATGTAGTTTTAGCTTAAAGAATTTTTTCCCTCTACTGTAAAGTTTTATTAAATAAATTGCGAAAAGCTCTCTTGAAAACGAAAAATATTGCTTGAAGTTGAAAATTTTCAAAAACAGTGAATACTCAACCTTAAATTAGAACATAATGTTAAAATTCAAGCTAAAATTGAAATAAAAAGGCTTAAATTTCTATTCAAAGAAAATGTAATTTTATATGAACTTTAAAAATAAAAGAAAAATATGACTAATTCACCACTAGTAAAATTACTCTATAGCGTTGCAATCTTATTTGAAATAACACCAAGAAAAATAATTAACTTCCGTAGCAACGAATCTATAAAAGCAAAAGATTTCTTTCAAGAACTTCGAACGATCAGTTTGCATTGGATTTATATGCCAAAATGACACGATCTGAACAATTCCTTCAGAGATTTCACCGTTACCTAGGACAATAATAAATTTGGTGAAGACATCTCTTTAAATGAGAAAATTTTCCATGCAAGCAATTAATTCCGATCGTCTAGTTTATATGGTAGCTATATGCTATACAAATGAGCAGCCTCTTGGGGCGAAAAAAACGTGTTCAAAATTTTTTATCAATATTTCAGAAAGGGAAGGACTATTTTGCGTATATACAGACAAACAGACGAACACCGACGGACATGGCTAAATCGGCTGAATGACAATGAAAAATTAGCAATAAAAAATACTTAAACGCACTTCGAAAAATAAAACACTTATGTATGCAATTAAAATTAAATATCTTTGATTATTGATATTATAATTTAATTTACTGAACTATCAAATTAATCATTAAATTATTAATTAATATTTATGAATCTTGCAGTTGTTGTCTCTGCTCTTCAATGCAGTCATTGTGAAGGCGACGATTGTGACGATCCAATCGTAAGAGATTGCACCAATGAGACTGATCAGTGTTATATACGGCTCGATGACAACCTCAACTTCGTTGGCATGGGTTGCGCCTCCACTTTGGGGAATGAAACAGAAATTGCCAACTTAATCAGAAATAAAGAGCTTTATGTATGTTCGACAGCAAATTGCAATGATTTTGAAAATTTACCACCAATAAATGATTGCACCGCATGCGACTCGTCGACAGATGTGAGATGTGCTATTCAACCTGCTACTGCAGGTACAACAAGACGTTGCGCTACTGTGCCTTTTACGCAGTGCTATGAACGCGTCAATATCGCAAACGGTGGCACGACGGAGCGTGGTTGTCTCATCGAACTGGAAGGTGATGATTTCTACAACTGCCTTAGCGGAGAGGGTGAGAATTGCAAAGTGTGCACGGGGAGTGGTTGCAATACAGAGGTGAGTGTGAACGATGATATGGACAATATTGCGTCTGACATATTTAAGAAGATTCATTTAAAAGAAGCTAAAATAATTTATTTATTTTTATGAGATTTAAGGTTTGCAAGAATATGTTTTATTTGTAAACTATCAAAGTTATTTATAAATGTATGATCACTGCATTAATAGGTGTGTGACTTTGCTATATTCCGTACCTGAAATTAACAATCAGCCTAGATGTAGGCCACATGTAATACTGAAGTCATGAAAATATACATAGCATATATTTAAGGGTAAATAGAACTGATGGAACTGATTCGTTCATTGGACGAATTTTCCGTTATTTATGAAAAAAAGGATTGCCATATTCTTTTAAAATTTTGTCTCATTATTAAGTTTCTGACATTTAATTCCATGTCAACCCAAAATGATTGAGAACTTTACAACATTGCATAGCACGGTTAGGGCAACTAAAATACATCCATAAACTAGCTTCTCTCTGACTCTAAACAAGCTAACTTTCATTTTCATTTTTCATTTACAACATTTTTTGTAGATCGTGCCAGCCAATCGTCAACAATGTCAACGCTGTGACTCCGATGCGGATAGCACTTGCAGCAGCTTGCCATCGGCGCTCTCCACTTGCCCCACATATGACGTAAACGATACATGCGTCTCTGTCTACGAGTCGGGCGTGACACGACGAGGCTGCGCTAGTGAGTTCACTTGCGATGCAACCGCTAGAAATTGTGAAATTTGCAATGCAAATGGCTGCAATACGGCAAATGTAAAGAAGCGTGCCGAGGAATTGTACGGTATTTTCCAAGACTTGCCATTGAATTGTTATACCTGCGAGGATGAAGATTGCGAGACGAGTAGAGGATTATTGCGCAAATGTCAGGGTGATTTGTATCAAGATTGTTTGACGGTCTTCGACGCCACCGGGAAGGTATTGGAACGCGGTTGTGAAGCAAGCATTAGCGCCGAGCATAAGTCCCATTGCACCACAAATCCGTCACTGTGTTTCAATTGCAAATCGAACGGTTGCAACAACCAAACCGAAGTGAAAACGAAAGAACAGTGTCTGTACTGCGATTCAGCCGTGAATGCCGATTGTGCAACGAATATTGAAGCGATCACCAGCACACGCGAATGCGTAGACGGCTGCGTGACGGCGTTGTATGAGCGCGAATCAAACCCGAATGTGTTCGATTTGGCGCGCACTTGCTTCGAGGATGTCGAGTTCGATGATCGCGAGACATGCACCACGGCGAATAACTGTGTTCAATGCACCGGCGAGAAATGTAATACAGCGCTGGTGCCGGCCGAAGGACGTCTCTCTTGTTTGCACTGCAACGGCGATGATTGTGACAGTCCGGTGGCGAGTGCTTGTAGCACTTATTCCGCGAGCGATCAGTGCTATATATTCTTTGATAATGTAACATACAGCGCTGTGCGCATGGGCTGCAAGAGCAGTTTGCCAGCTGGCGCGATTTACGAGGATATCATGCATTACTTCCTTTGCGATGGTGACGATTGCAATGATTACGACAATTTACCGGAAGCTCATATATGTTATGTTTGTGATTCGGCGACGGATGTGAATTGTGCCATTAGCCCTTCAGCCATTACAAATCAAGTGAGATGTCAAATTCATCCGCATACTGACTGCTTCACGCGCATAAGCGATGGTAAGGAAATATAATGTTTCATTGACTAAGTTAAGTTGTAAAGGCGAGCTGTCATATTTGCGTGACAGCTCTAATAAGGCCGTGTCAGAATGCGAACGTGTACGTTAAAGACGGATAAGTATGCGAATGAAGTGGCGTACGTATTGCAAGTAAAAAAAATCAGCTGTTCATCATAATCGTTAACGGTTAATGTAAAAGTTTAGAGCTCAGTTGTCAGTTGCTTACCTCACCGCTACGGAATCCACGTACCTACTCTGACGTGGCATATACTCCACCGAAGTTAGTCTCTGTCTCTCTATCTCTCTCCTTATTTCGGTTTGTACCTCGACCTCTCTGTCTCTTGAAAAACTAACGTTATTTGAAATTGGTTCAAACCCGCTTTAACCTGCCGGTTTTAAACTGGTTCTGTACGAAGAACCCAACCCCTTTTTGTGCTGCGCTGTAGTTCTTTCATATAATTTTAATTTAACTTTATAATATTTCTTTCACACAGATGGTCACACTGTACGCGGCTGTATTAGCACGCTGAATAGTACGGAGTTCCTCAGCTGCCATGAGGGCACACCCGGCGAATACTGCAGAATCTGCGCGCAAAGCAACTGCAATGTGAACATCTATCCCAGTAATCGTCAACGTTGCTACCGTTGCAATTCCTTAGACGATCCCGAATGCGCCAATAATCCCGGCAATAGTACTTATTCTGCCTGTCCGTTATATGACAGTGATGATGTTTGCGTGAGCAAATTGATCGATGGCACTGTGCATCGCGGTTGTGGCACCGAACTACAATGCGATGGTGGTACGAACTCGAAGACTTGTCGTACGTGTGAGGACTCGTATTGTAACGATTATGTCTTCACGGAGTACCCGATTGGCGATCCAGGTATTTTCCAGGAATTGCCATTAAACTGTTACAATTGCAATGGCACCGAGGAGTGCAGCGGCAGTTTGGGAAATGTGCGAAAATGCTTAGATAATAATTATCAAACCTGTACGTCGGTATTTAATGCAACCAATGGCGAAGTTATTGGACGCGGCTGCAGCGATACCTGGGCGGAGACGTGTGCCGATGATGATCACCAGTGTTATGATTGCAAATCGAATGGTTGTAATGTGGCCAAGTCGACAGATGACTACATCGAATGCATATTTTGTGATGCGCAATTCGATGAGAACTGCCTGACCGATGTCAGTAAAATCGTACAGAGTCGCGCCTGTTATAAGAGTTGCGTAACGACTTTGTATAATCGCACCAACGATGACACGCCGGTGCGTGAGCTTATACGTACCTGTCTCGATGATATGGATTTGGACGACCGTGAAATCTGTGCCGATGGTAAAGATGCCAATTGCAAAGCATGCGACGAAGAGTATTGTAATGATGCCATTGTTGGTGAGCGCATTTCGTGTTATCAATGTGTGGGCGATGAGTGCCAAAGTCCTGTAGCAAAAACTTGTCGCGCTGTAACCGAAGGCGATCAATGTTTCGTAGAATACGATGAGACCAGATCGATTGTGGAAATGGGTTGCAAGAGCAAGTACGATCCGGCTGAGGTTAAGGAGCTTGTTATAGCCAAACGTCTGTGGCTGTGCGATGGTGAAAATTGTAATACTATCGATGCCACGCCAGTAAGTCAAACTTGTGCCATTTGCAATTCGATAACCGATGCGGACTGTGCGATTGCGCCGCAAAATGTCACTTCGCAAACAACTTGCGCCAGATCACCTTATACGCAGTGTTATTCGCGTGTATTGAGTGGTAAGTACCGGCAGTTAAGCATTGCTTAAGGCTGTAACGGTGCTTTATAAATCTCATACTTTTTTGTTTTCTTCAAGACGGTCATACGGAACGTGGTTGCTTGTCCAGCATTGAGGGTGAAGATTTCTACGATTGTTTGCTGGGCGCAAACACAACGAACTGCTTAGCTTGTGTTGGTAGCGGATGCAATTCAGCGGTAAGTTTTCATTAAAAAAAAATGTGTTAGTTGTTGTGTCAAAGAGAACTTTTACTCAAAGGCATGTTTAGTACAGAAATTGTTCAGCTAGCGCTCAGAGGTAAGCTCTAGTTGGCTCGTTCAGAGATCTAACAGTCGGTTTGTCTGTTTCTACTTTTCTCTCCGCTGATTAAGCGATATACTATTGGTGTCAATACATCGGAGAATGACTGAAAAATTGATATGCCCGCAAAACCGATGAGGCCTTAGATTCCCATGTATGTTTTTTTGGTCTTAAAGAGGTTAACGCTTGACCGCCAAACTTGTTGTCTTCAAATACTTATATTGAAGTTCGTACTAAGTACACTTTAGCTTCAATTTATTTCATTTTTCAGTTTAGTAACTTCGGAAATACGCGACTATCGCTTTTAAAATCACCAGCTCATAAATACATATGTATGTATGTATGTATGTATATTTACACTCTCATATGTGACATCTGCTATTTTAGATCTATCCCGCAAATCGTTTGTCCTGCCATCAATGTAGTTCCGAGGGTTCTTCGCAATGTGAGAGCAAACCAGATGACGCCTACTTGTGCTTGAAATACAGCGAATCCCAACAATGTGTCAGTACTATTGATAGCTTCGGCTACACTGTACGTGGTTGCAGCTTGGAAGTCGCATGCGGTTCTGATGTATGCGAGAGTTGCAGCGGAGACGATTGCAATGTGAGCAATATCAAGCGAAAACTCAGCGGTCGACCTGGTCAGTGGCAAGAACTACCGCTGACTTGTAAGGTTTGTGAGGGCAAAAGTGATTGCGCTGGCACACCAACGGAACTCGTTTGCACGGGCACCAATGATTATTGTATGACAGTATTCGACGAAGATGACAGTGTGTTGGCGCGTGGTTGCAGCAGCGGTATTGAAGCTGCGCATGGTGCATATTGTGATGTCAATGCAGATAAATGTCAAAATTGTAACTCGAACAACTGTAATACGGTCAGCGCTTTGACGGACTACATTGATTGTATTTACTGTGATTCGGCCACCAATACCAACTGTGTTTCACACCCCGCGAATGTAAGTGAATGGCGCAAGTGCAATACATATTGCATGACAGCATTGCGCCCTAGAAAAGCATCTCCCGAGATATTTGATTTGTCTCGTAGCTGTTTGGACGATAAGGAAGCGGCCGATCAGTTGATCTGCCGTGAAGGTAGCAGCGACTGTGTGGCATGCCAAGGCGCTGCCTGTAATACAGCAGTATTGCCAGCCAACCGACGCTCCTGCTACACATGCGAGGGTGAGGAATGCATTACACCCGAAACCGCCGCATGTACGGCATACACGGAGAATGAGCAATGCTATGTTTTGTTCGACGATCTAAGTGATGTGCAGCGCATGGGTTGTGTCAGCGATTTGGACAGTGCATATATAGCACAAAATGAGCATTTGTTGTTGCGCTGCAGTGATGGCGATAACTGCAATTCGTTTGAGAGCTTCCCCAAACCGATCACTTGTTACCAGTGCGACTCGGCTGATGATGAGTCCTGCGCAAGCGAGCCATCGGCAATACAGACATTGGCAACATGTGCCGCCTTGCCAAATGTAGACTGCTACACGCGCGTAATCGCAGGTAGGTGTCTAACAGTTGAGCATTAAGCCAACGATATCTTTGGAAAAAATATATATTTTCCTTTTAATATCTTACAGACGGTAGCACCCAACGCGGTTGCGTGAGCACTCTTGCTAAGACCGAGCTACTCAGTTGTCTGAGCGGTGACGCTAGCCTTTGTCAGACTTGTAATAATAGTCTCTGCAATAAAGAGGTAAGCGTGACTGATCTTAAAGACTGCTGTATGTCTCTTTTGAATAGAAATAAATTTGGATTTCTTTAAAGTATGTGCTCCGCAGGCCCACGAACAACTTTCACTATACGAACAATATTTCTTTACTTTAAAAGCAAGTTCTAATTTTGTTTTTTTTTTTCGAATCCATAGGTGTTCCCACAAGATCGTCGCAGTTGTCAACGCTGCAATTCCAAAGACGATCCCACATGTCAAAGCTCTCCCAACGCCGCTTCAGTATGTCCATACTATGACGAAGATGAATTCTGTGCCACTAAATTGGTTAACGGCTATATCTACCGCGGTTGCAGCTCTGAGTTCCAATGTGACACCACAAACAAACTATATTGCCGTCATTGCAATTCCGACAATTGCAACACTGTGGACTTGACCAATTTGGGTAGCTTGGATATCGGTGAGCCAGGTAAATGGCAAGATCTGCCCTTAACTTGCTACGATTGCGAAGGGGACGATTGCAGCAACTCGGCCGGTACACTGCATGAATGCGAAAACAATAACTTGCAAACTTGTCAAACTGTCTTTGGTGCTGATGGTGCAGTGGTGCGACGCGGTTGTAGTGACGATGTCTTGGCCACACATGAGGAATACTGTGAAGATAATGCTGGCCAATGTCTCGGCTGCAAATCAAATAATTGTAATAATGCCACCAGTCTGGATCAATATGTCGATTGCTACGCATGCGACTCGGCGACTGACGCACAATGTGCTTTAGACTTCGTTGCTGCAATCAGCACACAGCGCCAATGTCAAGGTCATTGCGCTGTGGCATTGTATCCACGTAGTAGCTCCGAAAACCCATCTTACGAACTGGCACGCACATGCTTGGACGATTTGGAGGTTGACGATCGTGAGAAATGTTTGGCGGGTGAGCATGAGTTCTGCGTAGCATGCGAGGGTGCGCTATGCAACACTGCCTCTTTGCCGGCAAACAGACATAAGTGCTACACTTGTGTGGATAATGAGTGCATTGACTATAAGGTGGCCGAATGTAGCGCCTACCAACCGAATGATCAATGTTACATTAGCTTCGATGCGGAGAACAGCATCTTTGGCATGGGTTGTCGCAGTGACTTGGAGTCGGATATCATAACGGCACTCATTAAACAGAAGGTACTGTTATTGTGTGATGGTGAGGCATGCAATAGTGTGGAATCGGTACCAACAGCCAAAACTTGCTCAGTGTGCGATTCCGAGAGCGATGAACGCTGTGCGACCAACCCCAACCTGGTGGCCGATACGGAACGCTGTACGAATCTGCCGTACACGAACTGCTACACTCGCGTAAAGGAGAGTAAGTATAAACATATTAAATGCATGCATTATTATGTATCAACTACTGAAACTGTGTCCCATATTTTGTAATATTTTCCTTTCCCATCACCCATAGATGGCCATACTGCACGTGGTTGTCTTTCAAACTTGTCTGAGGACATCTTCTATAACTGTCTCTACGACAACAGCACCCTCTGTGAAGCTTGCATCGGTGACAAATGCAATGGTTTGGATGTTTATCCCACAGACCGTTGGCAGTGCCAACAATGTAGCTCCGAAACAGATCCACTTTGCACCAGCACACCAAACAGCAACAAGATCTGCCCGATCTACGCTGAAAATGATAGTTGCGTCACGAATTTGCGCGATGGTATCACAACACGTGGCTGCGCATCCAGCATGAGCTGCGACGATGAAAGTGACAGGAAAACTTGCCGTATTTGCACCACCAGCGGTTGTAACACGGTGGACTTGGAGAAATCACTTGAACAAGGCGAACCCGGCAAATGGCAGGACGTACCGATTACATGCCGCACTTGTGAAGGCGAAGAGGATTGCGAGAGCCTAGGCATCTATCGTGTTTGCACCAGCAATTTATACCAAAGCTGTATGACAGTCTTCAATACAGACGGTAAGGTGATACAACGTGGCTGCAGTGATGCTGTCGAGGAAAACAATAGCGCGCTTTGCTCGGAGTACCCAGAAAATTGTTTGCGCTGCAACTCGAATGGCTGCAATAACTCAACACGTTTGGCCGATTACATTGACTGTATTTACTGCGACACCGAGAGCAATGCTAACTGTTTGAACAACGTTAGTGAGGTGACGCAGACACGTAAGTGTAATACATATTGTACGACAGCGCTCTACCCCAAATATGACGAAGTCAACCCCGCCTATGCATTGGCACGCACATGCTTCGACGATTTGGAGTATGATGATCGTGTAGCCTGCGCGGCCGGTCAAAAAGAACATTGCCAAGTGTGCGCTGAAGCCAAGTGTAACACGCAGTCAGTGCCGGAGACACGACTAAGCTGTAATGTGTGTAAGGGTGATGATTGTCAAGATCCACAGCCGCAGTCATGCGCCGCATATCGCGAGGGTGACCAATGTTACATACAATTCGATGAGGAGCGCAGCATTGTCGGCTTCGGTTGCCGCAGTGAGTTCACCAATGCTGAAGCTGATTATCTGCTACAAAATCAGCGACTTTTCTACTGCGATGGTGATAATTGCAACACCTTCGATGCGTTACCAGAAGCACAGTACTGTAAGCTCTGTAACTCACGTACTGATTTGAATTGTGCCACAAATCCCAACAGCGTCACAGCTACTACGCGTTGCGCCTACTTGCCATACACAGAGTGTTACACACGCATACTGGACGGTGGCGTCACCGAGCGTGGCTGCCTGTCAAGCTTGTACGATGACGACTTCAGTAGCTGCTTAAACGGCACCGCGCCATATTGTCAGGCCTGCAAGGGCGACTCCTGCAACAATGAATTGTATCCGGAAGATCGACTTTCTTGCCACATTTGCGATTCCCTCACAGATTCGACTTGCACAAATAATCCAAATAGTGTGAGCGTTTGTCCGTTGCACGTCGCCGGCGATACCTGTGTCACAGCTTACACTGATGATGTGACCTATCGTGGCTGCAGCTCGAGCGTGCGCTGTGACGCCTCCCAGCCAAGATCTTGTTGGCCATGTGAGGGCGCTGCTTGCAATACCATCAATTTGTCACGTAGGCAAGATGATAACTATGGCAAATGGCAAGATCTGCCATTGAGTTGTCTTACATGCAACGGTACGTCGTGTGCTGCTGTCAATGATGTAGAGTCCGTAACTTGTGCGAACAATAATGAACAGGACTGCGTTACGGTATTCCAAAGTGGTACGGTTATCAGACGTGGCTGTGCCGATGCTGTTGAAGAAGAATACGGCGACTACTGTGACGCTAATCCGGCCGATTGTTTGAACTGCAAGTCCAATTCATGCAACAATGCAACAGCGCTGACACAATACAACGAGTGCATCTACTGTGACACACAGAAGAATCTGTCGTGTTTGTGGAGCCCAGAAAGCGCAACGCACAAAACGCGTCAATGTCAAGGTGGTTGCATGACTGCGCTGTACCCCTCGGATAGTAGCAGTGATCCCGGTTACGAACTGATACGCACTTGCTTGGATGACAAAGAGGCCGCTGATCGCGCAAACTGTAACGATGACCAATGCCAGAGTTGCGTGGGTAGCAAGTGCAATTCTGGCACCGTGCCGGCCGAGCGTCTGAGCTGTTATCAGTGTGCAGGTGATGACTGTGACGAACCCGAGCTGAAATTATGTCCTCTCTACAAGAGCGAAGACAAGTGCTTCACTTGGTTCGATGAGACTAACAGTGTTAGTCAAATGGGTTGTGTGAGCTCGTTCCACGATCAAGAAATAAGCACGATTATCAGCACGAAGCGCGTACTTGTGTGCGAGGGTGATGCTTGCAATTCGTTGAACGATTTACCGAGACCACAGCAGTGCGCCGTTTGTGATTCGGCAACGGATTACACTTGCGCTACGAACGCGCAGGAGATCAGCACATTCAACACCTGCAACGTATATCCGTACACCAACTGCTACACCAAATTGATCAGCACGGGTAAGTACAAGCCTAGCTGTAGCATGGTAGTAGTTTGCGTCCTAAAAGTACTTTCTTTTCCTCAGATGGTTCGACAACACGTGGGTGCCTGAGTGATCTGCCGGCCACCGAATTCGTCGACTGTGTGTTGGGCAATGATAAGAACTGCAGTATTTGCATTGGAGAGGGTTGCAATCGTGAGGTAAGTGAAATGAGAATGCGTTCTTGTAACTGCTCAGGTGATTTTCTATAGGAATGGGTCAACACAGGTGTAATTTAGATATGTTGTCTTCACAAGCACGAAGAGCTAAGTAGAGCTAACCTTAATAAATTTCTTCCATCAATATAGGTTTTCCCCGAGGATCGCCAACAGTGTTATACCTGTAATAGCGAAGATGACGATTCCTGCCAATCCAACCCAACACGTCTCTTGCCATGCCCATTCGTTACAGAGACTGAGAAATGCCGCACCGCTGTAAGCAACAACATTACGATGCGTGGCTGCAGCTCAGAGATCTTATGTGATCTTAACGACAGAAACTGCGTCTCATGCAATGGCAGCGCCTGCAACAGTATCGATCTGCTGAACCGTGCCGAAGACGATGGCGTACATGGTTTGTGGCAAGAATTACCACTAAGATGTCACACCTGTGAGGGCGAACACTGCCTACAGTCGCTGGGACCAGCCTACGAATGTACCGGTAATACGGCACAAGATTGTGCGACTGTCTTCACAACGGACGGTGATGTGAAACGTCGTGGCTGTTTCGACGATGTGGAAATCTACGAGCAACGCTATTGCCGCGAGAATCCACATCTATGTTTCAGCTGCAAATCCAACGAATGTAATGATGTTTGGAATACGACCGATTATATCGAATGTAATTTCTGCACTTCCGATACGAATCCATTGTGCTCAACCGATCCACAAAACGCTAACTTCACCAAACGTGCCTGTAACAAGGAATGTATGGTGGCAATTAAAGGCTCACAGGTGATACGATCCTGTTTAGATGACAAGGAGCTGTACCATCGCAACGAGTGCCGTGGCGATAGCGACGAATGCTCGAGCTGTAGCACGCCTAACTGCAATGATTTCGTTTATCCTGTAATTCCTGAAAGCGACTTCAGCTGCCACGTCTGCAATGACGCATCTTGCCTCACTAGTGTCAGCCAACGTTGCGCGAACGCGGTCGCCAATGACTACTGTTTTGCCAAATACGAGAATGGACGTCCGGAACTCTTGGGCTGTGCCAGTTCGCAGAGTCAAAGCAATCTGACGGCTTGGGAAGCGGAAAAGAAATTATACACTTGTACGGAGAAGGACTGTAATGTACTCTCTAATTTGCCAACCACAGGTGTGCAATGTGTGTCATGTAATTCGGAGCTAACGCCCGCATGCGCACAAAACCCAACCGCCGTAACAGCCACCGCCTCATGTCCAGCGCTGCAAACTCAATGTGTCACGAACCTGGATAACGGTATGTAGCATGGACTTTTTTTAAACTAAATATGAAATATTTTATAATTTAATATTTTTAACTAACTTTTAGCGGGTCATACATTGCGCGGTTGTCTGAGCGATCTGGCGCAAAGTGATCAAGCGGCATGCGCAGTTAACGGCACATGCAGCATATGTATTGGCGACAATTGTAACAATGTGGTGAGTTTCTTTTCTCATGCAACACAACAACAAGCTCATTTAATAATTTTATTTTAAATTTATTATTCATATTTGTTTTCTTTGACTCAGCTCTATCCCAGCAATCGCCTTAGATGCCACATCTGTATCTCCTCGGTCGATGAGAGTTGCTCTAAGGATCCCAATCATCTGCAGGTCTGTCCGATCTACTCGTCCACCGATCAGTGTGTGACCAGACATGATACGTACACGGAGCGCGGTTGCAAATCGCAAATCACTTGTGACGTCAGTGACGGCCAGACATGCAACATTTGCTCCGGTGACGGCTGTAACACAGTCGAGCTGACCGGTGGCGCCACCGTGCTGTCTACAGTCAGCCTATTGACGACATTAGTGCTCGCTATTGTTGCAATGTTAGTGATTACTTAGATTTAGTTAAGCGAAAGGTGTCCAATTTAAAGCGTAAATAGTTAATGAATCAACAAAGATTATTTACTACTTACGTAACAATTTAGCATAAATATAACGGTTTGTATATAATACTTAGCGTAAAGAAAGGAAACAATAATACTTGAAATTGTATTTCTAAAATCATCAAAGTGTTCCGTTAATAGCACTAAGCGTACATATATGTATGTAAATGTATATACATTCAGGTATATGAAAAAGGAATTTAAAGGAGGCATAGGTATATAAAATAAATTTTTTGCTTTTGTATAACTGAAGTAATATGAATATGAATATGTCTATATATTTCGTATAGATGCGCGTATTCAATATTTGAACACTAATAAAGGTACATAGTATACACTTTTATATAGTTATATATATATAAAATTTTTCGCTTACCTTGTACATAGCATATTTGTTTGTATGTAGCAATTTCGGCAATCAAAAGTCAAAATAAAATAAAATATTTTCTAATAATAAAAAAAATGTTTCATTAAAAAATAAGGAGCCATCGCACCCAACACGTCTCTTGCCACGTCCATACGTTGCAGAGATAGAGAAATGGCGAACTTATCAGCTGATCGAATTCGACTCGGACTGATCCATTTAAAATGCCCACTCATACCGAAATATTTGGAACTCTGTGTTTCCCATAAAATCACGATTTGGAAAGTATACTTTAATACGAACACAAGTATTTGTCTGGCACAGTAAAGGTCGTGCCATCAGCGCAAACTTGACTCATGCAAGTTATCCATCCATCTTTGTTAATGACAATAGGAAGGAAACAAATATAGAAACAACTAAACAACTCTTTTGGATTGACTCAACACATTTTATATAATGTTGTGGATATGAAGCTAGACTCGTATCAAATGACCTGAATCTTTTGCAGAACTTCGAATTGAGATCGCAAAAGGGATGCTTGATAACGTAGCTGACAACCCTACATTTACGAAATACCTCATTACAGGCGACGAAACGTGGGGTTATGAATATGACATCGAAACTGTTCAATAATATAGCATATGGTGCTCCAAAAATGAGCGCAAACCGAGAAAAATTTTGCTTTTTTAAGGCTCTGAAGGCCAGCCGAGGCTTATAACAAGTGCTTGGAAAATTTGATTAAGCGTTGACGTGCTTGAAAAGATTTGTAGACTTCGTTGAGCAGATAATTTCTTGATTTGGGCTGGTCAATTGGCCACCAAGATCGTGTGTTATCACACCGTTAGACTTTTTCCTGTGAAGATTTGTAAAGTGCAAAGTCTATGCGGACAATCCCACTTCAATTCAGGCCTTGGAGCAAAATATCACGCCTGTCATTCGCCAATTACCAGTCGAAATGATCGAACGATTCATCGAAATGAACGGGTGGACCGTCGGAGACGTAGCCAGAGCCAATGTTTTAAAGAGATAATCTTCAAAAAATAAATGCCAAAGAATGATCTTTCGAGGGATAATAAACATTCCCCTTCAATTTGAAGTTTCTTTTTTTTTTTTTAAGATCACCCTTTATATTTAACGGATCTGTCTGACCTTGTTAAGATTAATCTGATAATTTAAAGAATATAAAATTTAATTGAAGACTCACGTTACACGTTGTTTAACTGATCTATTTAAAGCATTCTACTTTTATCATCAATATAGCACTAAATAACGAACGGCAATTTTCTCAATGTCTGCTTAGCAGCCATTTATTAGTTAAGTTGGTTAACTTAAACAAGATTCCTTCTTTCGGTAAATAAATTAACTGACAGATGGTTGCTAACCAAACATTGAGAAAACGGCTCTAAGTGGGAAATTATTATTAACCGAATTCTTATATTTTCATTTCAGCTTGAGTATACCTAATTTTAGTATTCGAGAAACCCTCATGTTCTTTCTGTATGATGTAGTAAGTCTTTCTACATCCATCATCATTTGCGATTATGGATCTTCAGCCTCACTGGAGCTACATAGCAATGCTTCTTCGGTTTTATTGTTTGTTGCGGAAAAATGAAATGCATATGTGATCAGACATGTGTCTGATTTCTGTTTAAAGATTTTTTACAAGTCATAAAACGAAAAAAACGTTTTTATAAACTTTCTCGAGGAATACCCTCTATATTGGTAAACAAACATTTTAAATTCCGCTAAGTGAATGACAAATTTGTACTATGTTCAGTCAAGTCGAACCAAGTCAGAAATGAACCGAATACAACTAAGTCGATAGATGAAATAAAATCTTAATTAATCTTAATTCTTCTAAAACCCACTTGCACACATTTCATAAGGAAAATATTTTATCTTAAATGTTTTTTATTTATTATTTTTACAGATGTAGCGTTTCACATGTTCAAATTTGTACTAAAATGCTTATATTACTGAAAGATTAATAAGAATAGGAATTTATAACGGAATGAAAAGAAAAAAATCCAGGTGTCCCACTAACAAATCAACTATCTCCTCAGAAACCACAGGTGTCACAGGTGTGTTAAATTACAGTTAAGAAAAATTATGAACTATAGAAATTGTTCCTTACCTTATGCGGGTATGCTAAGTGCCAAGTGGCATTAAATTTTGAACCGGATAGTAAGGAAGTACGTATTGTGCCTGGAATGAAAATAATAAACAATTATTAACATAGAATAACTTTTTTTATTTATTTAATGATTTATAAAGTAATTGTGTATCCGTTAAGGAGTTGAAAATATTAGTTATTCTAATTTAATTTCCCACCAGATATTTTGGTATCTCTTGATGCTTAGAATTACATTATTAGACATTTTAACCCTCTATTAGAAGATGCAGTCATGTGTAGAAGTTCACTCAAATGAGGAAAGTCCTCAGGATCGGAGAGAACCTCTCCGAGCCGTGCGATATCAAACGAGGTTTCAATAAGTTGTACGAGATATACGACGACATTGATATCTCAGCGAATTAAGAGACGGCGCTATGTCATGTCTTCCGAATGGATGAAAACACTCCAGCTCTGAAAGTATTCTACGAAACAGAGGAGAGGAAGGCTTCCACTCCATTGGAAAGACCAGGTGGAGAAGGACCTGAGTACACTTGGAATCACCAATTGACACCAAATGGCGAAAAGGAAGAAAGGCTCGCGTGCTGTTCTAAACTCGGTTATAACCTCGTTAACGGTGTCAACGCCAACAAAGAAGAATAATAAGGTACATACACATACTTGTATTGAAAATTGCATAAGCTGACTTTCAGCAATTCGATATTGGCATAATTTTTTAGAAGAAAAATTTTAAAATTCCTAGAAATCTCACATGAAATTTAAATAGCGTTGAAGTACTCTGCATAAAAATAAATTGCGATAAGTTTTACCAGCTTCATAAATGTCTCCAGCAATCTTCACAAAAATATATAACCGTTTCGTAACGGTCCAAATAATGTAATAAAAAAGCTGATAATAAATTTTAACAAAAAAAAAAAGTCAATAAAATTTCACTAAATTTAATAATGTAATAAATAATAATTAAGAAAGTGCCGATATTAACTGATTCAGCAACTAATTGATTGATTAATTTTGAATGACAAATTCAATGCAAAATTTATGACGAATCAAAGTTGTATCGCAGCTAATTGTATTTGCCATGATTTATTTATATTTTATTGGCTTTAATAAATACAGTAAAAAAGTAGGCGCTATTAACTGATAAGCGATATTCCATCACTTTGTGAGCTTATCAATGGATGTGTCATGTGCGTCTGATATATGTATTTTGATTGAGGTGATGTCTCGCTGTTGTTGTTGCTGTAACGATAGAAATAGTTCCCAAATATTATTTAGGAACGCTGCCGAATTGACAGTGATTGGCCAGACATAAATCTGAATCAGTTCCTAATTGCCGTGAGATCTGTAGCAAATGGTGATAAATCGGCCTTTTATAAGTGAGAGTAAAAAAATACTCGCTAAAATAAGAAAACTTTTCAAAAGAAGCAAAACAAAATCGAGAGAATATTACATGACTGAGGCTGTTGAGTAGATTATCTCACTTATCTACTGGATTTAACAAAATTTCGTCAAAGTTCCATTCTTGGCATGCAGAAAGCGTTCAAGATTGTAATGAAAATAAAACTGTGGGAATACTTGAAAAATCGTTCCTCGAATCGTGAACTCGAACTCTTAACTGGCCAAGGACTGTTAACGCAGCACCATTCCTCGACATTACAAGTACTTCAGGAATGTTTTCTGCCGCCAGAAAACGCATGCAATGGTTGCCAATCATAATTTAAACCAATAATGTTGACGTCAAAAAAATATTGTTAAAGAAAGTGCCCCGACGTTTTCGAAAATCCTGATACTTTAAAGAATGTTCCCGATACCTTCATCACTAAGCCAATTAGCAAAGATATTTATTGCAATTGATTCAATTATGAGGCTGTCTCAAATGCTTATGAAGTAATGTGAGGGACAAGTGAAAATTTTATTTTATCAAACCGGTGTATGAACGTATCAGAAATAATACCCAAAAAAGTTCAATGCGATTCGTTTCACCAGAACAGGGAAACCGCCGTGAAGAATGTCAGATATGTACATAAATGTCAAACTTACCGACAGAAATCAAAAAGAAGGAGAGGCTTGAGAATGCATAGGATCACACTTATATACTTATGCATATTCACAAATATTTATGTATAAATAAGTAAGTATTATTTTATGATTTGCTGTCAGATGCCAACGGTAATTGAAATCAATTCGCATAAGCTCAGTTCGATGCAACTCAACGTTCAAAAGTATTAAAATCTTATATCGCATATCCTGCCAGTGATTGGACGCGGCCTTATCCATTATGCAACGCAAATACACACAGCTGCATGTCTACATGTTTTCTTACATGCAACAGATACATAAATATGTATGTTTGAAAGGAGATTTGAAATAAAGCAAGCATGAATTGCTCGACAAGTTCATTAGTGCAGACAAAATCTGGAACGAATGTCAGTTAACAATTTCGAATTATGACACCAAAAAGGTGTATAAACAAAGTAGACTGTATATGTATATACATAAATATCTAATCAAGAAATTATATTGGTGTGGAAATACTTACATACATATGTGGCAAAATAAATTATAGGTAAATTTGATCGACGCGAAAAGGTTATAATAATCATGGGAAGAAAGAGTGCTCGCACAGAGATGCCGAGTAAAATTATTAAAAATAGAGAAAATGTATAAAAACAAACAAAGTGAGTCAGCGTTTGTTAAATTAAATATTGGAGCTTTACTTTGTGGCTAATAAAATTGCAAACCTTCTTTGGAAATAATTTAACAATCGATTTTCAATTGGGACTATAGATATACGATTCAAGTGTGCATATTTTATAGGTAGGCTTAACCTTATGAAAGCAAAAAAAAATTAAATCATTTCGCTTTGAACTATCCCCAAAGAAATATAATCTAAAGTAATGAAAGTAAAGTTTTTTGAACTCTGATTAATTTCAAAATGAAACGATCGCGTGAATTTTCTGTGATATACAAATATGTGATATACTGTGGGTCATATAAGTAGGTATGGCCAATGGCATTGAAGCGCTATACGCTTTCGTCTTAACAAATTTACTTGATAAGGTTTGCTTGGAAATAAATAAATTTGTTTTTATTCGTTTTCTATCGTTTTCTATTAATGATGAAACTAAATGATAAAAATTCCTTGCTCATAAAGTTTAACGAATTGAAGTCAGAGATCTGCAATGTTTAGAACAAATTACACTGGTAAACACTGTTTTTGTCACATGAACTTTGTTATGATTTTTTTATGTTGGTGTACCCTCATTAAAAATATATAACAGTTTTGCTTCTATCACATCCAGTTTTCTTGTGACAGCTACATATTCATTTCTGACCTCATATACGTTTCTTTGTTTACATAACTGCATTTAGTCGACTGTGTAACTATTGTGTTTGCTAAATTACATTTTATTTACATTAGTTAGATCGTAAATATGCCACGAAAGTGTTTGAACAACCCGGACAATTTTTGTTATGTGTGTGGAGAATTAACTTTTACATCTCAGCGTCGAAATTTCACATCACTAATTGAACAGTGCTATTTAGACTATTTTGGTTTTCCTGTGAGGAATCAAGACAAATCCTGGGTTCCACATAAATGTTGTGTAACGTGTGTGAGGCTCCTTTTAGGTTGGGCTAAACAAGAACCTAGACATTTGTCATTTGCTATACCAATGATTTGGACGGAACCAAAGGATCATGTAAGTGATTGTTATTTTTGTTTGACTCAAACAAAAGGTATTACTACCAAATCCAAACACACTATCCAGTATCCAAACTTGTCTTCGGCCAAGAAACCCATCCTACATAGTGCCGAACAGCCTGTGCCGATGCCTTCAAATCGATCAAAAAGTGAGAATTCTAGTCCGAAAGATGGAGATGGATTTTTATATCTTAAAGAGAAATTCCCTAAACTCAGCGAGGCGAAAATCAAAGAGGGAATATTTGTAGGCCCACAAATACGGCAATTGATGAAGGATAAGAGCTTTGAAGAAAAACTTAATGATCAGGAAAAACTCGCCTGGAAATGTTTTGTGAATGTTGTTCAAAATTTTCTAGGTAACCATAAAGCGGAAAATTACAAAGATTTAATAAATGAAGTTATGATATCATTTAAAGCTTTGGGGTGTAATACGTCCTTGAAAATGCATATGTATGCTGGACTCTCATCTGGATTTCTTTCCGGCAAATTTGGTTGCTGTGAGTGACGAACAAGGTGAGAGGTTCCATCAAGACATTTCCTTAATGATGAAGAAGCGTTATCAAGGGAAATGGCGTCCAGAAATGCTAGCAGACTATTGGTGGAGACTTAAAAGGGACCTACCGGAAGCCAAATATTCAAGAAAATCATAAGTATCTATTAGATATTAGGAAACAATTCTGTAAGTGTGGCTGAATTTTGTACTTTTTACGAAAATATATGTTTTGATGTCACAAGAAAACATGATGTGTACATTTTTTTCATTGATATATTATTATTTGGTGGCCCTAGTATATTCAAAATTTGATATAAATTTTCATGTGACAAAAAAAAATTACAAATTTGTTGACCAGTGTTATCAGACAATGGCATATTCTCTGTTTTCTCTGCCGCTTCATCTGCTGCCAACACCACTGTCCCTACTGCCACTATTGTTGGTACAAATGCTTCTCCGTCTAACGTTGCTTTTTGTTCTTCTGCTGATAATGTGAGTGTAGATTATCTCGCTCAACGCTCACTCGAAGGTCAGTGCCAAAAACAATCCAATTGTTGCTGCGAAGTCAGATCGCATCAATATCGCTCGGATTCTATTAATTCGAACTCTTCAACTTCAATTAATGCTGGTAATGGTACTTTGAAATCAACGGTGAGCACCAGGAACAAAAAATCTTCAACTGCTTCAACTATTGTTGGTGTTAATAACAATTGTGATCTCGATGTCGTCCTATCCAAGAAATGTATTCGTTTGTCTGTTACTGAGGAAGATATCATATCCTTCGTTGTAGATTATGCTAATGTTGATAAACCACATCTTTCAGGTTATAAACAAACTAAAAAGCTGGCGGATTTTGACTAAAGATTTGGGCTAGCATCCATATAAAATTGTTCTCGCTCAAGAATTTAAGCCATTGTCACACAGTAAACGTCGTAAATTTTCTGATTTTCCCTTGGAACAAAATTATCTTCTCCGAAAAGCCTCATTTTCATCTGAGCCGCGCGGTAAATAAAAGGAACTGCTGATTCTGGTGCGAAGAA
This sequence comes from Bactrocera tryoni, assembly GCF_016617805.1. Classification (NCBI taxonomy): domain Eukaryota; kingdom Metazoa; phylum Arthropoda; class Insecta; order Diptera; family Tephritidae; genus Bactrocera; species Bactrocera tryoni. Next base: position 42,509,976 of record NC_052501.1, read on the forward strand.
AATCCACAAATTATTCAAGAACAACTATTATATTCACCTAAGTGGACACTTTGTTGTGATTTTTGGTCTTGTGGAATCAGCGGTCCGTACTTCTTTCGAAATGAAGCTGGTGACAACTTTACTGTCATTGGAGAGCGGTATAGATGGATGATAACCAACTTTTTATACCGCAATTGGAAGAAGTTGATCTTCACAACATTTGATTTGAAACAGACAGGGCTACGTGCAACAACCGAATTATTGTGAGAAAAGTTTGAAGATTCGATTATTTCAAGCAATTGTGACATTGAATGGCCTCCAAGAAGTTGAGGTTTAACACCATTAGACTATTTCTTGTGGGGTTGTTTGAAGTCATTGGTCTTTTGCAATAACCAGACTACCTTCCAGCTTTAAAAGTCAATATTGAACGAGCTATTCATTACATACAACTTTATTTAGTGGAAAAAGCACCCGAAAATTGAGGTAATCGAATTCTTTCGTGCAAAAGAAGTAGTGGAGGTCATTTGAATGATGCTATACTCGGAGCTTAATTATATTGACTGCACTTCACATTAAATAAAAAATATTTCAATTTCTTTAAAATTTGGTGTGTAAGTGTTTTGTTTTTTAAGAAATCATATCACTCTTATTGTACACTTTTAATGAGTTTACAGGCGAAGGAAAAACAATATAATAGAAACTACTCTTATTGAATCAAATTTTGAGTTTTTGTTATAAAATGGTTATAAATTGGTTATCATACACTCATATCAGAACAAAATTATATTTATTATTATATACATATATACATACTTATATATCTGAGAGCGATTTTCTGTTAAGCATTGTAGATGACGATATATAGTTGTTGAGAAAAGTAATCATTACAGACATTTATGAGGGAGAGAGCGAGGTGTTGTAACTATCGGAAATATCGATTTTCGATAGAAATAAAAAAAATTACTTTTCTCCCTAGGAGTTTACCAGCATATATAAATATTGGTAAATGAAAATAATGTATGTTATGAAACGGCATGTACACTCATATACCATACTTATATAAGTAAACAGATGTACCCAAATATAAAATATGTACAAGTATATGCATATTAAGTGCATTGATGCGCCTATGCTTAAGTGCAATGATATCCATCAATAATAAAAAGAGTGAACAGGTTGTTTTAATTCGAATTTTTACATATTTCACATAATATGTGTCTCTCTACATACATGCATATACAAATATTATATATGTATATAAATATATATTTTTTGCATCGCAAGTTGTATCCAAACTGTAGTCACAACACTAGCATATTCTCGGCCTAACTATGTACATAAATATCAACACGTTATGCATTATATCCATACATACAGACATACATACACATATACATGCATATTGGCAGTTAAACGAAGTCAAGTTGGGGCCAACGAAGTTAACGCGGCCAAGCATCTGCTCTTCGGCGTTTTTCATGTTTGATTAATCAAGCGTGTCAAGCGCAGCGCACTCAAAGGCCGTTCATATGGAAATCGTAGGCTGGGAGCCGGGTGCTGGTAGCCAACAGGTGACCGTTAGTCGTTCAAGGGGCCGATGTTATATTAAAATACGTGAATATCTATAATATGCGTATATTTGTGGGCACATATTTATATTCATAAGTATGTGTATAGTATAAGGCGCTCTACTATATATTCTGGTTTCTTTATGTAATTTTACAGTAATATGGCATTGTAAGATTATTTACGGTAACTAACATTGAGTGAACTGTACTTGGTGTATAACCAATACAATGAATGGTTTAGTAACTAAGAGGTAATCAAGAATGGGACAATACAAAAGCTACAACTTTTAACGTCATTAGCGAAAGCGTGCGGAGAGGTGGCATAGACAAAGTGACCAAATTGCATAGCGATTAAAAATACTAGACCGTCCGCTCCAACGTCATGGATTGGGCAATCGGATTCACCATCTTCTGCTGTTATGCTTTCACTGACATTCAGCAGGCTAGAGAATTGTTCTCTCCATAATTTCAGAATGCTCTGGAAATCAAACACTAGATCACCTCTGGGTGTTTTACAAGAGTAGATTCCTGTCTTGAAACCTTTTTTTTTATCGCAGCATATTTTCATAGAATTTTCGAGCACTATCTCCGCCTGCCAGCTTATCAAACTCTTCGCACTCACGCATTTCAGCTAATTTCTTTTTTTGTCAGCAAATACGTCTCGCTTCCCTCTTCAACTTTTGGTATCTTGGTATCACAGAGGCGAGCGCGTATGTTGGCTAGAACAAGATAGTGGGCCGAGTCAGTGCTAGAACCTCGGAGCGTACGCATGTCTAAAACACTGGAGACGTGTCTTCCGTCTATCACAACATGATCGATCTGGTTGGAGGCTTTTCGATCCGGAGACAGCCAATGTTGCTTTATGAATTCTTGAATGCTGGAATCTAGTACTACACATAACCATATTTTGCGTCCCGGCGAAGTCGATCAGCTTCAACCCATTGGGCGGGACGACCGCTGTGCCAAATATTCCTTCTTTACCCTCCCTGGCGTTAAGGTCGCCAAGCACGATTTTGACATCGTGGATCTCTTCCAAAGCTGTTTTCTTCTTTTCATTGGGGGTGTTTTTGTGTGGAACACAACACTGCGGAGGGATGTTTCGCCTTCTCAATCTAGCTCGCCTTCAAACGGATGTTTTTTGGCTACCCAGAGGATGCTTGATCTAAGACCAGATGTCGTGAGCCATATGTAAACGAGCAACTTTCTTTTTTTGAAAATAATTGGATTATCTTTACTTTTTTTTACTTGTCGTTATATTTCACAATCACACACTTTTTTCAATCCCAAAATGTACCTCCATTTCAAATTGATATCATCATACCTTCGAGTACAAATACAAACCATACCAATAATTACAGTGCATTTAGTTGGTAGACACGAGCAGTCAATTATCTGCTTGTATTTGTGTTGCAAGCAATATAATTTCTTGCGCCTTGCGAAAGTAGTACGAATACGACCACTAATTGTTGACCTTGCCGAGAATGCCAAATGTAATTGAAGAAAACACGAGCGTTCAACATAAATATTCGTGCAACGACAGCTTGTATAAGAGACAACAACAAAAATCGTTACTCAGTATTTATATGGAAAAGTATGTGTGTTGTACCACAAATATTTACCAGATTCAGGTGCTGTTACTGGCTCACCTCAAACCGGTCAAGCGTTGTGGCAACAGCATTCCGAAATAAAACAAAAAAGTTAGTTGGAAAACAGATTTTCAATACTCGTTCCACAAGGCTAAGTGGCTGGTGAAAATTATTTAGATTTGTGTGCCAGTTAAGCGCAGAAACTAAGAGATTTTCATCGGAATAATTGGCCAGCCGTTGGTTTAGAATCATTTTTTCTCTAGAAACCAACGAACAGGTGGCTAGCGAAGTTGGCTGCTAAGGAGCTGGCTTCATTTCAAGTGGCAATAGGCGTTTGTGATTATATTTACCTGTGCATATATGCATATGTACTTGCTGAGTGTGTGTAAATATTGAATTGAATAATGGGAGGAGTATGTAACATATATTTTTTTAAACTAAGTGGTTTAATTCATTTACTTGGCTAGCCTACTCTAAGGATGATTAATTTGCTTTGATATAAACTTTGCTAAGCCGCTTCACTTCACATTACACCGATTAAAGCGGTCTTGCAATATTCTGATACTGATTTTATATACTATAAGTGGTACGTTTGGTTTAAAATTTGTTCTCAGTCTCAGCGATTCCTTTCCATTGAGTCCTGATAACAGAAAGAGTAGCTATGGTGAAATATAGCGTATACTTTGGATCCGGAAGCAAATCAAAGCAATTATTCCATCGCTTTCATTGGTTTGACGAACAATCTGTATAGACTTTTTCGTATACCCAATTATTCATGAACGATATGTCCAACACAAGTCTTTGATATCTTTACTGTATCAGCTATGTCGAGCACCCTCATTAATCTGCTATATATCCAAATATACAGAGAAGCCAAGTCCATTTTGGTAATTGTTCTTCATGCGGTGAAATCTACAATTTGTAAAGTAAATTTGTACTTAAAAATGCAGATTTTAGCATAGATTTAGTTACATGCTCAGCATTTCATCAGCAAAAGATTTCATTAAACTTTATCTTGATAGCCTACTGACTCTTCATATGAGCTTCTGTGAATAAACACCATTCAAGCTTTGAAGATTAATATGGGCGCTGTTAGAAGCGTCACATAAGCACAGCCTTTCAACCATTCGAAAGTATTGGCCATCTGAAACTATAACATTTTTACATCCTGCTGGCAATTTTTGGATTCGGTCCCAAACAAACTGCGCCAGTTTGGAGGTCCGAAGGTGCAAAATCAGAAATTAGTGTTCTGCATCGACCACAAAAAGTTATAGTCAGAAGGTCCAAAGTCTGGAATATAAGGCGAGTGAGACATAACTTCCTGCTGCTGTTTACCAATTAATTAATTTTCAACCGATTTTGCAACATGAGACCGAGTTTTCATGGTGAGAAATTTTTGTCACGTGTCCATAGTAGTATGCTCGACGATTGGAATTTAAGTGCGTTTTGGCCCAATATCTGGAATGTGTGAAAGATTAAAGCCCACCGTCAACAAACTGATTAGACCTTATGAGTGTGGCTTTAGGCCTGGAAAATCAACAACGGACCAGATATTTAGCATGCGCCAAATCTTAGAAAGACCCGCGAAAAAGGGACGAACACACAATTTCTTCGTCGATTTTAAAGCTGCTTTTGACTGCACGAAAAGGATGTCTGCGTGATGTCTGAATTTGGTATGGCCGCAAATCCAATACGACTATGTAAACTGACGTTAAACAACACCGAAAGCTCCGTCAAGATCGGAAAGGACCTCTCCGAGCCGTTCGATACCAAACGAGGTTTCGGACAAGGCGACTCTCCATTGTGCGACTTCTTCAATCTACTGCTGAAGAAAATAATACGAGCTGCAGAGCTTAATGTTGACGTACGCCGATGACATCGGTATCAATGGCCTCAACAACCACGCTGTTAGTTCTTTTTTTCAGAATGGATAAAGGAGCGAAGAAAATGGGTCAGTGGTAAAAGACGGTAAGACGAAATATCTTCTGTCATCAAACAAACAGACGTCACACTCGCGACTAGGCACCCTCGTCACTGTTGGTCTTCCTTGGAACCTGTATTAACCAGCTTATTGGAACGTGAAAAAGTAGACTTTTTCACTCCCAAGGACATCGCCAAACAAATGAAACGCAGCTCCAGAAGATTTGATAGATATTTAAAGGATCCAGAGGCATATGGAAAAAAACTTTAAACGAAAAAAGGAAGCCCTACGCTTTTATTTAGATGGTCCTGATGTCTTTCAATACTAATATCACGATTTGCGGAAAGATGAGATATATTTAAGTCGCCTCCACAGCCGAGAAGGTGGAGTCATGGTGTGGGGTGCCATCACATATTATGGAACGATTGACTTCGTTTTTATTGCTCAGAAGATGAACGGCGCTCGCTTCAAAACATTATTGGAGTCCGTATTTCCACAATTAAGAGATCTCTTTGGACCAGGTCCTTGGATTTTTCAACCAGACAATGCTCCCATTCATAACGCCCGAGTAGTAAAGTCGTTTATTTCGAGTCAAAACATTAATGTCATGACCTGGCCACCATATTCTCCAGATTTTAACATAATTGAAAGTGTTTGGGGCTGGCTAACACGGAAGGTATACGGAGGAGGAAGAAATACGAAGATAAAGAAACATTAACTGCAGCTATTAAACGCGCTTGGAGGGAGATTTCCTTAAGCTACATAGATGCCCTGTATCATTCTATGAAGGACCGGATATATGAAGTTATTACTAACAAAGGAGGAAGTACTCATTACTGAAATTATTATTTTTTATTTCTAATAAATCTAATAGTTATACGAACTAAAAATTTAAGTTAAAAAAAAATTTCTTTTCTTATAAAAAAATTAAAAGCTTATGTGCGTCTATTCTAATGACGAAGAAAAAGGAAATGTTTGAAAAATATAATTTTGTTAAGTTTGAATAACCATTGGAATATCATACTTAAATTATCATTAGTTTGCCCACGGTTTTGCATATCAACTTTTTTTCAATCATCATTAAAATAATAAATATTTACACAATTGTAATGCAAGTAAACGTGCGTCTAAACCTATTGACCAGCAGTGTATTTACGAAAAATATTGATCAAGATAACGGTACAATCTCCGAAAAAATTGTTCAGATCGGACTCCTATAGTATATATCTGCCATGCAAACTAAACAATCGGAATCAATATAAAAACCTTTTTATATACATACATATTTTTATGCTGCAAGAAGTGTACATTTTAAGGGTATTCTAGCTTCGGAACCACCAAAGTTAAAGTTTTGTCTTTTGTTTCTTATATTTACAACTTTTTGTTAATTCAGGTGATATGAATATTAAAATATCTTCACCCCATTAAGTTTCACAATATTTCTAATACATACATACATACATACTCGTATGTACATATCCAAACTGAAATTTGTACATAAAGTAAAGTCTCAGGCGCATGAGGTAATCACCTTACAAAGTTACATATTTTATGCAAATACAAATTTGTACCAACAACATAAAATGCGCAAATAGGATTTCTTAATAAATTCCATAACGCAAAAATGCATGGCTGCATAATAAATATAATGCACCTACGTATATATACACACATACATACATACATATATGTATCCATAAAGATATGTTTGTGTGTAAAAGTGTGCATGCCAATCTAAGTGGCCACATAATTAATGTAAAACTATTCGCATAAATTTTCAAATGCCGCACAGAAACCACAGCATAAATACCAGTGTGGCAGGCCATACATGCACCCATACATACATATGTATGTATATATATAGCGCAGCATAAGCACATGACTGCGTACAAATAACGCCAAGTGGTTTGCCAAGGCAGACGCAGGCGCAGACGCTTGTCGACATTGCGTAATGACCAAATGACACACTGACAAGTGGCCGTTGCGTGCCAAACTTTGTTTGTTTGTATGCGTGTGTGTGTGTGTTTGTTTATGATTTGGCTGAACTGGTAAGACGGCGGCCCATCTGAGGCGCTAATTGAACTTATACACACACGTACATACGTATGTGTATAAATATACTAAAATATACCCATGTACAAATACAAACAGTTTGTATGTGTGTTATCAATGTGTACATATGTGTGTATGCGCTAAAATACGAGTTCCACCAGCCGTGTAGCAGCTGCCAAATCGAGCAACGTAAATATTTACTGTAAATAGCAGCAGCAGCCGTGGCAACATAAAAATCGCTGCTGTAAACAACAATGACAACAACAACAACAGTGCAGCATATTCAAAGAAAAATCGAAAGGAGTGCCACTTTCCATTTAATATAGCCGTATATGTCGCGTCGCAGCAAGCCACAAAAACACAGAGGCGCACGCAAACAGACAGACACACTTGTTTACTTACACCTGCGACTGTATGTATGTGTCTGTGTGTGTTTATGGAAGCGCGCTAAAACAAACTTGAACAAAAAAACAAGGCTTACATACTACTTGCCATAAAAGGAAATTCATCATCTGCCACATGTGCAGACACTGCCATAAAGCATGGCCACAAACGTACAGCCATACATATAAACATACTTACAAACCTATAAACATACATATGTACATACACTTACATTTTGTTGAGACATCATCCAATCGTCATTCATACATCCAGTTATCTGGCGGACTTGCTGAAGGCGAGAGTGAAGGCAAACGTCAACGTAATAAGGCTGCTTGCGGTACAGCCAACAACAGCAGCTGCAGCAACTGCGACAACAACAACACGTTGAACATCAACAGCCATGAGTAGCCTCACAGGCTGAGTTGTCAGTGATTGCAACAAGTACTTCTCGTATAATGTAATCATTAGCATCATCATTATCGGCCTCGGTCGCGCACGTGCGATTATTATCTTCCACATCCAGCAGCCTTCGTGGGCTAATCGCGTTGTTGCCTACATTGCACAGGCGGTGCTACAGTCACATAGGTTGCGGCATTAGCGCGGGTTTTGAGATTGTCGTTAATTGTTTGGTAATAGTGAACTTACGTTGTTCAAGGGACTTCTGGTTCCCGATTCATCACCATGTGAATTGTTATTGAATACTTCTCTAATATCGAATGGTTCGGAAAAGTACTTATAGATCTAGCAGACCCAGGCTTTGAACTCCTCTCAAGTTAGCGAACGGTTAGAGAAACTGCTTGTAAATCTAACAGACCCAGGCTGTGAACTCCTCTCAAGTTAGCGAGAGGTCCAGGAAACCCAGACTTTGTAACCATATGTATTCTGATGAAAATGGATTACATAAAAACTTTTCGCAGAACATCAAATTGTTCATCAATCAAGAACGAATGGGTATAAGATCAATCTAGTTCGTTAGGTCTATACTTCACACAGAATCTTTCATACTCTGAATATTCTAATCAATATGTACAGTACCCACACATTGTTGAGAGGAATGATTTCGATTTGACAGTCTGTGACAGTGAAGGAGAAGGTTAGTTTAGGTTAGTTAGATAAACCTGGACTTCAGAACACGCATGTCCGTTGTAATGCCCAGAACTTCTAAGCAATTCGCCGAGTTCGTATAAAGTATGATCAACGATACGCTTCAAACTTAGTCTGGCGATAGCAGGATAGTGGAGGAGAAAGTGTCTAGATGTTTTCACCTCATCTTCTTCGTTGCAAATTTGACAAGTCGCGTTCTCCAAAATTTATAGCCTCACATGAGTGTCCAGTTAGGATATTTATCGTTGCCCTTTGCCAAGAGCTAGAAGATAAACGGACTTTTTGTGTGCCAGTTGATACTTAATTCCCTAAAAGAAGCCACACTTCGTAGAAGTACATCGTTAGCCTTGGTACCCTTTTAACCTCTCCTTGACGGTATCGAAGAATTTTCCTTTACATGAGAGCGACATCATCTGAGTAGGCTATGACGCGACAGCCTCGCCCCTTGAGTTCTTTCATTAGGTAATTTACCAATAAGATCCAGAGTAAAAAAATTCCGTTGCGTTCCGATTACGTGAACCCATAGAGAAAACCGCCAATCTTTTTTGTCAATTGGTTATTACTTTACCTTTACGATATATTCAAAAGAATGTTATGTACTACAAACATTTTAGAAGAAACGAAATGCAAAAGTTTGAAGACATCTTATGTTTCAATACTAATTCGTATAAGGAAGAGAGAGGTCAGTGTAAAACAATTTAAAAATATTGTTTTTTTATTAAGGAGTAATGTAGATCGATACACGGTAATATCAATAGCCAACCGTCATAAATAGCAACAAATCACATTGTTTTTCCCAATCGTATTTTAGGTTATGATCTTTAACTGAGCCCTCATATCAATGTCATACTTGTACATACTTTGAGATGTAAGAAAACCTTTTTAGTTGAATCCCACGTATCGACAAATCACCTGGAAGCTGTCACAAATTTGCTCGGACATTTTATTTTAATTCCTACTCGTTCTCCTGGATCAAAGGCATGAGACATACATACATATGTATGTAAGTTGTACTTGTACTTATTCTAGCAAAGCGGAAAATTCAATTAGGAAGTATTGAAGAGATTATAACTCGTCTTCTTTAAAACAACTTCTAAAACTGCCATCCTGTAAAATTTTAACTATACCGACTGGATAGAGTTCCACTCGAATTATCTATAACTAGAGCAAGGAGAATTTCTAAAAAGACGAAAAACTTTCGAAGAGGGAGCTTACGACTGAGCAACTGCCTGAAGTTCACCAGTCCTAACTCAGTTCACTTAATACTCAGACGAGCTCTGCTCCCATTCTACTGTTAGTGGGACTTGATACATTCCCTCGTAAGGTTATGACCTTGACAAATTTCTGCGATTCCATTATGACTAAGCACTCAATCGAGTCATGTCATGAAGTAACTGGATGTCGTTGACAATATTTTTGAATATTCAATAGCATAAAATAATTTCTAGTAATAATAAAGGCACGAACAGTCTGACGAACTACTTGGAGCGGCTGGTAATAATCGATGGAAAGGCGATATTCCCGATGTTAACTTTGTTGCCACGGGAACTCATCTTCATATTGCCGTGAACTAAAAAAATTTTCTTATTTTGCAAGAATATTGAACTACTTATGTAGGTTCAGCCTTAATTCAGACCGCTTTCACTTAGCACCCTGCATTTATTCTGCTTACAGGTTTCTTGTCGGGTCAACTCAGCACTATATGTGGTATATTTATCGAAATATTTCCTGGTGTCTACCGCCAATAGGAGGTATCTAACGAATAGTCGGCACCGAAATCAGAATCGATACTCTCATGAATCATTTAGTCGTTTATTTTCAAATCATGATACCCCAACTCTCAACGGTTATCGGCAATGATAAATCGAATATAAACGATTTTGCAGCAAGTCATCATAATGACAACCTTCAATATTTGCTGTTCATTTTCAGTGACGGGGAGCCAACAGTATTACAATGTTGTTATTGTTGTAGATAAAGCAGTAGTATCGATAATGATCGATTCAACCGCGAAAGTACATTGATGACGTTAATGATGGCTATGAGCCAAAAGGTATACGTTTATTGGACAAACTCATCGTTTTTGTTGTTCAGTGTTTTCCGCTGTTATTGCAAGTTTTCACTTGTTTCTCTTTCATTTCTAGTACCCAATATGGCAAGCATGAATATATGGTACCTATGTACGTATGTATTTATGTTGCTCAGCCATTAGACGCATGTTGCGGACAGTTGCGGTGTAACATTCGATCATTTGCTCATTCATTCAATCAGTGAATTAGTCAGTCAAGCAATCAGACAGTCAGACAACGTAAACCGCAAATCAAAACGCGCTAAATGCTCAACACACGTGTGCGTGTAATTATTAATGCTTCTACATTAACCGCTTGTAAGTGCTACTGGCACACTCGTATAAGCTTCGGCGCGTATATGCCACTGCTGGCACGAAGCTCTGCGCATGCTTGCATGCAAGCTGTTATGTACATTGGCATGTATGTATCTTTGTAGGTCAGCAGCATCGATGATATCGCCAAACATTCGCCGGTGGTCGACTGCCAAGTCTGCAACCTGCTGCGCCAACGCAGCGATAATGAGCCACTTTTCCTTTCGACACGAGGACACATGCTTTAATATTTTAATTGTAAATCTCCCTGCATTGGCTATTTCTTTAATTGTGTTAATTGCAGAATTTGAAAATAAATTTGAGAAAATTATTAAATTGAGAGGATTCTGAACGCAGCTGCAGATAAATTATTTTACTTTATGGCGTCTAATAAGTTCTTTTATTGTTAGGCCAACGACTTTTCAGTACTAAAATTGTACTAAAAATTTTTTTTAAGGAAACTTTTCCATACAAGGACTTGATTTTGATCGGGCTGTTTACATTTCATCTATATGCTATAGCGGTCTGATCTGCACAAAGTATTTGAAGATTGTGGCAACGCCTTAAAGAATGTTTGTCAGCTTTCGCAAAGATAGATAGATATCAATGTGAGTTCTTCAAATAAGGACTAGACTTGGGTCGATCAGTTTATATGGTAGTTATATGCTATAGTGGTCCGTTATTGGCGCTTCCGACAAATGAGCAGCTTTTTGGAGACAAAAAAGGTCGTGTGTAAAATTTCAAATATACATACATATACATATCTCAAAAATTGTGCGACTAGTTCGCGTATTTATAGCGAGACGATAGCGATATTGCCGATGGCAAGGATAAATCGTCACACTGGCTATTTATATACATTAGGGTGATTCAAAAATATATATATTTTTTTTCAATTGGTACTCGCAAAAATAGGTTCCTAGACACCTCTAAGAAAGCCTCTCCAAATATGAGTTTTTAATTGTAACGGGAAGGTCCTCCGCCTAACGGTTTTCTATTTTTTCTTATTATCAGATAGAAAAATTTATAACTCGCTTCAAACTACTTGAAAAATATCTTGGTAATTAGGTTTTGTAGGAAATTGAATGCTCTAAAATATGGTCTCTTATGATTTTTTCGTAAACCCAACCGTTTAAAAGATATTAACGGTTGAAATTTGACTATTTTTGGAAAAATTTTGTATTTCTTATGAATTTTATAACTCAATGAAAAAAATTATTTGCGAGTACCAATTGAAAAAAACATAAAAAAAAATTTTGAATCACCCTAATATATATACATATATATGTAGTTTATAGAGTCCCCATCCAATTTTCGGTTTATTTCAATAATTTAATTAAACTTGACATATAAAATGAGATTATCTTAGGGTGGAATGGTGTCGCGGTGAAAAGGTGTCGCGGTTTTTCCTTTTCACACTTTCTCCAGTACTGACACTCCTGAGTGCCAATAAAGCACCATCCAATACCTCTGAATTTGATAAAATTCCAAGTTGTTTTATATTGGAGCAGTGGGATGCACCATACGTAATGTTTCAACTTCCTTTCTGCATGCTCTGCGGTATGTCGGTTCTGATTTACCAAGTCTCAGAAGTGACAGCTCAAAGGTAAGTGTCCTGTGATAGCGATCACGAATTCACATAACATCTGCTTTCCTAAATACACCTATATAGGTAAATTTGTGGCGAATCCTGTACTGGTAGTGTCCGAAGATGTGAGAAATCGTATAATATACCTTGTTACATTTTTAGAAACGAGATAGTACTGGTCAACTTATAAGCAAACATCGCGTATTAAATTCATGATTATGGTCATATAGTAGTACTCCTTTTTTCCTAACTCTTTAATATGACATCTGTCAAATATCATAAAAAACCACACTAATTTAATGTAAAACGAGACAACCGTCTAGCACACGTTAGAAAGACCGCGTAATATCCGACACGAACGGCACGGAATCCTAAATGTGTAATCATATATTACAATTTAAATAAATTGCTAAGAAAAAAGACAGAAGTAGTGTTCAATTTCTCCGACTTTCACAGAGAATAAATTCAGAACTCAAAATAACGTTCAACCTAGTTGCTTGCCTTCTAAGCCCATTTTAGGCTCATAATACAACACTAATCAGTTGGAAAACCAAATATAATTTTAGACACCATGAATTTAATAGACTCGATTTTCAAAGTTAAGGTTAAGGTGAGAAATAGCAGATCAGCTTATTCCACAGATCATTGAGGAGAGTTAAATTCAAAGTCAAATATGAATGGACTAGTTGGAAAGGAAATGACTAATCGAGATAATGCTGTCACGTGTATTTCTTTTCTCCGCCTCGGAAACTCATATAAATGGGAAATTTATATGTATATGATATATGTATACTTAAGTAGATGAGTCGCTCTTTCTAACCGCCAGAGAATGCATTCGGCATTATATCCATACTTGTTTATTTTTCTACTGGTTTTCTAAGAATCAATTTAGTGTGCGTTGCGACTATGGTAAAGTAAGAAAAGTAAAACAACAGGACAAGGTATAAATACATACGATAACCCGAACCATTTGCGATATTGAAGATTAGAATTTTCGAAGTGACTTTTTATGTCGGATTCATTTATTTGACCAGAAAACATTTAACTCAAACAAATAATAAGAGCTAACAAAATGACGTGTTAAGAGCGGGATTTTAGAATATCTTATCTACTTTCTCAGCCCGTACTTTTTAAGCATGTACAGAAAAATCATTGTAAAGGGTGATCCGTTTCGAGGTTTTTTACTTTTTTAAAGATAAAACACGGAAACTTCAAATCTAATGGGAAATGTTTATAATCATTCGAAAGAACATTCTTTAGAATTTATCTCTTTGAAATATTGGCCGCGGCTTCGTATTAGATGGTCCATCCGTTGAGTTCAATTTTCGATGACTTGTTAAAGCATTTCGACTAGTAACTGGCGAATGACATGCGTGATGTCTTCCTCCAAGACCTAAATCAAAGCGGGGTTTAGCCATTGAGCAACGCGAGGGCGCTTGGGAAGGTCGAGCGGCTTCAGTTCTTGCACAAGCTGTATTCTATACTGTTTCAATTTGAGGTCTCGACATAAAATGACCCAAGTCATTGCGAGCTGCTGCCGAATCGACTCTCCCCGTCTTCGTGTATACTCTTAGATGCGTCTGCTATATTTTCTTCACTGCGTGCTGGACGCGGTTCATTCGGTCGAATATTATCTAATAATGAATGCTAGGTCTCAAGATGGGTGGTAGTGTTGCGAATAGTACGTTCAGTAGAATGCGTAATCATTCTTTACAGAACGTGAAAGGAACACAGGAGTTTTTCTTTTCTATGGTTTCACAAAGGATTAGATATACCTTTATGATATCTTTGATCAGCCATCTAATTTAACATGGATCACCTGATCAGATTAGCTAAGAGTCCCGAATGTGTAACGAGGGGAGGTATGAATAAATAGCATATATATATACTATATATATAAGTATATGCTTAATACAGCCCCCAATAAATTTTATTTCCTTTTAATATTATGTTTCTTTGATTAACTTTTTACGCCTCGACTTTCGTATTCGCCTGTGCACCTGTGAATTGTGATATGATCGAAAGCTCAATGCCAGACAGCATGCTCCGTTCGTCGTCAATGCCAAACGATAATAGCGTTAATAACAGTAATAATAATATTCGTTGGAAAATCGATTAATAATGAAACAAACTCGAGCATCCCACCAGCATTTCATTCCGTATTCCATTGTTTGCGTAAAACAACAAGAAATAAGTCGTTGAACTGGATTTATGTGGGTTACACTGGCATGTTTCTTTGACTGGCGGCATAATTTGTACACTCACTCATGCGTCTGCACAGTGGTCTTGAGCACCATCTGATAACTTAATTCTGCACACTTTTTCACTGCATCAATGCGAATGACGCACCGATGCAAAAGAAAAATATGTACGTTGTGTAAAAGTCGTCGTTATTTTTGTAGCAGCCGAAAACATTCCCCAGTTAATTTAAAGAGTTACTCAAATGATAAAACAAAGAAACAGCGAGACCATATATTATATAGATAATTGGGTGGGTCACAATAACCGAAAATTTTTATTTCTCTTGCTACTCTGAAAAATAGGTACAACTCTTAATTGTAACGGAAAGCACCTCCGCTTTGCAGTTTTCTGTGTATTTCATCTCGTTTCACAGATTTTGTAGGAAATTCAATGCTATAAAAAAAGTTTAACACGATTTTTTCGTAAACCTAACCGTTCGATTTCCCAGCCATGAAGAAGTTCGAATAGCAGTACATCCGCGCCGTTAGTTCTGCTTCCTCCAGACTGGATAGGGAAGCGAAGCAAATGGGTCTGGTAGTGAACGATGACAAAACGAAATATCTCCTGTCATCAAACAACAATGTAAGCCTCGAAATCCAACGCAGAATAACTCTTGCCAACAGGTGCTACTTCGGACTGAGTATGCTATTGAGAAGTGAAGTCCTCTCCCGACCAATAAAGACCAAACTCCACAAGTCACTCATGATCTCGGTCTCGAGTTTTCGAGAGACAGATTCTACGAAAGATTTATGGTCGTTTTGCCGGACTCGACGACTATGCTTCGAGAGCGTAGAGATGTCTTCGATATCAGAATTTCTGGAACGGAATTGACGAAACTAAAGTTTTGCATGATTGACTGTTGGAGTATCAGGCACTATTCATTTTTCCAGTCTCCGAATATGGCATACTTTTGCTTTTGCAAATGTCCATTTTTGACGCGAGCCTAAACAACACTGCTTCATGTAATTATAAAACTGTTTGAAAAATTTTTTCAGTACAAAAACATATCTTTCTAACGCCATACAGCCTAAGCTGATAGTACTCATACAACGCGAGATACATGTGGATTACCAAAGCGTCAAACGTAGCCTTCTACCGAACCCCGATTTTCAGTAATGTGATTTTTTTTAGCGAGTTTTAAAATTTTGCGATTTTGCAGACGAGTTTCCAGAATCTATAACAAAATTATCATGAAATATTTTCAGGGAACATTTTAAGTGGTTACATGGGTTTCCTCGGGTACAGTTTATTTTCAAAATCTTTTTCTCATATAAAAAATGAAATATTTTATTAGAATTTTTTATTGTTACAAACATACACTATTAACAAAGAAATTCTGAAATTTTTGGAAAAAATTATTAAACTCGGCCATTGCGACGCCATTTCCGGTGACCCCTTGGAAAAAAGATGCGCCCGCGTTGGCAGGATAACTCCTTACAGTATTATCTAAAGTGGAAAAGTACGTGTTTTAGTTAACACTTTAACCTAGAATTTAGACAAAAGAAAAAACCGAAAATTGGATTTTTGGGAGACATTTCTACAAAAATTAAATCAAAAGTGAAAATTTTGCGAAAAATTCTTTGTCCGTATCTTTAAGAATTGTATCTCAAGGACCTGTGTAAATTTTCAAGAAGTTCTGTTTAGTAGTTCTCGAGAAATCTTGCCTGCTGACTTTAGAAACAAATAATCGGGAAAACGCGTTTAAAGACGGTACACTTAGCCTAGTTCTATGGGCTGTATCTCCGAAACTATTACTCGAATCAATTTAGGACAATATTCTAGTTGTAGTATTTAATAAGGCAATAAAAAATTCGATTCTCTTTAAGTGTTTGAAGCTTAACCTTGCTGGTTATATTCATACTCTTTCGAAAAATTCTATAAAAGTTGCCCTTTTTTTATTTTAAAATTATGCAACCAAATATTCTTCAGAAAAAAATTTCAATTTACAAGACGATCGCGGTTTACTTAGAAATTTATTGGTAAGAAATATTTGTAGGCAACAACAAATTGCAGATATTAAAGTGAACAATGTCATTGAAATAATATGTCTTCAATCAAGTGGTGATAAATATCTGCATAACAAATGTCAAGTACTTGCGGCGAGCATTTGTAACCTGAGAAGTGCATTTAAAGAGCGGTTAAGTGCTGGGTATGCACATACATGTATGTACACATGTACATATGTATATGTACACGTATGAATGCTTATTTATTTTGTCGGACGTACGATTTGACAGCAAAGCGTTGTTGTTGTCATATTTAGCAACGAGTTTTGCTCGGTATCGCGTTGCCTTCTATGCCTTTGAACAATATGTTGCACACTTTTGCATAAGCGCATATATAGCAGTATATTAATATATGTACATATGTATATATATTTACTTGTATACTTGCATATAAATATATATGTATACACATATGTACGCACGTGATTTTGTATGTCTTTCATAAGAAATGAACTGTGCGGTGTACAAGTTACATGTAGAAAATGAAATTAAAAGTTTAGCAAAAAATACGTAACATTACTTTGGTATGCAGCTGACGCATACACACACTAACATACGTATTAACATATGTGTGCAAAAGCACTTGACCAAGCGGCGAGCTTACACAATTTGTCTAATTGCAATTGAGCGAGCGCAAATGCGCGTCAATCATCCTTAAACAACATACAAATGCCAAAGCAAGTATGCCTGTGCCCAACAGATGTATGTATGTGTGTGTGTGGGTTGCATACATGCAAAGCCGTAGCAATCAAATATGCGCAAAATAAAAGTACAACCCCAAACGAAACATTCCATCGCGGATGTGAGGCAGCGAATTGTGAATTCAAATTCTGCAAGTCAATTCAAGTGGCGAGGTAAAGCCAAAGCCAAGCCATGGACAAGCCGAATACATACTTATACTTACATATGTATGTATGTATGTACACGCAGACGCGCATAAGCTTGGCTGCCGTCGTAGTCAGCGCAAGCAAAGCTGAGTTTGTGGCGGCTTACTGCTTTTGGGGCGTATTGCCGCAAATGAATGCGCAAAATTTATTACGTTATGGCAAAACTATTTGTTAAAAAACGTATAGCCATAATATGCAGCTTTGGCAGCTGGTTAGCTGCGGCGAAGGTGTAACAAAAAGCGACGTGTGCTTAGCTGTGTATGTGTTAGGTACATATATTATTTACGTGTATACGATAAATCATTAAATACCAGAGCAATTTGGCGGTGTTATACATTCGGTGTTGGCAATAAACTTTTTCGGGATCCCGCAATATTCGGGAGTAACTTATAAGTACGATTCCAAGAAAATAAAGCATGGCCTTCAAGTTAGGTTATCAAATAAAATACCAAACCAATTTAGTATTCGGGATCCCGAAATTTTTCGGGACTAACTTGTGAGTATGATTCTAAAAAACGAAAAAAAAATATCCTTTAAGTAAACATAATAAATGTATTACCAGATTATTTTGGTAATACTAGAAGCCCGGAACTCGAAGTAAAAATTTTCGAAATCCCGGAATTTATCGGGTCTAACATTTGAGCATGATTCCAAACAAGGAAAATAAAGCAAGTCCTTCAAGTTAAGATATCAAATGAAATACCAAACCAATTTAGTGTTCGGAATCCCCAAAATTTTCGGAACTCGCTTCAATAGAATGAGCAAAGTGTAACCTTTAAGTAAACATATGAAAGGTAGCACCAGATTATTTTCGTATTACTAGAAGCTCGGAACTTGAAAAAAAAAATTTCGAGATCCCGAAGTTTTTTGAGACTAATAGCCTTGACAGACGGCAGCGTTAATCCGGATTAACTGCGCACTTAATCAGATCCAAATTTGTAGATAACAGACGGCAGATATGCGAGTTTGAAACTCTCATAAAGAGCTCATTGTTCCTTTTATAATATTTTCAATGAAAATTGATAGAAGATAAACATTACGGTTGTTAGCCGACCAATTTTTACCAAACCATTTTTTATTACAAAAGCATATCAACACATTATTTTTAAAACTGCATCATAACATAGAAGTTTTATTGATATTATATTGAGAATTTGATAAACAGCTGTCAGGGTTGCTTGTATTTCATTCACAATAAATGAAAACTGGCCATTTTTAACAATGTTGCCAACGAAAATCTCACAAACTCCCTAAAATTTTGAGAGTTATATTTGGATTCAGCAACGGAGTTAGCTGTGGTAACTCCTGAATTAATCCCGAAAAATGCAATTAATCTGGTTTAACGCTGCCGTCTGTCAATGCTATTACTTCTTAAAATCATTCTAAAAAAGGAAAATAAAGCAGAAAATTGAAATTTCAAAAGAAATATTCAAAATATTATTACTAATATACACATATAGTACATATAAGATAGAGTGATACTAAGTCTACACTGCCTTCTTAAGATAACTTTGAAATATTTGTATATTGCTACGGAATGACTTGATTTCCGTTGATAACGTGGAGAGGGAGGTCTATCTAGAGAGTAAAATGCTTCTAAATAACAGGGTCAGAAGTAGGTGGCAAGACCGTTGGTACAATAGTCATAACGGTCGGTGACTTACAAGTACATCCGGGACGTTGAGTTTGTTGAGGATAACCCAGACTTCGGATTGTGTCTGTGCCTGGGAATTTTGCTTATGAGGTTTGGGTCTCTGAATACATTTTTCTATAAGAGGTACCCATCGTATAGGTCGGAGTGTTTGTGTGGAGCGCCGTGTGAGGAATGGGTTCACATGATCGCGGAGTAATCGTTGTACTCAGTCTTTAGGGATCTTGGAGGTGTGGGGATAAGCTGGACTGATGGACGTTTAGATGTTAGCGTGTGATCTCCACTAGTCGGGGCCGAACAGTTATGGTCGTTTACGCGTGAATTGTTTAACTTGGAATTAGTGTTAGCTTCTTGTGTGAATGGTGTGTGCGTGTAATGTGCGTATGAGTTCGAACTCCAGTATGGAAGCTCAACTGGCATTAGTTTAGGCTACGAGGTTTGTCCAGAGATTTAGTTCTGGTACCATGGTGAGCAGGACCCTTAGATAACCTGCTCATGCGGATTGGTCTCTCGGGGATTTTTATGGTGGTTGTGGCTTAAATGCATTCAAACTATTCAAATTTTCACACGAGCAAAGCTAACAATGCTCAGCAGTTCAGTCTTTACTATGGCGACGGTCTGTATGCTGTATGCTAATTATGAATCCCGAAAATCAGAAGTATTGATACTCGCTTTATTCCTCAAAAATATTAAAAAACAAATTTCAAAACCCCGTACACTAGCTCCGATTTTTGGGGATCCCGAATTCCTTTCCTCAATAATTTAGAAAATGCATTCGTATATTATGTACATTTCTTGGTAGAATAGTTTCATACTTAACACAAGTGAAAGCATAATTTGTCTGAATAAAGTTAAGCCGCACTGTAGTTCAAATACAAATCGAAATTTATATACATTAAAACCATAAAGGTGTACATATGAACATCGCAAGTTCATATATTATGCACATAAATTTCCTGCAGGCTTCTGTGCGAATTTATCCATCCATATGTAGATATTGCTGGCACCGGCTGTCCTTACGGAAGTCCACGCCGTTGCACAGACACATACTCGTATATACATATGTATCTGCGTACAAGGCTTCGTGCCAACTTGCCAAATGCCGCTTTTGGACGACACCTTCCTTCACCCCGCTACCATATTCGAGTGCTACTCTTTTTTATTGCTGAAATGTGCCTTCTTGAATTCGTTCTAACCTCGCTCACATTACAAATTATCCACCAGCATTGACACTTGCAATGAATCAGCGGCTGGGTCTGCGGGATTAAAAAGGCAAAGCCAACGCGCCGCGCTTGTATGGGTTGGCTGTAAAATGTTTTATGGTTTATCACCAAAGCGAAATTAATATGCAGCCCAGTGCTTAAGTTTATTATTTATAGTCAGAAATGAATTTTATCTACGATAAATTTGCCTCTGTCGGGCATTTAAATGGTCGGCTCCACGAAATCGGATGGTAAATTATATAATAAATTGGATTTGTATTTGTTTTTAATTTTTTAGTTTTGTTATCTCTTGTAGAGTCCCATTAAAATATTCTTTTAGTTTTTAGTTGACTTTCAGATGCAGAAGTAAAGCGAATTGGTTGTTTGTAAAGTGGCTACTGTGACATTAAAAATGAGGCATCCGTAATACTCACTTAGCCAATAAATTTAATAATAATAATAATATTATATTCGAAAAGTTCTCTTATAATACTACTACATATACTAAACTACTAAACCTATTTTAGTAAAATGTAGTAGACTGTGTCCAGTTTGATTAAATTAAAAGATAGGGTAGTTTATATGTCAATTATGTTAAAAGTCAAAACAATTTATGAAAAAAAATGTCATAACATAAGTGTGTGTAAAAAATTAAAAAAACCCATATTATTATTTTCACTTTGAGTAAAATGTCAAATGCCGAGAAAAAATTAAACCTCAATAAGCACTCAAAGCATTGCACAGAACAATACGAAATTTAAAAGGCGGCAAAATATCATCCTATTGCAGCAGCCCAGTCTACAGAAGATCAATCACCATAAATAAGTCTCAAAGCCAAAAATAACTATTTTCAGTTTAGATTCAATTCATTCCATTTTTCCATACACAAATTATTGTTAAACTATTTTTACACTCTTGCAACCAGTTGCTACAGAGTATTATAGTTTAGTTCACCTAACGGTTGTACGTATCCCCTAAAACTAATCGAGATAGATATAGGGTTATATACATACATATGTATATATAAATGATCGGGATAACGAGAAAGTTGAAATCCAGTTGACTGTCTGTCCATCCGTGCAAGCTGTAGCTTGAGTAAAAATTTAGACATTTTGATGAAACTTGGTATCCAGGTTTCTTAGTACATACAAAAAAAAGTTTGAGTTTGAGTTAACCAAAAACTTAATAAATGCCATAACTAAACACTAAATTACGAAATTTTGAAAAAATGGGCGTGGCCCCGCCCTCTAGTAAGTTTAATGTGTATATCTCCTCCACTAAAGCTACAAAAACTAAATTCGCTCAGCACAAATATTATAAGAACTCCTACATAAAAACCCCGTTTACTCCCCATATAACGGTACTGTTTAAAACTACTAAAAGCGCGATAAATCAATAACTAAATGCGCCAGAAACGTCAAGGTTTTGCGCCAGGATGGTATAACATGACTTTATAAGGGCCGGTGTAAAAATTGGACAAGGGGCGTGGCATCGCCCACTCTTTGGTGAAATCCCATATCTCGGAACCCGACGAACCGATTTCGGCAAAATTTTTGGAACGTGGCATTCTTTTCATATTCCTATGTCACTCTGTGAAAATGAGTGAAATCGGACAAAAACCACGCCTACTTCCATTAAAGCACAATTTTAAATTCCACTTGATTCTTTCATTTTCCAGTACACAAATCAAAAAGCAATTAATAGAACGAGATTAAACGAATAATCCCTTCAGTGTGTGCCATCTTATGACAAAAAATTGTTCAAATCCAACCAAAACTGTAAAAGACCCTAGGTACCGAATATGTGGACCACAGTACCTATCGTTCGAACTTTTGTACGAAAATATCGGTCAACGTGTGAGATATGCAATAGAAATTCAGACAGAACCCTTTTCCTTCAGTAGTAATTCTGTGTATCCAAAATGGGTCGAATAGCGTCAATTCTTCCCCGAACTTCCTGGTGACTTCATGCTGGATATATCGGCCAATATTTGAGTTATCTCAATGAAAATTTCAGAACGTTGCACCCGAACATAGCCCTTTCTTACTTGTTAAATTTAAACCTTTGTGAATAATACGAGTATTTTCATTGTATTGAATAATTCGTTATAATAGTAGTTTATGTATACTATAGCCACAACAACGCGTGACCGGATCTACTACGTAGTACTTACAATATCATATATACTATATATTTTCTTATTAAAGCATAAACGACAGTTTTCTTAAAGTATAATACACTTTATAAGCAATTTGGTTTATCTGTGGGCTGTAAGTACAGAATTAACTTTAACAGTTCAATGTTAGACAAAAGTCCCACTCACTGCACACTGTTACCGTTTAACAGAGAGCAACAAAACATAGGCAAAAGTGGCTAACAATGAACACACTATATATGTATGTATATATGAACATACGTGAAAGCCACAACGGAACCACTTAAAACTTAAATGTACTATAAAAAACCCAACAACAACAAAAATACACATCTTTATATGCAACAGGCTACAAAGTCGCGTCGAGAGTGATAGTTACTTAAAATGAAGTGTACAACAAACGTTCAAATGATAATAGCAACAATAGCAAAACAATGAAGAGAAATGTGCGCACATACGTGAACGTGTGTGGAGGTCAAATTATATTGCACTAAATAACGTTACATTAAGTGGCCGCAAGTCCAACACAAACCTGACCTACTAAGCCACACCAGCGCTGACCACCAGTACCTTCGCGCGGAACCAACCAGCTTTGCATTGAGTTTGGTTATAAGGTACGCGTGTGTGTGCACATTTCTGCTGCTCGTTTTTGCTAACTTTGTCTGCTGGTCGCTTGTCTTGTCCAATCTTTAACCTGCCCCAGTGCACTATTTACCCACTTATGTAAGTAAAATTATATTCATAAAGCAGACCACAGCACAAAAATGCTGAAGAATGCGCGCAAAAAGACAAACGAACAAATCAAAGGTATGAAAAGGCAGCAAAACAAAGCAAATTGCCGTTATTAGGCGGTGCAAACAACAGTAACATGAGAAATGTATGCCGAAGAGTGTTGTGGCAAGGTACACACTCGCACAAAAACTCTTACCACACCGATTGTCAATCATGCTTGTAATGTTAATTAATGGCTGGAAATAAATTATTGATCGCGCTATGGGAAGTCGCACTTGCCTTTCCTTACTACCAACATGCATTTGCTTCGCTTTTGCAAGGTAATGCTGGAGGTTTGGTTCACAGGTGACTGTTGCTTGAAAAATCCCGTACTCTTATGTAGGTTTTAAGGGCTACGCTTTCAGTACGCGCTGGTCTATGTACATGTTTTTTTAGATTATAAGTCGGACTTAACTAAAACCAAGTGGTTTGTCATTGTTTTTCCTGTTGCGTTAGTGGCAGAAAATATTTCTCAACCAATTTTGAGGAATGCTAACGTGTATACGTTTCTTGAACGTATAAAAATTCGGTATTCCGGGAATTGGTTTTAAGCCACTTTCTTGTCCTTGATAATTTTTATAAGAATTTTTATATACTCAGTAAAAACCTTAGAGAATAACATTTTATATAATTACTCATTCCATAGGAAATAAAAAAAAACAAATGAAGCCCAAAAAATGTTTTGAAAATAAATCATCTAACATGAGATCAGTGAAATCGGACAACTTAGTGGATGTCATTGGATATGGTTGTAGTATTCGTCAGTCTTAAATATTCCGCCAAACAATCTGAGAGCTATCTCATAAAATTAATGACGTCTTTTCTCCATAGCTCAATTTTCGGTAAATGTCTTATTGACCTAATTTTTTTATATTTGAACATAATTTTTACACGAACTTCAATATTTTATTCAAATATTTTCAGAATATGTACATTTTGAGCCTATAACTATATGCGATTAGCCAAAAGATGGCATAACATGACTATTATTCCATGGTTTCTATACTCCGAAAATGCATTGGAAAGCTACTGTTCTTGGGTGTCTTTTTTAGTATATATGTATAATTATCATATGATGTGTTTTAACAGTATTTTTCTTGTCATCGAACTTTGTGAAAAAGGAAAGTCGTATAAAATTAGAAGCATTATTAGATGAAGATACAATAATAGATCTCAGAACATTTAGAATTATTCAAGGAGCCAATTCAAAGCGTTTAAAATAGTAAGATCCCTTCAGTAGTAAAGAAATTACAAATTAAAGCCTCGAGTCATTGAAATACGATTTTGCATCGTGTGACTAGTGATGAAAAATGGATCCATTTCGACAACCTTAAATGAAAAAGTCATATGTGCAACTTGGCCAACCAGTCAAATCAACGATACAACAAAGTTGGTTATTCATGACACTAAGGTAATGCTCGGTAGTTGGTGAAATCAGAAGGGTGTGCTGAAGCTGTAAATAGGAACGCTGCTGACAACAATCCAGGAAATTAAGGTGAACGACTGCCCAAATACGCCCAGAATTTGCAACTAGGCACGAGTCAATATCCAATTACATCATAAAAACGATCGGCCTCATGTAAGACCGGATGAAAACTAAGTAGAAAACAGCGGCTGAGAAGTTATGCCTTGCGCGCCTTATATCCCAGACTTTGCACATTTTGACTTCTTTGCGATCGATGGAGAACATCGCAACTGGAATACAGCTCACATCAGCACCAGGTATCAAAGATTAGTTTGATTCATTGAAGTATGAGAAAATGTAGATTCAGCTGGGTAATACTTTGAACATTGATATTTGTTTAGTATTCCTTAATTAAAAGTTCAAATTAAAAAATAGCAAGATTATAATTTTGTTCTTTAAATAGAGACGAAATTTTGAATGCATAGAATGTGTATTTTAAATTAAAAATTTCTATTGTTTGAACAGTCTAATTGTCAAAATTGTTTTATCATCAACATAATACATGCCACTGAGCTACGAAAAATAAATATATCAGCTGTATTCATTGCTTACTTTGTCTAGAGCAGCCGCTAAGGTTCTAAGGTTTTATGAGCTTACCGATTTTCGTTTGTTTAAAGAAATCAATCAAGGGAGTTGAATGTGAATTCTTGGCCAAAGCTGCAACTGATATTGCTTTCACAAAAATAAAGAGAACTTTGGTGGGCCGTAGTCTTACAAGATAGATGAAAAACGCTGAGAGAGCTAAAGTATATCCCAAAAATAAAGTTTGAGAAGTCTTTCGACGACTTTAAGAAGCGTTGACATAAGTGCATTATATCGAATGGAGGATGTTGAAGGCAAATCTAATGTAGACAAATTAGTATATATTTTTCAAAAAACGGAAATTTCCGTTCAAATCGTATACATTTTGTGAATAAAATATATACAATAATTGTAGTTTTTAATAAGCTAGCTGCTAAAGAACGCTCATGCGCTTTAAAAACTTCTTTTGCAGCCGACATCTGTCAAGTTCAATAAGAAAATATTTTTTTGGAAAAAAATGTGATTCTGTTAATTTTTTTGGAGTGTACGTAGTTTTTAATTAGGAAATATAGTTCCTAGATGTCCTAGTTCCTCCATACATTTCTGCTTTTCTATATATAATCCGATTTATAAATCAATTTCATTTTGACTATTACAGTGTAAGGTTTTTGGCAATTATTTGAAGTTAGCTGTGGTTGCCCAAAAATTTTCATTCACACTGGTTGGCCGGTTGAAAAGGAAAGTCGCAAAAACGTCTAAGTAATCGCCACACTTAAGCCACCATTAGACTTTCATTCACTATAATCATGTATAAAGTTGAGTGTGTGTACTCACTTATGTCCAACCATCCTAAACCTTACTATTTTTGCTCACTACTACTGTGTACTACAGTTTTTGCTGCTCATATATTGCAGAAAAAATCTGAAAAGCTATTTTTAGACTAGGCTATCACATTCTGGGATCTCTTTTAATTCTAGTCTAAGAGCAAGCAAGTGCCTTTTAGCCCTGACAGATGACAGCGCTAATATGCATTAGCGGGCTTAATTTTCATTTACTTGCGCATTTGGCCCATGTTAATGCAAGTTTGTAATGCACAAGAATTTCGTGCATTAAGCTGAATTTACCAAATTTGATTAGGCAACACTGCTCAAAAATGGCTGATTTTTGCTATTTTTTGACAAATGTCGCTTGAAGTCTGCCGCCGCCTTTGCGTTTGCAGCATCAGAGGTAAGCAGTTTTATTATAATTAAATTATGTGCAAGTAAATTATCAAAAACAAATTTGAATATATTTAGATGGCAGAAAGTAACCAACGCACAGTTTGCTATCCATTTTTCCACTATTCTCAGAAAGTGTTATATTTCGAAATAACTAGCATTGACTCTTAAAAATATATTAGAAATATATCCAAACAAAAGTAACCTTAAATTATATGGAATCAAAAGAAGCTTGAATGCTCACATAGCTTATAAAAACGCTCTCAAGCAGTCAAAGCATATGAAAACGAGCTTCTATTAATGATGACGGCTTGCATTTCCTTATTCATAATCACAATAAATATCGCTAGGCCTTAATAGAAATTAAAGCAGCGAATCCACCATTCATAACTGCACTTAAGCACACACATGCACATACATATGTATGTACAAACCGGCATAGTAGCGCCCAAAAATTTAACAAAAATTCGACAGCCGCGCCGCTGCGGCAATAAAAGTGTTTCGCAGACGAGAAACTCGTAAAAATCAAAGTGTTATGCGTTATCGAGGATGCCGATGCCACAGCGATAATAAAAATGCATTGAACCAGCGCCACCACTACTGACCCCTTCTCACTTCGCGACCCAGTGCACAATAATAATGGGTAGAAATTCCGGTGCTGCACATACATACATACATGCATACACACTTATATAAGCAGATATGCATGTGCACATAAGCAACCGAAAATATCTATATAACTATGCGCATATGTGTATGTGTGAATTTGGGTGTACCATATGCTACACCTGCGCTGCACTTCGGTGCCACCGATGCGGTAACGCCGGTTTTCCCAAACTATTTCCTTAAAACTGTGCATTTTTTTCTCTCACACAAAAATGGTACTTCTTTTCATGATGTCTGGTTTATTATCATTTTCAGCGTCACAATATTTTTCAGCTCTTCTTCTTCTTCTTTTTTCACTTGTTGAAGCGGTGAAATTTGTATTTTTTCTTGCATGCGCTTTGTTGTTGCATTATTGTTTATTTTCTCACTTTTTCTCGGTTTTGTAATCATTAGCTGAAGAGGCGGCAAATGTGAGTGAAAGTTTTTCACCTGCCGACGCCGCCGCCACTGCCGCGCTGTGCACCAATATAGACTGGTTGCTTGGCGGTTCGATGAGATTTTGATTATTTGGTCATTGGGTTGCTGCAACTTGTTGCACGTCGGCGCTGTCTATTGCCCGCAGCATAAAACCGTAAAATTCAATTGCGCATTGCATAAAAGGCTGACGAAGGCGAGGTGAAAAATAAACATAATGGGTTAAACGTGCAAGCGCCAGCAAGACAGCACAACAGCGGAGCGAGACTCGCATATAGCGACATACATATGTACAGTTATATATGACAATGTTAATATGTAGAATACGCACTGAGCTGGCGCGTTATTAATATTTATGATCGTGCCAGCGGATTGTCTACGCGAAATTTGTAGATGTGTATACGCAGTGTACTACTCTGATGTATAGGAATGGTATGAAATGTGATTTCACGCTGTACAAACTATATCAGCCTATACCTAAAAGGTCTCAACGCTACAGAATATATTCTTTATACTTTGCAAGAATTTTTAATACACTTAATACGAATTAATGGCAGAGTATGTAGTAGAAGAATAGACTGATTGTCCTCAAGATGTGGACTAATTTATCGAGCGTTTTCATCTATCAGAGCTGCACTAGCCCTGTTACGGATATAAATATGGAGTATATGTATTTTTTGCGAAATTTTGTTTCGCAAGTTTCAAATGGTCAGTAGTCAAACGCAAAATTTCACCGTTAGATAACTAAATTACGTATTTGGGCGTATTTTTTCCCCATTTAAATTTTTCTACTTAACAAATAGGTATTTATTTGCTGCTTATTATTTCACTTCAAGTACTTAAGTGTATAATTGCTTCTTATGTGTTTAACTATGTTATTTTTTTGTTGCTCGCATTTATTTTCACAAATTTTTGCGTTCACTTTCTTAAGTATATATTACAGTTACTTGTAGAGAAATTGAAAATTAAAACTAAAGTTTACTATTTTATATTTTAAGCACAAAACACTCAACAATTTTCACAGAACTTCAAATTTTTAAGTGGAAGTTATCCCTCTTTCAGGTTATGACAGTTTGCCTTAATTTTATGTTTTCTCTAAAAGCAAAAAAGTAACTTATTTTTTCGAAAATTTTCTTTTATATTTTTAATAATATCTACCGCTAATATATCGGTTTCACAGCCTTAAACTCAGTAGATAAAAGATTACGTGAAAATCTCCAAAGTTTAGTAAATATCATCAACTGTCCACTATCCGGAATTTACTCTCGACTGCTATTTTCTGATATATTTTTCAACGGCAAAGGTACTCGTAAATAAGATAAGAAACTTGACGTTTGTTCCCTTTTTCTGTCTACTTTTTGTAGAAAAAAGTACAATGCTTTTCTAAACTGAGTAAACAATTAAAGAAAGTAAATATGTTTAGTAAGCAAAGTTTTAAGGATCATGTAGAAGAAGCTTTGAAGATTCACATAGCGACTAAGATTACACGTACAAGTATTCCGAATAGATGCAGTTAATACAAATCTGAATAAAAATAAAAGATAGTAGTAAATTAAGAGGTATCATTTTAATAAGTATATAGACGAGAAATGAACGAGAAATGAATATGGAAAGCAATGTTTACATACATTGTACTTTTATAGGAAATCCTTTATTTTTATTCGTTTAATTCATAACGGCATCAGCTGAACAGCTCAATTGGCCTACCATAGCAAAGCAATTTTTTTGGCAAAAATGTTTTTATTTCAACTTACTATAGATCCCTTCAATGGTTATACCCTTCCACTTTTCGACACCATTTTTGTGATATGATTTGTCTTTTGCTTAAAAATAGGCGATAACGTCTTCATTTGACGAAATTTTCTTCACAGCGCGTATTCTTTTGTGGTCTAAGAACAGGAAATCGTCTCTGGGAGTCAGATTAGGAAAATGCGGTGGATGCGAAAACAATACGAAGCCGAATTCGATTTCGACGAAAAACCTCGGGTTTATTACGTTTGAACATCTCTAAATAGTGCTCCGAATCAACAATTCATTGTTGTATTTAGTTAATATCTTTAGAATACCTGCTATCTTGAACATCTTCCTTTTCGGTCATCCAAAATTGTTTTGTAGATTTTTTGGATGTTGTCGTCGCTACCCTGGACCACTTTTGAGGGTCCACTGCGTTCAAAGTGCTTCTTTCAACACGTCTAAAGTTAGTATACCAATCCTGGGTGGTTAATTTTCCTTGACAATATCCAGACACTCGTCAAAATCGAAATTAATTTTTATCCATTTTATTCACCATAACAAAAGTTGCTTCACTCAAAATGATATAATTCACAAACTAATATTCCGACAGCTGTCAAGTTTATACACACGTCTTTTGAAGGTTAAAGTTAACTAAAAATAATATGGATTTTATTCTAATAGCGCCATCTATGTGTCAGTCCGACTTTTCAATTGACCTGTTAATGCACGAAGAAGACACAGTCCACCGACTGTTGACTTAGTTATAAAAATTTTCATATTATCTAGTTAATTAGTATTCAAACTAAAGCGGTAATTTTGCTACCAATAAAATCGGCTTATATTTCTCTCGATTGAAGGTCATGCTATTCCAATGTCAATATAAGATGGATATTGTCTTGGGCAAATAAACTAGACTCTTATAAAAAAGACACACTTCTCGAAAAAGGAATTATTTTCCATTGGTTAATTGCTACAGGGCAAGTGTGGTGTGGGATTCGTGGTGTGAGGGAGACTCCGTCGCCGAGTACTATCATTTACTCCGGTGAATGAACGTCTAGCCACAATCCGCATCAAAGCGAGCTTCTTCAACATATCGCTGGTTTGCGCCCACGCCCCGACGGAAGAGAAGGACGAGGTGACCAAAGATGCCTTCTATGAGCGCTTATGAAAGCTGCCCCCGCCACGATGTCAAAATCGTGCCCTAGCGACTTTAACGCCAGGGTGGGCAAAGAAGGTATCTTTGACACTACGGTCAGTAAATTCAGCCTCCACGACGAAACATCCCCTAATGTTTGGAGGCTGATCGACTTCGCCGGGGTCCGAAATATGATTATTTGTAGTACTAGATTCCAGCATAGGAAAAATCATCAAACAACCTGGCTGTCTCCAGATCGAAAAGCCACCAACCAACTTCATCATGTTGTGATAGACGGAAGACACGTCTTCAGTGCTTTAGACATGCGTACGCTCCGAAGTCCTAACATTGACTCAGATCACTATCTCGTTGCAGCCAAGAAACGCAGCCACCTCTGTGTAGCAAAAAACGCACGTCAACAAACACAAGGAAGGTTCGATGTCGAGAAGCTGCAATCACAACAGACAACGGAACGTTTTTCTACTCGGCTTGTACTCCTGCTCTCTTAGAGCACTCATCAGCAACTCGGTATAAGAGAACTGGGATGGCATTTCAAACTCCTTAGGTACAGCTTCTGCAACCAGGAAACCATTGGTTTTCGGAAAGTGCAAAAGAACGGCTGGTACGACGAGGAGTGCCGTGTCGCACCGGAGAAAAAACAGGCTGCCTACCTCGCAACGTTACGATCGACCACTACGTGCGGGATGGGATAGATACCGAGAGTTGAAGAGCAGAAGCGAGACGCATTTGCAGGCAGAAAATGAAAGAGGCCGAAATGCGTGAATATGAAGAGCTTGACAAGTTGGGCGACAGGGGAAATGCTCGAAAATTCTACGAAAAGATGCGGCGGCTAACAGAAGGTTTCCAGGCCGGAGCATACTCTTAATAGAACCCCCAAAGGTGATTGATTGATATTACGTCACCAAAGAAAGCAACATAGCGGTTATTGGCCTAGAACAATATGAGATCCAGCGGTATTAAATGGGTCGATATATGAACCGCAATAAAGCGCTTTGTAGGATATTTACTTGCGCAATTCATGAAAGTTTTCCGGCTGTTGTGCGTCTCGCGGTTCAACTTCATTTAAGTCATTGCGTTATTGTGAATGGTAAAGTGTATTGCAACTTTTTGAGAAGCATGCCAGCAGTTGCGTTTGCTGGAACATGCTAATCACTGGAAACAGACGAAGGACAATGCAATAGTTACTTCGCATGCCACTGAAGTTCGCATAGTTTCCGTGAAGATCATTTCGACATATCAGTCTTCAAATTCGCGTTAATTATGGGATACGAAAAATTACATTGCCGATGACATTTTACATTGTATTCGCTAAGAATTGCAAATGGGCAAATTTCGGTTGATACTTCCAGTGGTTTGATATCAATTTCACATCCCTTTTGTCAATTCTCTTCAACGGAAGATGAACTCATCACGAATGTTTATCCGCACATTGGCAAAATTATCGTAACTGCAATTGCTTGAGTGCACGCGCAATGTTAGCTGCCAAAATTACCGATGTTAATTACTTAAACTGGAAGATTCAAAGTCAAATTTCGGGAGGTTTGCGCTCATATAAATGGATCGATCGACTTGACAAGGAAGACGAAACCGTAAATTATCCAGTGGAATTTTGAAATTCTTTGGAGAGGCTTGGTATGCCCCAGCATTGCGTCTCAAAGTTAGATCTAACATTATTATGTTTCACAGTCTTCATGCGCCGAAACTGTGTAATAGAACCCGACTGCTTATGACGCAGTTATCGAATACAAGGGACAGCCATTTTAGTTCAAACGTATTCAATTTCCAGGGAAAATTGGCCAGATATATGTGGCGTGTTGACGAGTTGGAAACCCATCTTCTTCGCATATTTACGCACCAGAACAGAAATCAAAAAAATTATGTTTATTAAGCTGCGCTACATTAAAAAAAGTTTAGAAAAATCGAAAAGAAATCATTTTCGACACAATATAATTTCAACTTGTTTTCATTTCAAAGCATATAATTTCACGCAGGACAACGGCTGCGGGGTCAGCTAGTTTTTTATAAGAGTGTACAGCTGCTGGCGTATGCCGACGATATTGATATCATCGGCCTCAACACCCGCGCCGTTAGTTCTGCTTTCTCCAGGCTGGAAAAGGAAGCACAGAAAATGGGTCTGGCAGTGAAAGAGGGCAAGACGAAATATCTCCTGTCATCAAACAAACAGTCGTCGCACTCGCGACATGGCTCTCACGTCACTGTTGACATTCATAACTTTGAAGTTGTAGATAATTTCGTCTATCTTGGAACCAGCGAAAACACCACCAACAATGTCAACCTGGAAATCCAACGCAGGATAACTCTTGCCAAAAGGTGCTACTTCGGACTGAGTAGGCAATTGAGAAGTAAAGTCTTCTCTCGACGAACAAAAACCAACCTCTATAAGTCACTCAGAATTTTCGTCCTGCTACGTGGTGCAGAGGCTTGGACGATGACAAACACTGATGAGTCGACGTTGCGAGTTTTCGAGAGAAAAGTTCTGCGTAAGATTTATGGTCCTTTGCGCATTGGCCACGGCGAATATCGCATTCGATGGAACGATGAGTTGCACGAGATATGCGAGACATTGACATAGTTCAGCGAATTAAAAGACAGCGGATACGCTTGTTAGGTTAAGATGTCCGGATGAACGAAAACACTCCAGCTCTGAAAGTATTCGACGCAGTACCCGCCGGAGGAAGCAGAGGAAGAGGAAGACCTGAATCAAGTATATAAAGAAGAATAACTGAATAATGGTTTCCAACCTTAGAGAAGCCAAAATATAACTTTTTTGAAATTTTCACTGACGATGACATATGTAGTTAACTTTAAGGCATAAGCAAAAGTTCGTCGTAGACGATCTAAGCTTATGCAACCATTCAACTATCGGCTAATCGAAAATAGGAATTCGGGAAAATTTCAAACAATGATTTAAAGACATTTGTACATGAACTACAAAGTGCGTTCCTGAGTAAACAGGACTTAAAAAAAAAACAAGAACAAATTGTTTTTTCGGTAAAATCAATTTATTTTATTCAAAATAGAAGGAGACTGCTTCAATATAGCTTTTTGCACGGTCCAAAAGCATGTCGAACGAGTGTTTTAGCTCGTTGGCCGGTATGGCCGCCAGTATGGCGGTGCAAACCTTTTGAATAGCCTCTACGTCTGCATAACGCTTTCCTTTCATGGACAAATGCATTTTTCCCAAAAGAAAGTAGTCGCACGTGCCATATCAGGTGAATACGGGGAGTGGTTAATGGTTAAAATGTGATTTTTGGTCAAATAATCGTCCTTCGAATGTTGGATTCTAAGCAATTTTTGGTTGTCAGTCAATTTGTGCGGAACAAACCGTGCACAAATTTCGTAAGCCCAAATATTCGGTCAAAATGCGATAAATCGATGTTTTGGAGATGTTCAATTCCATTTCTATGAATTTCAATGCTGATTTCGGCTGATTTTCGATGAATTCACGCACAGTTTCGATGGAATTTCCGGTGATCACGAATTTTGATTGGCCCACATGTTGATCATCATTTACAAGTATGTCCTCACGACCACTTTGAAAACGTTGAAACAACTCGTGCACTCTGCTACGAGATAGGCAATCATCGCCATAAACTTGTTTCATCAATTGAAATGTTTCGGTAAAAGTTTTACCAATTTTAAAACAAAATTTAATGTTGGCTCTTTGTTCGAAACTCATTTTTGCACCGACAACAAAAACATACTGACACTTAAAACGCAATAACTTCACTTCCAATCTATGAAATGCCATGATTTTCACTGGACAATCGATAAAGATAGCAGATTTCAACGCACCAGTCGGCATATAGATGGCGCCACCAGGGGGCGCTAGATTCAAAAAGTCCTGTGTACTTTGGAACGCACCTTATATATAACTACACACAGTTCTCTGGGTATTGACTTATCAGCTTTTCACTTAAAATTTATTAAGGAACCAGAGTTTAAAAATATACGCAATAACAAAAACTTATGGAGCTGGTTTTGGTGTAAAATATATCGTGCCTAACTATAATTTGGTTAAGACTTCGATTTTACAACAATAAAAATATACATGTATGTACTTCTATATATACAATATGTATGTTATATATGAAAACTTAAATTGAATTAAATTAGATAGAAAATGTGATTCCGTCAGGCGGTGGCATTTAAAATATGCGAGTGTCAATTACATACCATATATGTATATACCTTCCTGCTATATTACAAATGTTACGTATATAGTGTGAAAACCGTTTGAATCGCAACAACAACAAAATCTGATATAGATTAATTTTATTTACCTCGACTGTGGCGGTCACGTCTGAGGTTAAATGATAAACACGGTCGCGTGGTAAATCTAAATAAAGATACGAACAAAGAGTAAACAAACCCAAATTTAGATTAAAAAACTAAAACTGAATAAAAAAAACACACAAAGGTCAACTACACACTTAAGTGGCGACGGCGCACACATAA
Organism: Bactrocera tryoni; assembly: GCF_016617805.1. NCBI lineage: Eukaryota > Metazoa > Arthropoda > Insecta > Diptera > Tephritidae > Bactrocera > Bactrocera tryoni. The sequence goes on from NC_052501.1 coordinate 42,545,101, forward strand.
TAAACTGCTCAATTACAAAAACGAAATCTAAATTGACTTAATTAGTACAAAACAAACCCTGAGGGTTGACCAATGCATCGCAGAGTTGTGGAAATATTTTTTTATTTTGTTTTTTTAATTTTTTTATTCTTATTTTTTATATTTTTTTTTGTATTTTCGTCCACCAAAACTTAGCGCCACTTGCCACTCGCACAGGTGTGAACGCTCAATTAATACATATGCGCACACACATACATATTTACATAAATAATTTATGCATTCGAGTATTTTTGACCGCTTCAACATCTGTCAAATGTATGCCAAATAATTTTATACATAATTTACGATGATTTTTATGCATTCAAATGAAGTGCGGACAAAAATGCTGGCAATAAAAATTTTTGAACGCCAAAATTATATATACTTATGTATATGTTTTGTATGAATGTACATACATATATACATATATAAGATAAAAAAAAATTATAAAATGATGATTGCCTAAAAAGTGGGCCAACGACCAGTGACCGTGCCATAACACAGTGAGTGGGAGCAAAACGAGCGCAAAAAGCAGAGAGAAGTGAATGTGTAACTGTATTTACATTATATGTATATGTAATGGAGTATATAAAGCTATAGGCCATGCCACATTCCACGCAAAAAAAAATGGTAGCACATTTTGCATTGCGAATATTTATGTTTGCGGCTGTGTGTGCGTGCATGTGTTTGTAGCGCCTCAAGACAAACCAGTAATATTTCCCACGAAAGTCGAGCAAAACAGAAATAAAGCGCAATAAATGCAAAATAAAATGAAGTAATAAAACCGCTATGCAAAGAAAGACTATAATATTTATATATACTTACATATGTGTATATATGTATACATATGTAGCTGCAATCGCTTTGCCGGTTCTTTGTTTTACTTTCCAATGCAATCACCTGTGACTTAACTAACTAACCCGCATATATTTAGTACTCATTACATGACGCATAAGCATACATATACCATATATGTATTGACATATTATTTATGTTCCATATTAATCTCTTTTGCTATATAAACCAATCGACAGAAACTCATTTTTGTAAGCAACTAAAAAGCGTCGATGCTTTATTGACACATGCAAATGATATAATTAAGTGCTGATTACCGCTTGTGAGCAAGGGTGATCAATTGACGTTATAAACGTTAATTATAAGCGGTGTCTAAGGCCATTTATCACATGAGAGCCAATCTTTTTTTCTTTTATTTATAGTTTGTTAAACTACGCAGCAATATAGAATTTGCAGTGAACTTTTGAAACACAATTATTTAGAGTAACATCGACACAAAACTAGATCTCATACCCGTTTCCGTTAAATTTAGCCGCAACGCATTGGACTCACAGTCCATATAAGTTCCATGTGGATATTAAACACAAGCAAAATCGCAGTGGACGCCTAGGAGAGATTGTTACTGACGAAAACATGAAAAAAGTTCTCAAAATAATTATAGCTGACTGTAAGTTGAAGTTGTTCGAGATGGCAGACACTCTAAATATCTGAACGAATATTTGAGTATGAGAAAGCTGTGTACGAATTGGTTGAGCGAGCTGACATTTGTCCAAAAACAATGACGAGTTGATGATTCATTTCACTCCGAAGTCAAGCCGATAGTCATCCGAGTAAACTGCACACGATGAATATGGCGTCTGTATTTTGCGATGCGCATAGAATAATTTTTATTAACTACCTTGAAAAAGGAAGGGCCATCATCAGCGACTATTACATAGCGTTATTGGACCGTTTTAAAGATGAAATCGCTAAAACACGACTGCGTTTGTAGAAAAAGAAAGTGCTGTTTCACCACGGCAAGGCAGCGTGTCATTTGTAAGTCAGTGAAAACGATGGCAAAAATCCATAAATTGGGCTTCGAATGGATTCCGCATTCACCCTGTTGTTGTTGTTGTATCAGTTACCTGGCAATGGGTAGTAGTTTGACTCCAAGTACGCCATTCACTGAGCGGAAGTCGGTGAAGATGTTAATGCTCCACTGTGAATGGCGGTCAGTACATGTCTGAAGTTTGCTATGTCCCAAGTCTGGTCAGTGTATTATTTTATGTCAACGATGTAGTTGAGGAAGGACGTCCTGATGCTCCAAGGAGGCGGTTCCGGTACAAGCAGGTGACTGCAGGGATGATATCTGTGAAAGCACTCCAGCTGAAACTTCTTGAAGAGGTGTTCATTATGATCTTTAACTGTTCGCTGGGAAGAAATTTTTGTCGAATGAATAGTTGCCTGAAACTGGGGCCTTTTGAGGGTCGCTATAATCAGTATATTACCCTTGAAGGGAATTATGTTGGATAAAATGGACGAAATTTACTCAAAACAAGATAAAACGTTAACTTCGGCTACACCGAAGCTAATATACCCTTCACAGGTGCACTTCTTTTAATCACTATGTGTTTAGTTTGTATGGAAGCTATAGCTATAGTAATCCAATCCGAACAATTTATTCGGAGATTATATTATTGCCTTAAGCTGTAATCCATATCAAATTTCGTGAAGATACCACGTCAGATGAGGAAGTTTCCCATGCAAGCATTTGATTCCGATCATTCATCGCTAAATCAACTGAAATCAACATATTGATCATTTATATATATTTTATAGGGTCTCCGACGCTTCCTTCTGGGTGTTACGAAGTTCGTGGCAAACTTAATATACCCTGTTCAGAGTATAAAAACGAAATTTACCAAAAAAAATGTGCTTTACTCTGTATGCCGTGGGCTTTTCAATTGACGTGTTATATGCATTGCATACATTTTGCCACTGTGAATGGCTAAAATGAAAAATTACTGGTAAAAATTAAAATGTATGAATGATTTTAAAAACTTAAGACTTGAATAAATGCTTTACCAACGCAAGAAGCGGTAGACAATTGGACACGTGAATGCAAAATTGCATCGTTTGGACAGCTCGTATAGTGTGATCGATTCGCTACATGCTAACGTTTGCATTAAGAGCTGATGAAGTGTAACCTCAGTTACATTTGTAGTATTGAAAGTAAATTTAGTCCACAATTAAAATACACTGTACAACCAAATCTAATCATGAGTTTAACAAAGGATATAAGGATTATGGGTCTTGAAATAATCATCAAAATGCAATTTACTATATCAACGAATGCCACTCCGCAAATAATAGTAAGCCTTCGAAACCACGGCTGATTCGTTTATCGCAAAATTAAAAAAAAATGTTTATAAAAACGTTGCCATTTGTTACCAATTTACTCTGAGCTCGAATACATAAAGGCGTAAATGCTTTGCGATGTTTAATCACGATCCGAACGAGCTTTGCTGTCACTTGATAACTTCACTTCAAAACCCAATAAACACAAAAGAAATCGGTAATATTTTGCGAGAAACGGAGTATAGCTAAGAGGATATATAGACGAAAGTCCTTCTTACATGATCATTTGGAAGATATTGAAATAATCCGGGGTTCACTGTAATCACATTTTTTGGATATTATTATATTATAAGAAAGATATTAAAACAATCAGAGCTTTACTGCATTCGAGTCTACAGTTTATGCCGCACTCAATTTCATTATTAATTCATCTATCAATCCGTTTATTGACTTGAAATTATAAACACGTTCATTTAATGAATTCCAAGAGTCATCCACTCAATAAAATATGAGCTGACAACATTGTCGGTGAATAATATATAACATACATATACGGAAGATTACCTTATCCATATGCAATGCATGGCATTCGGTGAGACGGACGTGAGAAATTTTTAATTTAAGTTTATTTTATTTGGCTTTGTGGGCATTTCGATTATTTTCTATTCAAATTGAACGCCTTGGCGCCCTTTCTTATTATGTATGGATGTATTTATGGTTCATTTGAACTCGTTAGTATTTTTTCAACTCAAGCAGCGCCCGCAGCAACACTCAATTGCCACAATCACACCACATTTAAAGGGCCAAACGTAGAAATCATAGAAATAACATTTCAAGGCGATTTCATTCGCATTTTCTAACGCCACCTCAAGTTAGCTATATATGTATGTACATATGTAGTATTCATGTATTACTTATGTATATGTAAAGCTGAATAACTTTTTCGGAATAATTACAAAAACAAGTAAAATGACGTTAGGTAAACAAATTGCACTTCATGTCATAGAGCGAAAAATATATGTTTGTATGCAGGAAGGTATGAATTTGTAGGTAAGTATTTACAGTCACTTACTAAATTGTTCGTTTCAGATAATATTTACGTCACACACGAAATTAAAATGTACAAAAAGTAATTAACTATTTAGACTCAGAGAGATTAGGTTAGATGGGTGATCCGTCAGCAATTGCGGGACAACCGCATTTAGACTGACAAGTACAGTATTTTGTGAAGCCAGGCAAAAAGTTCTTAAAGTTGGTTATCAGCCATCGGCAATACATATACCTGAACCTATCACAAATCTGATTAAGTGTCTTATTTTTATATCCGATGCCTTGATCTTGCAAAAGCGGAACATTCATCTGGGCTAAACCAGTCCTTCTTAGACGCGTATCACTACAGCTGCACCCTAAAGGCGATCACCAACAAGCGCAACTGTCCCTGGTGGTCAAGCAAACTCTTAGATCTTAGGAAAACGGTATGTAGGCTCTTCAATAAGGCGAAACGTACGGGTATCTGGGGATCTGGGAGGAATAGAAATGCAACCTAACTTCCTTTAACAAGAAGATTAGGTCTGCAAAACAAGCAAGCTTTAGGAAGTTCTGTGAAAATGTCACCTCTACACCAGAAGCAGGAAGGCTACACAAGGCTCTGGCCAGAGGCAAGACTGACACAGTATTGGCGATCGAAAGATGCCATACGACCAGCGTGGAGTGGACGGTAGCTTTCCAGCATTCTTACGACAGGGAGAGTAGACTCTACTGCCACACCTTGTTTGGCTAATGAGAGCTAGCCTCGGACTGGCGTATATACCTGAAATATGGTGGACCGCGAAGGTGATCTTTATATCCAAGGTAGAAAGGGGGTTCACTAACAAAATCCTTCAAGCCAATTAGTCTAACTTCCTTTTTACTAAGAAGTATTTAAAAGATCGTGGTTTATGAAATAAGGTTGTAAGCGATGAAAATTGCACCCCTGTACGTGAGTCAGCATGCTTACAGAGCAGGCAGATCGACCAATACTGCTCTGTACCAGCGAACTTCGGAGATAGAGAGTTCGCTGGAATAAGGGGAAGTAATGTTATGCGCTTTTCTAGACATCGAAGGTACGTTTAACAACACGTCTAACAAGAGAGTAGCCAGGCCACTGGAAAAAAGGAATGTGGGAGCACCGATGCGCAGATGGATAGAGGCCGTACTGCGCACCAGAATAGCTGAAACACTAGGAGATACTGGCATTCGTCTCGGCACTACAAGAAGCTGCCCACAAAGTGGAGTGCTATTCCCTTTGTTATGGAACCTACTCGTTTTTCTAACTAACAATGGATTCCCATGTCAAGGTTACACGGATAACATTGTTAATATAGCCAGCGGCAAATTCGTGGACCCTCTCTGCGACTTCATTGAAAGGATTTTACACTTGGATAAAGGATGGTGCAGTGGGGTTGAGTTGAACATAAAGCCCTCTAAGATGACCATCGTCCCCTTCATTCCGGTATTCGGATAACGTGTGTTTTTGAATCACATCAAAATCGATTCATTACTGAAACGAATGGTTACTGGCGATAATAAGCGGATCGCAGTGAGCCAATGAAAACGTTGATCAAGCCAAGATTGACAGTCAGGAAGGTTCTGCTATGTGAATAGTGAGATCGGCAAGGAACCATCTACTGCTATGAGCTGCCCCTCTATGGAGAAACTCTTAATTCGGACCTATTTTATCCGCATCTAGACGAGGGTTTCTTTCATAGTTTTTGTTTTCCTTCAAAACACCAGCACGCTTACTTTCATGAATCACTGTAGGCACGTAAAATACCTTTAAAGCTAAATCAATAGACATGTATCGCCAAATAGTTGAACGAACGACATGACCAAAAGCGTAAAAGAAACAAATCTCATAAACAGCTACTACAACAAATAAAAATATCTGCACATGTGCAAACGTGCTGTCTGGACGTTGGCCATTTTGAGGCTTGCACGTTGAACGCCTCAAGCAAAAGTACTTTGAATTTCGATTACTTACTTATTATGTGCCTTAACAACAGTCAACAACATGCCAGCACACATACATGCACAAGCATACAATATAAAGTGATATTCATTAATATATATTATTGTAAGTACGCTCGGCTGTCCGTCTGTTGGTTAATTGAAACTCACCTTTCGGCATGCCACACGGTCCCTTCGTACGTGAGTTATCCAAAAAGTCCAAATCATATTTGCGCGCAGGTGGATAGGTGAGCGCCACATGTGCCTCGCCCAGCTGCAGTAGACAGCAGATATGCAGGCAAACGTATAATGCCGCGGCGGTGGAAACGATTGTTGCGGATGGTGTGGCCATTACGCCTGCTGACTTATGCCGTTGCCGGCGGCGATTATTGCTGTGCGCCGCATTCATTGTTGCTGCTGCTGTGGTTGTTGTTATTGTTCTGTTTTTATTATTACTAACTTGTTGTTTGTTTAAGAGGTTATTTTCCAAATTTTTTAGTTAAATATTTTATGTGTATTTTCCACGTGCCGTTACCTGTTATTTGTTTGCATTTACTTTTTTGTTACAAAAACAAGAAAAAAACTATTTCACTACTCAAGCGTGAGCAAAATTATTTCTGTGCGCTTTTTCACACTTTGCACTTTGTTTCGACCGTTTGGTGTGTGCTTCAAGACTGCAGTATACGCCCAGCCATCGATGGACCTGGAAATTTTGTGATTATTTATTGTATTTTGATCATTTTATTTTACTTATTTAAATTTTTTAATTTCAATAAAATAAAAAAAATCCACTTCATAAATGAAAATTATTAAATTTTATTCTATTTTTTATTTTTAAATTTTTTCATTTAATCGAAACAAAAGTTTGTTCAATTCGTAATTTTAAATATTAAAAATATTAATTTTTTTATTTTTTATATATTTTTTTTTAATTTTAAATTCATTTTTATTACTATTATTATTTACATTATTTTTACATTTAATTTTCTTAATTCGTAGTTTGAAATTGGGGAAAAATTTATTTTTTATACTTACATTTTTCATAAGTATTTTTTATTTTATTTAAAATATTTTTTTAATAATAATAAACAGAAATAAATTAATTTTAAATATGAAAAATATTTTATTTTATTTTTTATTTATTATTATAATTTTTTAATTACTTTGTATATTTTTTTCACCGAAATAAAAGTTTTTAGTTCGTAATTTTTTCTTTCTATTTTTAGTTTTTTTTATTTAAATTTTTCATTCGTTGAAATAAAAGCTTTTTTAATTTGTAGTTTTAAATATGAAAAATATTTATTTTTTATATTTACATTTCATATTTTACATAATTGTTTATATTTAATAATTTTTTTTCATTTCAATAAATTAAAAAAAAAATAAATTCATTTTAAATTTGAAAAATATTTTATTTTATTTTATTTAGTATTACTTTTTTAATGTACTTTACATTTTTTCATTTCATTGAAATAAGAATTTTGTAATTCGTAATTTTTTACATGAAAAATATCAATTTTTTTTATTTATTATTTTTACTTTTTTTTTAATTTACTTTAGATTTTTTTTCATTTCATTGAAATAAACTTTTTCAAATATATAAAAGCATTTTATTTGGTATTCAAAAATAATATTTTTTTTTAATTTATATTTTTTATTTCTTTATTTGTAAGCTTTTTAATAATATTTGCTCAATTTATTTTCGATCTTCTCTTGTTTTACGTTATTGTACGGTATTTTATTTTCTTTTAGTTTTCATTAATTTTGCTTCAATATTTTTTGTACAAGAAAAATAAAAAATAAATTTTTAAACTATACAAATCTATATATTTTATTAAACTTCGAATATTCGAATTTTTTAAAACAGATTTACTTTTATTAAAAATTGAGTAATTAACAGCAAAAAATTATTTCAAATACTTTTAAAAATAAACCAAGAAAAAATATTTAATAATAAATAAAATTTAAAACAAATAATTTTTCTCCATCTTTATACAAGTTTTCTCAATTTAATTGTTTATTTCATTTGAGATTTTTAATTTAATTTTATTTTTTTTTTTTTATTTATTACTTTATTTTATTTTATTTTATTTCACTTTATTTTGTTTTATTCTTTTTAACAATATTTTTCGTAAATATTTCTTAGAAATTTGAAAATTTGTAATTAATTCTGCATAAATCTTAATAATTTAATATTTAACTAACTTAATATTTTATTTTGTTTTAATAACTGTATCAGCAATTTGAAATATATTTGTACAGATGCTTTATTTTCACTTTTTAATTGTTTAATGAAAATATTTTAGAATTTTTTTATTATAATTTTGCTTTAGAAGGAAACTATATATTTTCCAAAATAATGTTATCATAATTTTTTTCAATTTATTTTTTTTTTTAATAAAATTTCAAATTTATTATTCTATACTTGTTAATTGTTGGTTTTTAATTATTCATATTTGTATATTATAATATTTATTATTGTGTATTTATTAAAATTTAAAAAAATATTTTTTTATAGGTGGGACATTTATTTTTAATTCCAAAGTTTTTTTCTAATTGTAAACCTTTTTCTATAATTAAAATTCTTTTTATAAATTTTAAATTCTTTTAGTTTTAAATTAAAGCTTTCAAAATTTTAAAGTTAATTCTTTGAATAAAAAATTATTTTTTTCTTAAATATGTTTTATTTCAACTTCAACACAAACAATTCGCCAAATATTTTTGTTGTTCTTGCACTCAGTTGCTCACTGTAAACTAATTGTGTACATTTTGTTGGCGTGCGCTGTCACGTTCACGTGATTATTTCATTAGCATCATGCCAACTCAAAAATAAATCAACAAAACAAAACCAAATTTTAATGCTGCAGCTTTACTGATTTCACTTTTTTCTTTGCTGTTTAAATACTTTACTTATCACTTTGCACCTTCTTGTTATACACACACTAAGCAGTTGCTAATTGCCAACTTCTTTGTATTTTTGCAATAATATTGCATAATATTTAATTTGTTTGCACTTGTTGCATTTTTAATGCTTTTTTTTTTTAATCGTCTCTTAGTTGTGTTTTTCAATTTTACCTTGTGGTTGTTGTGTTCTGATTGAATGGAAATTGCGCTAATTGAAGTTACGCCGTTTTAATCTATAACGAGAAAAGAAAATAAAAGATGACCCTGAATTACAAATGTAATATTACGTATAACAATTTTTCAATAAAGCAAAATTACTCGTGATACGAAGTGAAATAAAAATCAATAAATTCTTAACCTAGCTTCGTAGTCATGTCCAAAAAATCTGAAACGTACAACAGCGCTGCACAATACTACTAATATGGCTGTTAAGTCCAGTTATTAAAATATTGTAGGAAACTCTAAAGTATATAAATATATATATACATTTTTTGTCTGTTACTTTATGAAAATCGATAATGAAATTGTAGATAGAGACGCCAATTTCTCTGAAGGTTCTGATGATGGAAGAGCATGTCCCAGAATATATTTTGCAAAAAACATACCCCATAATTTCTGTATCAACAAAACCACCACTGACCCAATTGATTACATAGATGGATTGTATTGTATGCCACTTTCGAATTTTTGAATGGTTTATAGACAACGACAAGTTCTTTTTTTTGAGTTTGGAGGAAGTAACTATTTATTAGTTTAATTTGGTTCTAAAAGCAAAGGCGAAATATTTTATAAAATCCTGGAAATAATAAAGGAATATTATATGGTAGGTAGGTAGGAGTGCAGCCCTATCGGGCTCAATTAGCACTTGATGTGCCATTTTGATACACTGTTCGTAGAGTCAATCAAACTTTTTGTCAACTGTTATTAGGCATTTCAGCTGTTTCAACGAAGAAATGCCAAGTGTATTATAACTGACGGACAGATTACTTTAAAATCGCAAATGGTTCTTTTTTTCGATTAGACACTTGAATATGTTTGATTTATATTTATTATATTGAATGCTGTATATTTGGGGATCAGTTGTTTCAACAGGCTTTCGATCGACTATAGCTCTGCTAAAGGTATGATTGATTCTGAAAATAGAGTTATCTTTAATAATCCATAAATAGATTGATACTGATTGGATGGGTGGTAAGTACTCTTAATGTGAAAAATCTAAAATTTAAAAAACGATGGAGGGAGGTATTTGATATGTCAAAAATGTGTACAAAGTTTGAAATGAATCGATCAAGCAGTTTTGAAATCGCAGTGAACACGGACTTTGAAAAAATATTTTTGAGAAAAACGCTTCTAAAATTTACAAACTAAAAAAGTGACGAAAAAAACTACCCTATATTGTCAAAAGTACGCTCAATAATGTACAAAAGTCCAAGTAAAATGACTCAATCCATACTTTAGAAATAATAACCAAAAAAAGTATTTTTTTTATCATGAAAAACTTGAATATTTCAAGAGACATGCAATTTTCAAAATAGTTGGAAAAGTCATAAAAATCACTAGAAACATATTACAAAAGTGCTGGCATTGATGTGAGATTATATATCGAAAAATTTCAAAACTAAAACAAAAAATATATTTATTATATAAAAACAGCTAGCAATAATAAAAGAGGTTAAAAACGAAATTATATTTTAAAAGAGGCTGTGCATAGTTAAAATCTGTAATCAGATTAGTAACGCCAGGTTTAAATGCGCGGCGGTTACACGGACCGATTGACCAAAGCATATAATACTTATACATTATATGTACATATGTATATACATATAATACGTATGTAAATCTCAAGCACCTGTAAATATATATATATTTTTTACCTTATATATATACCCGTATAGATATCTAGTATATATAGACATATATAATCATATTTATGTAAGTTGCATAGATATGTATATTTAATTTTATTTATTCATAATGAATTGGACACACATCTATTAATGTTTAAATTTTGTAAATACATGCGTACACACATACATGCATAGCACATACTTGTATACACATACATAAATACGCTGAGTATAATATGTCTCAGTAAGCGCCTCTTTAATTGCATTGAACTTAATGAGCAAAGTTTATGAACTTCGTTTATTTAAATTAAACACTTTCAAAGCTGCTTAAGAAGCGTGTGAAACTTAGCAGTAAATAAAAATTTGAAATTTCCGTAATTTTTTAATGGAAAAACGGTGTAAGTGTACAATAAGCACATTCATTCACGGGTATTAAGTTTGATTGATTTAATAATGGAGAAACAGAAAAAGGTGGCGAAGTAAAAACTCATGTCCAAGCTTTTAATGTACTAGCACATGGGCCACTAAATCATAATAGTTGTATGAAAAGATTTTCTAGTGGTTTGAATATACATATATATTTTTTTAAAGAGTACAAACATCAGCTACTTTTAGAGAAATTATTGCTTAATATGGAAAAAGTACTTATGAACTTTGTGAATATTTGGCTCCCTAGAAGTCTTTTTAAAGTCTCCAACAATAATCTGCTAGCATTTCTGTGTTTCATTTCGCTTGTTAACACTTCTTCATTAAGGAAATGTCCCGATAGAACCTCTCGCCATGTTCATCACTCACAGTACCCAAATCTGTCGGAAGGAAATCCAGATGAGAGTCCAGCATATGCATTTTTAAGCACATACAAGTATTATACCCCAAAGCTTTAAATGACATATAAGTATAAGTAGTAGTATGACGTACAGTGGTAGACATTCGTATAAGCGCACAATGAAATTTTTCGAAAATGCATATTTAAAGCAGATTATTTCGAAAAAAAGATTTTGATATGTCAATTACTGTAATGCTATATAGTATACCAATGACTGGCGCCAGTAAGTCCGCATGTAACGGTACTTGTTTAAGTAGGCAATTCACAATAAAAGAAGCATCCCAGTAGTAACGTGGACATTCGTATAAGCGCATGTTAGAAAAATACATATTTTTTAAAAGAGGAGCTGCAGCGTAAATTTTTTTTTTTGCTTTTCATTAGACGGTAGATAATAAATAAAAGGTAAAGTGGGCTTTTTAGTGTAAAATTTTGTATTTACATGTATTTAATTGGTAATTTAGATCAATCCTAAAGGATCTTATTTGACGCAAGAAGAACGGGTGTCAGTTAAATTGTTAAAGGAAGAGAAGTACTCAAATCGTGCGATTGCAAGGAGAATAGAGAGGTCTGAGAACGTAATCCGTAATTTAAAAAAAAAGGCAGTAAGTATGTAATAAAACCGTCAACAAAGGGTAACCAAAAACTGACACTCCGTCAAAAAGGGCAAATACTCCATGAAGCAACAAAAAATAAACTAAATTGCAGCCAAATTAAAGCAAAATTAGAGATCGACGTAACACCTCGTCAAATCGCCAGGGTGCTCAACACTTCCCTGAACGTTAAATGGACGAAATTGAAGAACAAGCCACGTTTAACAACACAGCACAAGCAAGAACGGTTAAGATTTTCCAAAAAATACATGTCCTGGAAAAAGGAGTGGCAGAAGGTTATTTTTTCGGATAAGAAAAAATTCAATTTAGACGGACCAGATTGCTACAGTTGTTACTGGCACGATCTAACCAAAAAAATGTGGTGCGATCGAAGTGAAATTTCGGAGGCGGGAGCGTCATAGTTTGGGGAGCATTTTGCTACGATTCTAGTCTTAACCTGGTACCCATAACATGCCGCATGAACTCCACAGCGCACATAGATCTACTCCAACAAAACCTCATTCCATTTGTAAGGCAAGCAACGGAAATCGAATATGTATTCCAACAGGACAATGCCTCGATACATGCTTCTCGGCAAACAAAGGCGTGGTTGGAGAGCCAAGAAGTGCCTTTACTTGATTGGCTGGTATGCAATCCGGATTGTAACCCCATAGAAAATCTGTGGGGAGTACTGGCAGAGAAAGTTTACGGCAATGGGCGTCAATACAGCAACGCCAATGAGCTTAAAACTTCAATTCAGCAATGTTGGCTTGATTTGAGCGGAGATTTGCTCAAAAATCTTGTTGAGTCTATGCCAAGTCGCATTTTTGCTGTTATTGAAAACCGGGGTGGCCATACCAAGTACTAAGATTAAGTTAAAGTATCGAGTTTTATTTTATTTTCCATAAGATGTGGAGTGCGCTTAAATGAATGCCTCCTTAAAAATCCAGATTTCTTTAAAATTATGTTAAGTTTTTACTAATTACTGTTGAGTTGATAAAAATTTTAAATTAACAATATGTAAGACAATAAAATGAATAACTTTCAATATTTAAATGCAACAGTTAAAGCTTTTATTTATTAAAAACCCAAAACATATGTGTGCGCTTATACGAATGTCTACCACTGCATAAGTATTAAGTACATCCTTTTTTTCCCCAAAAAGCAGTCGGAACCTCCGAAATCGGCTTATGAACTTAACTAAACTTAACTAAAACTTTTGTTATTGTAAAAAAGATGGATAAAACGGAATTTCGCTTGTTTATTGCTTTTTGAAAGAAAACAAATACAGCGGAAGCAATATATTGGCTTGATGACTATTGTCCGGATACTACCCCAGTAAAATCAAGAAAATTAATCATCAATGATTGGTATACTAAGTTAAGACGTGGAGAAATAAGCACCGAAGACGGTGAACACAGTGGACGCTTTGGGCGTCGTTGTTACCGAATAAAACATCAAAGAGGCCACAAAATAATTTTGGAAGACCGTGAAGCAAATTTGTTCGAGATAGGAGGCACTCTATAGCTGTTAACTGAACGAATATTTGAGTATGAGAAGGCTCTGTGCAAAGTGGGCGCCGCACGATCTCACTTTTGTCCAAAAACAACGACGAGTTGATAATTCAGAGCAGTGTTTGGAGATGTTCAAACGTAATAAATCCGAGTTTTTGCATCGATATGTGACAATGGATGAAACATTGATCCGTCTTTTCGCTCCAAAGTCCAATCGACAGTCATCGGAGAGGACTGCACACCGTAAACACGTTTAAAAGCCCTGAAAAACGCAACAGTCAGCTGGCAAGGTTATGGCGTCTGTGTTTTGGAATACGCATGAAATAGTAACTTTGAGGGACGTAATCGACGAAAAACGGCCGCATTTGAAGAAAACAAAGTGCTAGTTCACTAAGAAAACGCACTGTGTCACAAGTCGGTGAAAACGGTGCAAAAATCTATGAACTGGGCTTCGAATTGCTTTCGCATCCACTGTATTCTCCAAATCTGGCCCACAGCGGCTATTTTCTATTCACAGATCGCGAAAGAATGGTCGCTGGGAAGCAAATACAAACTGAACGATCGGAATCAAGTGCTTGTATGGAAACTGTTTGATTTTACGAAGTATCATCATGAAATTTGGTAAATGCAGCGGTACAATCTACGGAGAAATTGTTTACATGAAGTCATTATAAAATATAGCTGCCGACAAACTAACCGTTCGAAGTTCTTGTAAGCGTCTTGTAGCGTCGGTATGCAACCAAAGTTAACGTTTTTGTTGTGTTTATTTACTGTTAACTATCAACCTTTAAAATTCACTTATGTACGTATATAAAATGAACAAACAATTTTATAAGGAAAAAAATTATTAAATAATAGAAAGGAATGGAAGGGAAATATTGAGTATAAAAGCCTAATTTTAAGTACATTTTGTTACTCAAACAATGTTGAAATAAAGTCGAACATATCTAAATGCCACAAGGTAAGAATTATTTTATTTATCTAAACAAAATCACGCTCTCTGTCAATGGGTGTGGGAAAACAATTACTTTAATCGCTGCTACCAACAGATTTAACTGTCAACAATTGTGTTGTACAAAGTGAATACAGAAATAATTGTATCAAAACCCCAAAATCCCATGACAGAAGAAAACAAATAACTCCTTACTCGATATTTATGAAAAAAACTCGAAATATTTTGTCTTATTCTTACCTTACTCGAGGGCATTCAGCGGCGAGTGGGCGTTGGTAGAAACTCGAATGTTGTCATATTCAAGCATAAATACCACTTTGTGCCACTTTTAATGACAGTAAAATATATTTTCACGCTATGAAACTGTCAATGCGGATATGAGGGATTAACATACATTAATGATTTCGTTGACTTTGGCCAGTGGGCAGGTGCAATGCTGGTTGCTGTTATGAGCTTTTGCGTGAACGATAATAACTTTATTCAGCATTCACATAACATTTGAATGTGTGTTTCATGGGTCGTAAAAAGTGTAGTTCACTAGTTAAATATGTCACAAAATTCTATTAAAAATTTCGTTAATTAAATTTAAAGGGTCACAGTTTCTTTACAAAAACAAGAAAGCCCCCGATTTCTTATCTCTCAGTGTATATCTGACATGAGAAAGCTATTCATAAAATCCGTAAACCAGTTGCAGGTCAGTTATCTCTTTGACTGTATCAATCACAACCTAATTTTAAACTATACAAATATTTATATTCATTATACATATATGGAGTCATGTGTTGGAGTTCATGCAAATGAGAAAAGTTCTCAGAGCGCCATTCACTAGGCAGTGGCTAGAAACGATTCTTTTACATAAGATATTTTCCAGGCAGCGGTACAACATCCGATCGAAAGCAAGTTTGACATGAAATCTTTTGTATTTATTTAGACTATTTTAGATTCATTCATCGAAGTTAACGTTTTTTTTATTATTTCTATTCAAATATTCGTTAATCATACTAAGTGTACGTAAATCGATTTTCTGAGTATGAAAGTAATCAATCAGAGGCGATTGTATTGAAGCACGATCTCCTAAAAGTTAAAGTAATACTTACATCATAAAATCTGCTTAAAACTTTCTTTACTTTAACAAACCGATATTCTAAAATTTTAATTTAAGTCGTGTAGAATTCATTTTTACACTACATATATTCTTACTTTCCAGCATTGTTTAAGAAAGAGTCAGAATACAGTGTCTCATTAGACACCTGAACCACTTCAACTAACCTTAATTAAACAGCCAAAGTAAACAGGCAAAGTCGTCGAATTACCAAGTTACGACACACACACACACACATTTGAGAAACGTTCGATTGCACCATTTTCAGCGCGAAAACCAATTGTTGCATGCAACTTAACACCTTTTAAAGCCATTTAATTTAATTAGCAATTAGCACGCAACGAAATTCTAAATCGGCTACAAAATCCGCTCACAACACAAAGACAACAGCAACAAACAGGCCCAAACTGCGCTAAACGGCTTCTAGTAGTAAGAGAGATAAATAAACAACAATAAAAACAAATATAAACAAATGCAGCAAAAGTGTTAAAGTAAGAGTTAAAACCAGTTGACCAGTTGATCAGTGACTTACTGCCACAAATTAGTTCGCTCGCAAAGGCTTCACAACGCTAACACTTGCCTATACACATAACATATACATATACACACAGTTAAATAAGTATATACCTACAAACATGTGTACAAATATATGAGAGTCTTAATCAATACAGTAACCGACGTAATGAATTAAAACAAAGACAACCACAAAGCATACGGAAAAATAAACAAGTTCATATTAACCAATTCATTCTACTTCTTGTTGTTGTACTTGTTATTGGTTCAGAAAAGTGAATGACAAATTCCAAAACAATTGTAGTCGAGTTTAATGAGCGGCTTTTGTAAGTACAGTGGAGTCTCGTTGGCAGCAAATGTGTTATTTATTGTGGAATATTAAAAATGCTTCAAAAATAAATTTTACTCTTTAGTGCTATGTACATATGTATATGCTAACACATAGTCGTGGTTGCTTTAGACAATTATACAAACCAAATTTTGTGAGGGTATCTCATCAAATGAAAACGTTTTCCATAGAAGTACTTGATTCCGGATGTCCAGTTTATATGGCAGTTATATGCCATAGTGATCCGATATCAGATCTCGGTTCCAACAAATGAGCAGCTTTTTGGTGAGATAAGGACGTGTGTAAAATTTCAGATCGATATCTCAAAAACTGAGGGCATATATGCAGACAGACGGACGAACATGAAGTACATCAACTCAGCTCGTCATGCTGATCATTTATATATGACACATATTTTATAGGGTCCTCAACGTTTTCTTCTGGATGTTACAAACTTCGTGTCAAACTTAGTATACCCTCTTCAGGATATAAAAATCGGAATATGCAAATATTTGAAATAGGCTTAGCTTCTAAAAATAGACAATTCCTTGTTCAAATTTTTAGAAAATAGAAATTTTTAGAAATTTCTAAAAAAGTTGCACGAATATGGCTTGTATGCCGAACTTAGAGCTAATCCAACCTCCTCCTCCTTTTCAACTCAACTCAAATAAAATATCTGTCACAGTTTTCTGAAACACAAAGAATGACTAAACGAAAAATATTTATGCTCTATTTTAAGGAGTTTTCTTTTTCTTAGAGGTCAATTAAAATAAATCCATTATTGGATAATATTCGACCGCATAGACTAAGTCCAGCACACAGTGAAGAAATTATAGTGTAAGCGTACAAAGAAAAGCTTGTGCAAGAACTGACGCCGTTCGACCTTCCCAAGCGAAAAGTTCCAAGAAGAGCCGACGTTTTCGAGCCAAATTTTGTTCAGAAATGAGGCCCATTTCTGGCCAATATAGGGTATAGAAAGAAATGAAATTGCCACATTGGAGACGAAGAGCAATCTGAATAGATTCAAATCTTCCTTTTCATTCTGGTGGAATCATCGGTCCATATTTCTTCAAAGATGAAGCCGGTGAGAACGTAGTCGTTAATGGCGACCGTTATCGCGCCATGATAACCGATTATTTGATGCCTGGAATTGAAGTGCGTGATCTCGGCGACATTTGATTTCAACAAGATGACACCACTTCCCACATCGCATCAATCAATGGAGAGAACACCTCGGTGAGTAGATAATTTCACGTTTTGCTGCGGTCGATTGGCCACTAAGATCATGTGATATCGCATTGTTAGACTTTTTTCTGTGGGGATATGTAAAGTCTAAAGTCTATGCCGACAATCCCTCTTCGATTCAGTCCTTGAAACAAAACATCAGTATCATTCGCCAGTCACCAGTCGAAATGCTCGAACGAATCATCGAAAATTAGACTCAACGGATGGAGCATCTAAGACGTAGCCGCGGCCAAATTTTGAGAGAGATAATCATCAAAAAAATGCCAAAGAATGTTAATAAACATTCCACATTAAATTTGAAGTTTCTGTGTTTTTTCTTTAAAATAATAGGGAACCACAAAATGGATGATCCTTTACATATAAGCTTTTTATCATAAATTCAGAATATAAACTAAAACTACATACATACATACATATATACTTTTTAACGAGCATTTCTATGCCCACAATAGCACCTCGTCAACTGTTGATTAAATTTTAATTAAATTAATGAAGTTAAAAAATAATATTAAATATGTCTGTGTGCTCATTGTGAGTAAAACTGTATGTACATATATATATGTATAATTATAATTTTCTCTGATGGAATTCAGTTGTGCCTGAGCATAGCCTTAAGTACAGCCACGAGCTCGTAGAGCGGTAAATGTTGAATTAATTAAAATTATACAAATAAAAGAATAATAATAATGACAAGGAAAAAACCAAAACAAAGGCATAAATAAAACGACCAATAACAAAACAAACATATTATTAACATATTTATTTATTATAGAAAAATATTATTCACGAAGCAGTTCAAAAGAAGAATGTTGTTGGGCAAGTTTTATGGGACAGCGCTAGAACACGATGATGAATACGGTATAGCTAAACCATTTGTTAATATGCTTAACATATATATATATACATACGTATGTTTCTACTATGTATGTATATGAAAATATACATACTAGATGAGTCGTTGGTATGTTGAAAGGAAAGCCAATAACCAGCAAGAACTTTGTATTATTTCAAACTAGTAAATGGTTAGTTGATATTAGAACTAAAAATATCATTTCAATCAAGTGAAATTCCATCAAACGATTTAAAGGGATAGTTTTATATTATTTCATCTTGAGTTACAGTATAACTAATTATTAGGGTTATATTAATAGTACAATGGATATAACAGAAAAGATCAGAGTGATAATTTGTATATTATTGGAAAATGTTTTGTGTACTTTTGATCTTGATCTTATATTCTGCGGCGAATTCTGAATGGCTTGTAAACAATTCTTAGCCACAAATATTTAGATTTGGAAGAAGTACAAGAAGTTACGAATTGCTCATTTCCCAAGGCAGTACTAGCGCTTACACGTTGGGTCGAATTTGTGACCATACTATAGATCAAACTAGTGAGTGGAACTGGTTTACAGCCAGCGATTTGGTTAGCTTACTTCATAACACAATCAACATTTGCTATTTCCAGAATTCCATGAGTATGAAGTATTATTTTGTGAAAATTAAAACTAATTTTGAATAGGAAATTATAAAAAATATTCATTCAACGTTTGTAGATATGGAATCCATTTTTGTCAGTTTCGGCTCTTCCCCATAGCTTTTTGAAATTGTTTTTTTGTGCAACATTTAAAATGGCTATCATTTGCTTTTGACCCAATGTATAATCTTCATATAATATTGCTTACAGTTCGGCGTCTTAAAACTTGGTTGGTGGTCTTCCACGTTCTTCATTTCTCACATCAAAATCATTATCTCTGAAGCGTTCAAATAATATACCTCGATAAGCATTCGATGCGGCTCTGGGTCACTTTTCTTCAAGTGGAAAAAAATTAGTGTTTTCCGCAAATCATCAATTTTCGGGAAAAAATTACATTTTCAACA
Organism: Bactrocera tryoni; assembly: GCF_016617805.1. Lineage (NCBI taxonomy): Eukaryota > Metazoa > Arthropoda > Insecta > Diptera > Tephritidae > Bactrocera > Bactrocera tryoni. The sequence continues at coordinate 42,564,935 of NC_052501.1, forward strand.
CAGAGAAAAAATGTTGATTCTTGTTCTAAAGTTGCTGGACAAAGCAACAAGCTTGAATAATATCGAAAAAAATTAAGAAGTAAACGTTTGCTGAAAAGATAGTGAGAATAACAAAATCGCAATAAGAAAGAAAAAAGGAAAAAAAACACTAAAAATTGCAACGCAATATTCAGTCGGAAAAGGTTAAACAATACCTTCGATCTCAATATCGTGGCAAGTTCGCGAATATACCAAAGAAAGATATATTTTGAACCTTCAAACAGTTGTCAAATTGTCACGATGGGGACTGCTACGGCATAAATTTCACCAACAACCTAAGCCAGGAGATCAAGTGCAGAATATCTCTTTTCAGCAGGGACTACTTTGGGATAGGTAGGCAATTGAAAAGCACTCCCGACATATTATACACACAGTCACACGGACTATGATGAACAGAGATGACAAAAAATTTGAAGCATTCGAGAGAACTGTTCACAGTAAGATCTTTGGAGAAGTTCACGTGACTGATAAGTATCGAAGATAAGGCTTAGTCGTACGCACAGAAGATTATGCTGAGGCCAGAAGCTCTTTCGATTCGAGACCTGTGCATGGACAAAATAAGCAATGGCCCTCACGCATTCAATAGAAAGACCAAGTCTGCCCTTAGGATGTACAACTGGCGTGACCTGGCAAATGTTACATACAACCGTGAAAGTTTTGCGTCTCCACAAAAAAAGAACTCTTTGAATTCAAGGCATTGAATCCAATGCCAAATCACCCTTGCTAACAGGTGCTACTTTGGACTGAGTAGGCGATTGAAAAGTAAAGTCCTCTCTCAACGAACAAAGACCAAACTCTACAAGTCACTCATCATTCACGGTGCGGAAGCATGGATAATGACATCATCTGATGAGTCGGCCTTAGGAGTGTACAAGATAAAGGTTTTGCGGAAGATTTATGATCCTTTGCGTATTGGCAACGGCGAATACCGCAGTCGATGGATCGAGATATTCAACGACACCGACATAGTTCAGCGAATCAAGAGACGGCAGCTGCGCTGGCTTGGTCATGTTGTCCAGATGGAAAAGAATACTCAAGCTTTGAAGGTTTGCGATTCAGTACCCTTCGGGGGAAGCAAATGAAAAGGAAAACATCCACTTCGTTGGATAGATCAGGTGAAGAGGAATCTGGCTGCAATTGGTATCTCGAATTAGCGCCAAATAGCGAAAAGAAGAAACGACTGGAGTGCTTTTATAAATTCGTTTATAACAGTGTAAGCGGTGTCTATTCTAGTAAAGAAGAAGAAGTATGTGTATGAATTTGAACCGTTAACCTTAAACAAATTCAATCCGAATCAAAACATTTGGTGCTAAACACACATTCATCTATAGTACTATTAACGTAAAAGTTGAGTTTTAACTGCATAAATTACCTTTCTTCCAATTAAAGACCACCCTAATATATGTATGTGTAATTATAAAATATATACTATGTATTAAGTAGTTTATATAAAAAACATTAAGGGGGTATTCTGGTTTAGAAGCATGAATTTCAGGTAATTTTAAAAGTGTCGTAAAAAAAAGGCAATTAATATTTTTACTATCCATTTTTTTATTAGTCATTTGCTAATTTTAAAAGAGTACAGAAAAAAATTACAAACTAATAACAGTAAAAAATTTCAAAAATTACGAGCTGACGAAGTGGGGGGTCTCTAAAAATTTCCACGTGACAATACCCATGATTTCCACCCTCCTAGTTATCTGAAACCAAAAAAAAAGAGTATTAATCTAGAATAATGTCGCAATGGCCGGAACTACGGAAAAGTGGGACTTTTTCGAATTTTTTAAAAATATAAAAAATAAAAATTTGGGGATGGGGCTAGTTCCACCATAGACAAGCTCTATAAAAATTTCAAAGAAAACTCTATAAAAATTTCAAGTAAATCGGTCCAGTAGAACCTGAGAAATCGTGGGTATCGTTCCGATAAAGTCAGTTTTGAGAAAAACGCGTTGAAAGTTTCTGGTAATGTCTTTTGTTCGATTAGTTCCGGCCGAACCAGTTTGGATGCGTCGGATCAGAAAAATGCCTATATCTCCGAAAATAATTTGAATTTTGAAAAATTCTCTTGTACACATATTCTTGAATAGTTAAACTTTGAAAATATAAAAAAAAAAAATTTAGAATTTTTTAAATTTCTAGACGAGAATACCCACATTAATCAAATTCGTTAACTACGCTTAAAAATGGCAGCTATTACTCATCCACTGTTTACTTTTTCTTTCCTTTTTTCTTCAAATCACCAACAATGGTCGTATGAAAACATACTTTTCAATTAATGAAGCAAAAACAAAACAGCCACCAATGCTTTTTACGGTCTCAGAGCGGTTTGACAACATCGCCAGCAGTTTACCGCCATTCAATAATCCGATTTCCGTCTCCGCCTTAAAACCGCTAGTCAATGACTAAATACTACAACAATCATCTTTCTAATAACCATTGTTATTATTGTTGCCATTTTCATTTCATAGATGCGCAATTAATATCGCTTGCACTCAGCGGCGCAATGGACTTTTGTGCGTCCGCGTCATAAGCGGCTTGCTGACCTTGCGGCGCAGCAAAAACGAGCAAATAAGCAAGCAAAATGGAAAATTAAAAATAAAACAAATAAAACAACGTATTTAGTAGACTCAAAAAGGTATGCAAGCAAATAACACACAAATAAATGAGACAAGCATTCAAACACATGTGCTTTTACAAACAACAACAAACTCAGCGAGACAAACAAATGCAGCTAAAACAACAAAAAGCCCAACAAATGCCAACAGCAATGAGTAATAACAAGCGAGTAAAAAAAAATATTTAAATGTGCATGAAATCAGCAGCTCGAATTTCTAAGCTTTGCACAGCTTCTCGATGGACGAGTGTTCGGCATTCGGTATTCTGATACATGCAAATTGCACATGAAGGCGGTTACATACGTGCACATACGCGAAGAGTAAATACCCTGTAGGAATAAGAACGCCATCAATCTTCTTCTTTACTGACATAGAAACCGCTTACGCGGTTGTAGCCGAGTTAACAAGAGCGCGCCAGTCGTTTCTTCTTTTCGCTATTTGACGCCAATTCGAGATACCAAGTGTAGCCAGGTCTTTCTCCACCTTATTTCTTCAATTGAGTGAAGGGGTTTCTCTGCCCCCAGCGGCGGGTGCTGAAACCTTCAATGATGGCGTGTTCCATCCGGATATCGTGACCGAGCCATCGCAGCCGCTGTCTCATGATTCGGTGGATATGTTATTGATTCCTTCACTGCTGTATTCGTCGTTGTCAATGCGCTAAAGGCAATAAATCTTCCACAAAATAGAATACTCCTAAGGCCGGCTCATCAGATGATGTCATTGTCCATGCCTGCGCACCATATAACACCGGACGGGAATTATGAGGAACTTGTAGAGTTTGGTCTTTGTTCGTCGAGCGAGGACTTTACTTCTCTCTTGCCTTCTTAGTCCAAAGTAGCATCTGGCGGCAAAAGTGATTCTGCGTTGGATTTCAGGACCTTGAAGTCAGACACATTGGTTGAGTTACTTTTCTGTGGCGCTACAACCGAATTTGCACCGAACATATTATTTCGACTCCTCTGGCGACAGCATGAAAGTAAGTGGAATCGAATGATAACCACTTTCACTCCCCATATAACGGTTTTCCTAAAAACTGCAATAAATCTATAACGAAAAGCATCAGAGACATTAAATTTTACATCCTGGCGTCCTGAGACGACACAAAGGGCTTTATAAGAGCAGGTTTCAAAATTAGACAATGGGCGTGAAACCGCCCACATTTAGGTGAATTTACATACCGAACCTACTTCAACAATTTCAGACAAATTTGGTGCATAAGATTATTTTGATATTCTGCATTTACTGTGCAAAAATGGGCGAAATTGGACGGTAACCACGTCTACTTCACCTATAACGCAATTTTAAATTCCATTTGATTCTTTCAAGCACTAAATAATATAGCGGGATAAAAATTCGCACAAATATGTCTTTTGCGGTATGCCTTTTCAAGCTTAAAAAGTGTCAAAATCGGACCATATGTATACCCCAAAATACCGAAAATTGTAGGCTTTACTATTGGCCATTGTCCGATCGGGACTTACGGGGCAAGAATAGAAATGTTGATGACAGTTGCATGAAGAAGAGGAAAAATATTATCTGAACACTTCCTTTTGGAATGTCCCGCTTTTACCAGATCAGGGCTAAAAACCTCGGATATCATAGCTTAGGCAACCAGGTGAATTAACGAAACTCCTAAGCAATTTTGAAACATTCAACTACTGCAGTTCCAAGTGTGATCATTCTTCAGAATTAGCCATAAATCTTGAACCTGAATAAATATAACCGAATCTATATATTTATATTTAGGGCATATTTGTATAACACGATGACGCCAAAAGCTAAATATCTCACTCAATGACAATAATTTAAGCTTCTGCTATTTCTTTTAACAATGACTTGTTCGGAGTCGCTTTTAAAATTGTATACGCCTTTATTTATCTCCTCCTATTTGTCAAACTTGCAGAGTGTCGAATCGAACAAAAAACTAAATTAAAGCGAGCAGAGACGCCATATCAAACTGGGGAGTGCTGAATGTTCAAAATGTGTAAGACAGTGGGCTATTTTTCTCCGCTGTAGGCTATAAGCATGACAGAAACTTTTTCAGATTAGTCAAGCTATTTGTTATATTGACTATGTTCATAACCTATCGGTACCAAAACAAAAAAACAAAAAATTCAGTCTTTTATTAGCTCGAACTAAACTGAATCCTTACCAAATTCATGCTTTCGGGGAAGATTTGTTTGACCCCTTCGTTGCATATAGATTAGTCCCCAAAGTATTTAGCAATGTTGCTGTATTCAGCAGATTCCAATTCCTGCAGGGTATTCATAATATGCGTATAATTGCAATACTGCGTAGGTGCACACCAAGAGTGATATTGTTGTTTAGTTTTATTTATTACAAAATATTTTTTCACATTTTTGTCTTGCGTTTTTCTATGATTTTCTGTAGTTTCACTTCGTTTTGTATTTGGATCAATGTCAACGGTCTAACAGCAAAACAAGTAATAGCTGTAGTAATAACAGTAATGCCAACATCATAACGCCAACACCAGCTGCAGCAACACTGTTAGCAACAACAAAATCGAATAACCACTTCATAACTCTAACAGTTGTGACCTTATTGCTAATTACTTCAAGAATAACATCAACAACTGGAAACTTGCAGTCGCTCGCCTTAGCTGGCTTGCTACCGTTGGCTACCCCTGGCGACTGTCAGACGGTCATATGAGCTGCTGCTGTCTGGCCATCACACTGACCAGACCGAACATCACTAACTTCGCACAAGCGCGTTGCACATTTGATGCATGCATACGAATAAATTTATGTATGTATATACTCTTAATACATATAAATAAATAAAAGTATGTGTGGGTATATTATGCTTTAATAAGCGGATAGTTGAGTGACAAGTTGCTGACAAGACGGCAGCGTTATGCAGCCACGCTGGTGGTCACTTGTTAGAATACATACATATATGTATATACACGGATTAAAATATGTTTATATACTATGTATGCATATACGCATGTATGTATGTATGCATATACATATCGTCATTTGGTTATCATACACTCATATTGAAACAAATTTTGAGTTTTGGTTATAAAGTGGTCATATATTGGTTATTATATCTGACAGCGACTTTTAGTTTTTTTCTTATGATACATACATACATACTTATATTCTTTGCATTTTACGTGAAGATATATTGTTTTATTTATTTCTGGTTAGTTTTGCATATTTCGGCTTTATTTTTGTGAATATTTCTTGTTGTTGCTGGTCAAAATTTCAAATTATAATCTATTTTTGTTCACAACAAAACAAGTTCGCTGAAATCATTAAAATAATTGGCGAACGGAAACTTAAAGTTTTAGAATTTTGTTTTGATTTTTTTATGATTTCATTTTGCTCTTATAATCATAGCTTCGAAGTACATACGTACATAGTTAAGTGTGCTATACAAATATTTCGATGGTGCTAATAATGATTTTGCTAGTTTTTAAGTATAAATTTCACGATATCTATAATTAATTGACAGGTGTGAGTCAAATCTCGAAACACAGAGAGATGGTATTCCTAAGTAAATTTCTTGAAAGCAAGAACAAAATTCTCAGAAATAAAACACCAGTTTTTTCTACTGCTGTGGAGCCGAGTATCCCAGAATGAGTTCATCTGAAATTGTGCGCTCTAATTGCAGCTGTGCTCAATCACTTTCTGAAAGATTTTGCGGAAGTATCTTGATTTGCGAGCTAACAAATTCCAACTCGTCTAAGAATTGAAGCCGAACGACAACCAAGCGCGTCACACGTTCGGTGAATGGGCCCAGAACGAGATGGCCACCGATCGCGATTTTCACAAACAAATTTTGTTCAGCGATCAGCGAAGCTCATTTTTGGTTGAATGAGGGTACGTTAATAAGCCAAATTGTCGCATTTAGAATGACAATTTTAGAAATCAGTTTAAAATCATAATGGTAAACCCTTATCTTTATAATAAAGTTAAATGATTAGCCATAATATTAAATTAGCTAACGAACGAGCGGCTAGTCAGTTGTCTCCGAGCACCTGGTGAATCAAGACAAACATTTTCGCGTGACGTGTTTCTGTGAGTGGTGCAAGCCAAAAATACAGCATTCGTTTGAGCAGAGGCACGCAATTAAATTCTGTGTGAAACTCGGTAAATCTGCGACAGAGGCGTTTGAATAACGTAATCACAGGTGACGAGTCGTAGATCTTTGAGTATGACCCCGAGACAAAGAGGCAATCTTCCGAGTGGCACACACCGATGTCTGTTCGCCCAAAAAAAGGAAGAATGAGCAAATCCAAAGTGAAAACGATGCTTATTGCCTTTTTTGACATCAAAGGCACCATGAATTTGCTCCTCCTGGACAAACCGTCAACGCTAAATTTTACATGGAAGTCCTCAAGAGACTCAAAAGAAGGGTCAATCGGGTCCGACAAGACATCGCAGCCGAACGGAAGTTGCACCACAACATAGCCCCGGCTCACACCGCCTTTCTTGTGAACAGCTACCTAACCAAGGCCGGCATCCTAACGCTTTCTCAGCCGCCCTACAGCTTAGACATGACCCCCCGGACTTTTTTTGTTCCCTTGCCTGAAAAGGTCGATGAAAGGCAAGCATTTTAAGACGACAGAGGGGATCCAAGCAACATGCACCTCGGCTCTCAAGGCTATTCCGAAGAATGCCTTTCGTGACGCCTTCAATGCTTGGAAATCGCGCTGGCAGCGCTGCATTGACGCAGAAGGAGCCTATTTTGAAAGCTTTTAAAGAATTGTCCTATTACTTTCCGGACAAACCCTGTACATATATTACATCTATTGGGGATTACTTTGTAGGCGACAAAATAAATATTGATGAATAATTAAACATTTTGCGTCTTATTTACAATTTCCGGTTTCTTTTCATCACAATGTATATCGGGTATATTTTAACAAAAAAAATAATCGAGAAACTGAAAAAGTTAATTTTAATACGAACAAAGTATGACCGCACTGCGTTGCGGCTAGTGGAAAAATAACTTTTCTCCGATTATTTTTTTCAGTGTTTTTAATGATGCAATTTTGTCACAGACATTCCAAGTAAACCAAAAACACATAAAGCTTATTTTTATGTTGGCCCGTTGATTTTTAATTGATTTTAGAAGTCAAATATACAAAATTTTCACGAAAAGAGGGGATTTCAGGGCTGTATTCAAAATGATCTCATTTGATTTTGGTGACAGATATTTTGATTAGGAAAAAAAATCTGCCTTCGGACAAGTATCTTCTGTAAAACAAAGGAATGTTGTTTGAGACATTTTCATATGCACCTTTTTTAGAGCGAAAACCCGACTAAAGGTCCATTTTTCCTTTAAATTTGGGTTAGGTAAGCAATATCTAAAAAGTCGCAGAGAGTCCCAGTTCCAAACCACTACAGAAATGTTACACAGTTTGTTTTCAACGAACTGTGAAAAAATCGGCTGCCCATACCTGCCCTCCTGGGAGTTATAGCAATTTGAGTATATCACTCTCAGTATATATTCCTTAGAAATAGAACGGAAATTCTCGGAATCACTTATTGAATAATTTAATCATATTGGTTTTCGGGTGACTTTCCGTCATCCCACGTCAAACTGATTGATAATTTGTAATTTTTCTGTAGAATGCAATAAAATATGCATGTGCCTATCTTCAAATTATTTTTTTATTCTACATCTATTCTAGCACTCCACAAAAATGAGCATAACTCTCTTAAAACTGAAGCTATTGACTTCAAACCGGTATCAAATTAAAGCTTTTATTGCCACCTTTCATATAAGAAATGAAATAGATTTTGGTTTTATATAAAATTTCAGAGTTTTTCAACAAATATCGAAAAATCATAAAAATTTGACGCTTATAATTCTTGTTCGGACCACCTTATACTTTCTTTAAAAAACTAATCATAGGGTATTTATCAGAAATAAAAGAAGAATTACAATAAATTTTTTTGTAAATTTTTCGAACAACTTTTTTTTTTGACTTTTGTTGAAAATTTGACCCAACAATTTTTTCGGTGTAAATTTTTTTTCACTCATTCTGTTTGGGGATTCATTCTGACCAATCTGTAGAAGTTTCTCATCGATACAATTAAAATTACAGTTTAGGCAATATGATTTTCAACAAATTCCGGTTTCGCAACACTGTGGACCGGTATTTCGACAATGTTGCAACACATCAACCACTCTAATCATAAATTCACGCTATTGAGTTTAAAATAACACGAAAATTCGAAAGGAATTTGTGTCAAATCAACATAACGCAAGTCGATAAATATTTATCGATAGTTGCAATAGCAATACGATAAATGATAAGGCAAACAAAACAGAAAAAATTAGCCAACAAAGCTATTGGAATCAAAACGCAAGAAGTTTACTCAAGTACTTATTTAATATTTACGCAATGTGTGTATTTGTTTTTGTTGTTGTCTAATGATGGGCGTTAAGCTGGCAATTGAAATCCCAAGCACGAACGAGTGCATTGGCAAAGCAGCTGCAGCGAGCAAATAGGTGCGTAAGTGTGCGCAAATATTGTGTTGATTTTGTGTTTATTTATTAAACTATTACTTTTGTTTGCTATTTGAAGGCAAGCGTGCATGATTTATTATTTTACCGTTAGTTTTTCGTTTTCGTTGCGTTTTTTTCGATTTTCAAGTTGCTTGCATTTGCAATGAGATGAAGGCAAAGCGGCGCATTGTGTAATCGCACAATAAACTAACCAACTAACTCACTGCTACCTAATGTTACAATAACAACAACAACATGTGGAAGACAACAAAGTGTAAAAACGAAAAGAAAACGACACGGGCGAAAAATGCAAGCGAAAAAGTCAAATAAAGTGAAAAATTGTGGGTAAGAGCCAAAAGTGGCTATGCCGACATAACTGCAGTAACAGCAACAGCAACTACTTAAGTAGCAACAGTAACAGCAGCAACAACAAAAGCAGCAAATGCGCTACAATGCATTTGGTTTGTTGCAACAATAACAAAAGCAGATAACGGCAGCCGTAAATTTTACACACTTGTCCGTTGCAGAAATATCTATGTTGTTGTTTTTGTTGTTGATTACTTTTTGCTTAGCCAAAAATCACTCGTGCATTCATTCACATTTTATGGTAACAGCGGTGGAATTGCAACAGCAATAGCAACAACACATACTCGAACGAAAATGCGAATGCAACAAAGTTGCCAGCATGAACAAGTAAGGTAGTGGCGGCATCGAGAGGGACCGAATATAATAACATATATGTATGTTGATTGTATTTGGCAAAACATCTCAATACAGAGTTCAGTGGATCAAATGTTCTAATTATTCTTTATAATTCTAAGATCGTTTCCACGCTTGTACGCAAGTAGCAAGAGAACACTCGCTTAAATAAATAAGTAAACTTCTATTACCATATTTTTCCGAATTCAACGAGTTGGCATTTCATCATGGAAAATAAAGAATGTGTTTCGCGCGTATCGCTCAACTTATGGTCAATATAATCGGCCTACTGAGAGTATTATTCGCAACACCATCACCCATCTTGAGACCTAGTATGTATTATTGGATAATATTAGACCGAATAGACCACGTCCAGCAGGCAGTGAAGAAAATATAGCAGACGTAGCTGAGAGTGTAAACGAAGACCGTGAAGAGTCGATTCAGCGTCGTCCGCAACAACTCGGACTGACGTATGGAAAGACCTGGCGCATTTTTCGTTGAGGTCTTAAATTGAAAGCGTACAAAATAAAGCTGGTGTAAGAACAGAGGCCTTCCAAGCGAGATCGCTTCGCTCTATGGGCTCTTGAAAAGTTCCAAGAAGATCCCACGTTTTCGAGCCAAATTTTGTTCGGCGATGACGCATTTGAGACGAAGAGCAACCTGAAGAGATTTAAGAGCTGCCATTTTATCTAGAAAAAACAACGGTTTGGTGTGGTTTATGGGCCAGTGGAATCATCGGTCCATAACCGTACCATAACCGTGCCATGATAACCGATTACTTGATGCCTGAAAATGAGGCTCGTGATCTCGTTGACATTTGTTTTTACATTAATTAATGGATTTATTGAGAGAACACTTCGGTGAGCATATAATTCCACATTTTGGGCCGGTCCAAGATGTAGTAATATCACACCGTTAGACTTTTCCCTATGAGGTTATGTAAAGCCTAAAGTCTATACGGTCAATCCCGTTTCAATTCAGGCCTTGGAGCAAAACATCACGCATGTTATTCGCCACTTCGCAGTCGAAATCCTCAAACGAGTCATCTAAAATTAGACTCAAAGAAATAATCTCCAAAAAATAAGTACCTAAAAATTATCTTTCGAATGATAATAAACATTTTCCATTAAATTTGAATTTTTTGTATTTTTTCTTTAAAAAAGTGGGGAACGAGTGTATCACTAATGCTTTTTCATAAATATATTTAAAATAGTTTAAAATGTCATTGTTTACTGAGAAATAAATATTTCCTTCCACAAAGGACATTCTTCTAATAAAAAAGAGTATTTCTTCTCTTTGTTTTTTTAAAGAATTCTGTTGTATGATAAGCAAGTAAGGGCAAATATTGGCTTAGAAATAAGAAAGAAAAATTTCCCAATGACCAAAAGAACTCTTCTGTACATTTAAGATAAAAAACAACGACAAGCTCTCTTTATTTAAAACCATATTTTAACGCTATGCAACACTGGAAATTTTCAACAGCAGCTATAGTTGGCCTAACAAAGCATTACTGCCATAAATTTAACGAATATATAGTATTTATATATACGTTATCGTATTTGGCTCGATACTATTACAGTGTGTGTCAAAAGTAAGTGCATTTGTCTAAAAAATATAATTAAACATTGCTGGAAGCAAAGTCAATATCACACATAAGTTAAGCAAATGAATTTGACACAATGGGAGTCCCTATGCTCAGCGACGAATAATGTGAAGTTCATCATTAGTGGTTCCACAAATTATCGAGCGAAATGGTTAAAAACAAGAAAAAATTAACAACGAAACATTCGACTGCATTAATATTCTTCGCACTAAAAATAATCGGTGCCAAATTTCATGAAGACAGCTTATCAGATAAAAAAGTTTTCTTACAATCATAGTTAAGTCTTACATTTATAAATATTTATTATTCATTTACAGATCTCTACTTGCATTTCTTAAGCTACCATTCATGTGAAGCACGCTGTATATTTTTATGGGGTTATTCAAGTATTTGCGAGCAAGTAAGCGAAGCAGTTAAAATGGTCTTGGCCACATTGGCGTACGTTGGCTCAATACGAAGCACAACTTCCAGCTAAGTTAAATATTTGCTAAGTTGTTTGCTCGCGCCAAACTTTCTTCACGGTTGCACCGAATTTATATTTCAACTTCGAAGTGAATTGGATTTGTTGCAAGTTCGGCACAAGGTTGCCACTTACAAAAGTATATGTCGGCCTATTTTAATTTCAGCGTACTTGACTCAAACGCCATAAAGCGTAGTTTTAAAAACTCATTTATTTTATAAATGCCGTTCGAAGGAAACATATTAAAAATGATCAATAAATATATAATAAACTTGATATTGTCATTATTCTGTGGTGATTTTCCACAAGTAAAAATATTTTTTATCTGATCGCAATTAAAAAGCCACTATATTAGTTTAAGTCAATATATTTAATGAATTCGGAACCGCTACTTCTTTTATACACATACATATGTATATATTTTATATATAAGTTATATATAAATTTTTATCCATTTTTACGTATTCCATTGCCTTTTTTGTCTAGCTTCGTTCAACTCGTTACTTTTTTGCTGCGCTTGCTTTCCTGTCATCAATTGTGCATCAAGGTAGACGCCCACAAAAGTAAGTAGCGCACAAAACTGTTATGAGCTGTGGAGCGCGACCTACACTGGAACGCCTAGATGTTGCAATTGTTTTTTGAGCTACCGCCATAATTAGTACGACCGAAAAAATAGAATTACAGCGTCTCAGACAGAAATTAAACCTAGTATAAACCACTTGTTAGGAACTTTTTCTTTCAATAGCTAAAATTATTTTTGAAAAACTGTGCATCAATAGTGTCGCAAATATTTACGAATCTAATGAGATATTCAAACGTTAGACACATTGTGTCAGTATTCTAGGCAATCCACGATTCATAACCTGAAAAGATATTATACAATTGACGTGTTTCGAAGCAATGCTATAGTATTTTTTTAATATTTCTTGCGACCAATTGACAGGAGCCTTTTTTTGAAGCGATTGACAAATTGTGTGGGATTCAACATGAACAATTTTTTTTACCATCAAATCTTAAAGTAAATGTATGTCGCTCTTACTAATGTCCATAATTGTCTCAATATCCTGATTGGTCGATGACGATATCATTTTGCATACAGCATCAATAGTTTCCGGAACAATAACTGATTTTGAATGACATTCACGAAGTTCGTCTTGGTGTGATCCACGACCTCGATTGAATTCACCATATCATCGATAAACACTACTCGTGGATCGAACTTCATAGCTAAAAATTTAATTAAGTTCATCGTTGGACTGTTGTTGAGTTAAACCACGTCGAAAATTATAAAAAGTAATCGCCCGAAAATGTTTGCGAATTAAATTTCATGTTCGAAAATCCTGATATTTGTTATATGGGTGCTAGGTATAGTTTTCCTAGAATTTTATTTATTTTGGTGGTATAAAGTCACCCAGAAGATCGAAAATCTTTCTAATAGGTATGGAGGTGCTCAGGGAAGTATTGACCGATTCAACCCATTCTTCATATGATTATCACGAAAAGATTCTCTCTGAATTTCAATTGTATATCCCACACATTCTGGGGTCTACATATTCGGTACCTAGGGGCATGAGCAGGTTTTGTTGGATTTGGACTAGTTTTTGGTCATAAGATGACATACTCTGAAGGCATTATTCGTGGCGTTTGTGGGCGAGGCAGTAGTCCTATCACGCCTATCTACGAACTCCTTTTTTTTGGCAAGGAACGCGCATACCAAGTTTCATCAAGATATCTCAATTGTTAACCAAGTTATAGCTTGTCTCGTCATCCTGATCATTTATATATAATATATATGTATAACCCTATATCTATGTCGCTTAATTTTAGGTGATACGTGCAACCCTTAGGTGAACAAAACTATTATTCCTTGTAGCAAAATGTTGTTCGAATTTAAAAAGATAAAATATTATGTAGCAAAAATATAAAACAATTTTTTATTAATTTCCAAAAGTTCGAAGTTCGGGCCTCTAGACTGGAATACACGCTTAAGGGGCTATACCAGTGTGACACTTTCAACAGAAAACATTTTTTTTTGCTTTTTCGAGTATTTTTGAATACATTTACTATACAATGACCTACAATCTTAATTATTGGTTGAAAATTATTATTTTTCTCAAAAATTCTTAGTTGGTAATTTTATCAACAATACTTTCATTTTCAAAGATTGACTCCGTTCAATGCAACAAAATCTCGCGTCTTTTGCCGCTTCTCGATTATATCACTTTTCATTTCGCGGCACTTCTCCGCTTTGATTGCGCGTTTTAGTTGATTACAGTTGCATTGTTGTAATCGTTTTATGCAACAAAAATTCAAAAACGAAAACAAATCACAGCCAACATAATAATATTGAAATTGTTTTTGTTGTTGTAATTGCATTCAGCAGCGCCATTGTAAGCCGCTTTGATGCCACTGCTTGTACACTTTTCAATTTTGTTGCCGTTGTTGTAAGTAGCTATGAACCGTACATATGTATGTATGTATATTTATTTGTGGTTGAATAAACAATTGCTATTCGCGGCGAAAAATTGTTTACAACAAAAGGTACACAAATAGACGCTGATCAAAAACAAAAAGTGCAGCAAATACGGCCATGTAACGGCGTCTGCCACACAGCGCCTACAACAACAAATCACAAATAACAATGCAATCAAGTTGTTGCAGTGTGCAACAAAGCTGAGTCGGGAAAACAATAAGCGGCAACAACAAAACATAGCAGCGATGCATTGCCACACACACACACACATGTTTCATGCCCTGGCTGTAAGTGTGTGTTTCAGTGCACTTACAACTCCGTCGAACACGATTACGTCACAACAACAACTACTGCGCATTGCAGCGATTACAATTTTTATGAATGAACGAAATTTTCATCTCTTTTAGCTTTTAGCGCGGTAAGCATTTATGGGGAGAGCCAATTTTTCACTACAAACTAATACTTATACATACATATGTACGTATACTATGTGTTTGGATATAACTGTATATTAAAATTGTATGCTTAATTTCACTGCAATGTGGTTTTATGTTGCAGGAAGAATATGATAACCGAAATCAAAATGACTTTATTTACTTTAAGTTGACCACAAAAGCTTTTAAACTCATTTAATTTACCTAATATTCACACCTAATGAATTTGAAGGTGAGCTATACTATCTCTTTAACCTGGGCTGATGCGCGAATATATTTTATTATATTTTTCCCAGATTGGTACAACCTTGACTTTACGGTTATACAAAATTATCTCGTTTGACAGTCCACTGCGTTCACCGTTTCCAGTGCTAATTTCACCACATTTAAACTTATAATAGCATACCAATCCTTGTTGATTGATATTTCTGCCCAGTATCCGGAAATTCTTCATCAAGACAAGCCTTTATTTCAACTGTATTTTCCCCTTCAAAATCATATGGATTCAGTCTCAGTGCGAAATTTTCGAAAAATCGATTTTTTTTTGTTGCATTGCATAGTATACACTGTAATAAACATTCTCATTTTCAAATCGAAATTGTGTTTCTTGTAGAAAGGCAACAGAGTGGGAAACATAGCGACTCTAATCTTAAATGCGTTTTTCTAAGAATGGTGTTTTTCAAAACTTTTATACTCTCAAAAGAAGAGTTTTGGAGATATCATTCTCTATCGTGCTATAGAAGCTTTTTTCTTTGTTTTGAAATCTTCTTACTGTTTCTACGAAAAACTGTCGAAAAAAGGGCAAAATTCGATACTTACCTACAGATATGTAAATAATCTTTTTGAAATTTTTATTTTAGATCAAAATTTTGGCCGCAATCTGGAACATCTTGCGGAACCCGTTTTTCACGTGTCATTTCAACAATTTATTGATTATTGCGAATCTATTAGTTAATTTCAACATTAAAAAAATCGCGAATATCAGTGATTTTTCGGTGGGTCACACTGAGACAATCCCTTAATCTGTTAATCGAAGGGCACGAAAACTTTAGTAAAAGTTATGAAGTCGTCAAAAAATTGCTTAACGCGAGTCGTCCGTCCACCGACGTTAACGGCGATAGGAACGAAAAAGTTGAAGTAAAAGTGCTACAAAAGCGTGTTAGTATCTAACAGAGTATCCTAAGATCTCGTATGAAACGACTCAGTTATTGATACATACGAGTATTTTACCCAAAACCTACTGTCGAAATTACCTAAAAGATAATGAACTGGAATCACTTTATGGTTGATTGTGGCTCGATATTGGTGGCTAATGAGCAGTATTTTGAGGTGAAGAGGACGTGTGCGAAATTTCAGATCAATATCTCACTAATTGAGAATCTAATTCGCATATATACAGACAGACAATCGAGGCAAAATTTAGTCAGCTCGACATGATCATTTATACATAAATATACTTTACAGAGTCTCCAACACTTCCTTCGAGAGTAGCTTTAAGTGGCCAAAGCTGCCGTTTTCTTTAAATTTTTAATAAATATCACATTATATTTTTTCTTCCATACAAAGTGTTATCCATATTATGCAGACAAAATCAAAACTCTTTTTAAAAGGGCAATTGGTTAATTGAGCTATTTGAACATTATACTTGTATCTTAAGATTTAATATTATGAAATTATCTATGTAGGAACGCTCCCCATCTCTCGTCACTGTACATTATTTGAACCCCGAGACAATAGGAGTATCGGTTAAGAAAATATTTAAAACATAATGGCCTAAACATAAAGGGCACAGCTTATGGGACCTTTTAGATATTTCTCTAATTTTGTCAACTAGCATATTGTCCACATTTGTATGACACAGGAGAAAACTGTGGATTTACAGAACCCAATCTGCTTTTATAATTCTGAAACAGTTTTGGATTTGCTTTCAAAAAATGTACACTACCGAATTGCTTCTAAATAAAAATCATTGTATTGTCAGAAATCTTATTATTTCGATCAATACCTGACAAATACTTATATCTAATAAGGTTAGAAGTGCCAGATTTTAAGTCGATAGGCCCACACATTTCGGAGAATCGTTATTGCATATAACATATCACCATTTTACTAGCAATAAACAACATATGATGAAATGTCGAAGAAATGCGGCGAACATAGTGTTGAACGGAAAATCGTAAGCCATTTGTTATTATTTATATATAAATGAACACAAAATTTTCCACTAAAAAATAATTATATTTAGACGAAGCACTTAAAACTTCATAAGCACTAATAAAATAAAAGAACTAATGAAGCAATGAATTATAAGTAAATAACTTCTAATGATAATCCTAAGTATTCTTAGTCTTTTCTACAAGTCAACCTGAGTGAATCTTCAATACAAGCAACAAATAAAAATACGAAAAAATGTTAATCCCCTCCACTTGTTAAGCTGACGTCGCATATTAAGCTTGGGAATTCATGAAAAAATAACAAATTAATTTTCAACGCTGCTGATGATACACTCGATTAACCTTGAAATGCTACAGACTTACACGAACGGCTGATGTAATATGCACATACATATTTATTTTTATTAAATATATGTAAATATGTTTATGGTACATCAGCTAAGCGTGCAAAATGCGAAAGGGAAGGGTGAAATAGAAGCTGCCCAATAAAAGATTAAAAACAAATTATAATTAAATGGATCCATTAATAAAACTTATGCATGTGAACATCGCCAAACTCAACGAAATTTGCTGAAAAGCTATTTATTGGTGTTTTTATACTCTCGCAACAATGTTGCTAACGAGAGTATTATAGTTTTGTTCACATAACGGTTGTTTGTAAGTCCTAAAACTAAAAGAGTCAGATATAGGGTTATATATACCAAAGTGATCAGGGTGACGAGTAGAGTTGAAATCCGGATGTCTGTCTGTCCGTCCGTCTGTCCGTCCGTCCGTCCGTGCAAGCTGTAACTTGAGTAAAAATGAGAGATATCACTGATGAAACTTGGTACACGTATTCTTGGCTCCATAAGAAGGTTAAGTTCGAAGATGGGCAAAATCGGCTCACTGCCACGCCCACATAAATGGCGGAAACCGAAAACCTATAAAGTGTCATAACTAAGCCATAAATAAAGATATTAAAGTGAAATTTGGCACAAAGGATCGCATTAGGAAGGAGCATATTTGGAAGTAATTTTTTTTGGAAAAGTGGGCGTGGCCCCGCCCCCTACTAAGTTTTTTTTACATATCTCAGAAACTACTATAGCTATGTCAACCAAACTCTATAAAGTCGTTTCCTTCAGGCATTTCTATACACAGTTTAAAAATGGAATAAATCGGATAATAACCACGCCCACCTCCCATACAAAGGTTATGTTGAAAATCACTAAAAGTGCGTTAACGGACTAACAAAAAACGTCAGAAACACTAAATTTTACGGAAGAAATGGCAGAAGGAAGCTGCACCCAGGCCTTTTTTAAAAATTGAAAACGGGCGTGGCGCCGCCCACTTATGGACCAAAAACCATATCTCGGTAACTACTAGACCGATTTCAATGAAATTCGGTATATAATGTTTTCTTAACACCCTGATGACATGTACGAAATATGGGTGAAATCGGTTCACAACCACGCCTTCTTCTAATATAAAGCTATTTTGAATTCCATCTGATGCCTTCTCTGTATAATACGAGTATAAACATTAGGAACCAATGATGATAGCGGAATAAAACTTTACAAAAATACGGTATTTGAAAAATATGTAAATGACGTATTATGAAATCTCGATTATCACTTTACCATGTGAGAGTATAAAATGTTCGGTGACACCCGAACTTAGCCCTTCCTTACTTGTTGTAATTAGTTTTGGTATTTTTTGTATTCAGTAGAGCTATTGGTTTTTATTATTAGATATACATATATCGTAGAAATAACGTTTATTTATTAGTTATATTTCATTCGTTAACACTCACGTTCATCTAATTTCAGCGGCTTTTGACCAAATTAACATAACAGTAAAATTACATATTATTATGGATATATTGGTATTAATACAAAAAAACTGCTAATCGCATCATTTTTGATAGTTCGCTATGATCGTTTTTAACTGCTGTGATATTATCTTTGTATTCCGAATAATTATATTTTCAAAACAACAAAGCAAATTCGTGAAAGATCTTATAGTAAGAACAACTTATATGCATTTTGAGCTTTGAATAGACTGTCTTGAACACATGAAATATTCTTCTCCTGGACCAGAAAGAGCACAATGAGAGATAAGGAAGGGCGGGTGGCATTAAGATAACTATAATAAACCAACAAAATTGTGAGAAAGTAAACAGAAAAAACAAAAAAAAATAGAATTATTAAGAGTAAGATACGTTTTTACCAGAAATTGCCATATTTTATATTCGTAAACCTTAAACTAGTGTTTCCAACACGTTCACAATATGAAAATTAAATTAACAAATACTAGTAACATCAAAATATTTTCTAAAAAGTTTCCTTGAGGTTACTAAATATACGAAGCAAGAAGCTCAAATTTACTTTTAAAGGGCACACCATTGTGACAGCCTAAAAAAAAAAACAAAACGTAAATATTTTTTTAGTTAAACGAGATCTCCGACGACATTAAAAAAGGGGCCGCTACTGATGCAGTTATTCCAGCCTTCTCCGTTGATGATACTTAAAAATAAAAAACTCTCTTTGAACTAAAGATAAGTATTTTCCATAAAATTACCTGCCATCAAAAATAAATAACAACAAGTAAGGAAGGGCTAAGTTCGGGTGTCACCGAACATTTTATACTCTCGCATGGTAAAGTGATAATCGAGATTTCATAATACGTCATTTACATATTTTTCAAATACCGTATTTTTGTAAAGTTTTATTCCGCTATCATCATTGGTTCCTAATGTTATACTCGTATTATACAGAAAAAGCATCAGATGGAATTCAAAATAGCGTTATATTGGAAGAAGGCGTGGTTGTGAACCGAATTCACCCATATTTCGTACATGTCATCAGGGTGTTAAGAAAATATTATGTATCGAATTTCATTGAAATCGGTCTAGTAGCTCCTGAGATATGGTTCTTGGTCCATAAGTGGGCGAGGCCACGCCCATTTTCAATTTTTAAAAAAAGCCTGGGTATAGATTCCTTCTGCCATTTCTTTCGTAAAATTTAGTGTTTCTGACGTTTTTTGTTAGTCGGTTAACGCACTTTTAGTGATTTTCAACATAACCTTTGTATGGTTGGTGGGCGTGGTTATTATCCGATTTCTTCCATTTTTGAACTGTATATGGAAATGCCTGAAGAAAACGACCTATAAAGTTTGGTTGACATAGCTATAGTAGTTTCCGAGATATGTACAAAAAACTTAGTAGGGCGCGGGGCCACGCCCACTTTTCCAAAAAAACTGCGTCCAAATATGCCCCTCCCTAATGCGATCCTTTGTGCCAAATTTCGCTTTAATATCTTTGTTTATGGCTTAGTTATGACACTTTATAGGTTTTCGGTTTCCGCCATTTTGTGGGCGTGGCAGTGAGCCGATTTTGCCCATCTTCGAACTTAACCTTCTTATGGAGCCAAGGAATACGTGTACCAAGTTTCATCATGATATCTCAATTTTTACTCAAGTTACAGCTTGCACGGACGGACGGACGGACGGACAGACAGACATCCGGATTTCGACTCTACTCGTCGCCCTGATCACTTTGGTATATATAACCCTATATCTGACTCTTTTAGTTTTAGGACTTACAAACAACCGTTATGTGAACAAAACTATAATACTCTCGTTAGCAACATTGTTGCGAGAGTATAAAAATGGACAAAATGCCAACAATAAAAAAGTTAATTTCACCACAAATTTTTGTCGTTTTGATCTGCTAAAGCTCGATTCTTTATCAGATCAAAAACCTTTAGAATTATATACAGGAAGGGCGAAAAGAAATTGCATAATGCTCGAAACACTTGCCTTCAAGTTATCACTGAAGCAAATTTGAAAAATGCTGTTTGGAGAAAAACGC
The DNA here is from genome assembly GCF_016617805.1 of Bactrocera tryoni. Lineage (NCBI taxonomy): Eukaryota > Metazoa > Arthropoda > Insecta > Diptera > Tephritidae > Bactrocera > Bactrocera tryoni. Next base: position 42,585,765 of record NC_052501.1, read on the forward strand.
ATTTAAAACTAAACTGATGAAGCTGATTGAACTGAGCGGCTACCTTTTACATGGCTGTAACTCAAAAATTATCGAAATATGAAAAAACAAAGAATTCTTTTTTTTTTTAATTTCACACAGGGTATGTCCTCTTAAGGAGCTAGCTAGAATTTTTAGAAAATCTGTTTTTGTTATTTTATTTTCTTAATGTACAAATATTATATTTGAGAATACAGACAGAAAATTTCATTTCGTTCCGGTGATTATTTTCGAATTATACGCAAATTTGAAAAGGCGTTTCAGAGCGCTTGGAAGTTTATTCCGTTTTTATCAAATGGTGTTTTCAAAGCCGGTGACCAACATTACTAGAAAACGGCTAAACCGATTAATCTCAATTTTTAACACGAGCTTCTTAAATATTTTTTTTAGAAATTAATATAAGATTTTTTCTCACCGATAAATCTTTTTTTTATAAACTATTTATGGCCGAAATTTTGGTCAAAAATCGATTTTGGTTTCTTTTTTTGAGAAACCGCCATTATGTCCAAAATTTATTTTGATTACTCCTTCGATTATTTACTAGACTTAACATCACTTTAACCAAATCTGTTTTAATTTCATAGCATTCAGTTCAGAGATATAGTGGTCACCGCAAAATGTCTGTTTTGAAAGGAGCTCCTGGAGATTAGCAGTAGTTCCTTCCAAATAAATATTTTTACTAATACTAAGTGTTAAAATATAGTGAAAAATACCATAATATATGTACGAATTGTTGGAGCAACAATATGAAAAGTTTGCTCAGAAAAAGTTCAGGAAAATTCGTTTTTTCGGTCTTCTAACTGTATATAACCCCTTAAATATTTGATATTTTAAAATAATCGTATTCATAAAAAAATTTGTAAGCTATCAGCTAAATTATATTTGTACAGTTTTATACAGAAATATTATTAATTTGAACTGCGTATTTTTCTAAATTTCCAACGAAAAACTTATGGATCAAGCCAACCATATGCAATATTAAATTTCAATATTTCTAATTATTCAAGGAATTTAATTTTTTTATAAATCTCAAAGTTGCCACTTATTTTGTTTTTTTCATTTTTGAACAAAAGACATAAAATTCATAAATAATTCACTAAGCAAAATATTTGTACAAGCAAGAAAAAAAATATTAGAGTTGCCAATTATATTTCATTTTAAATTTCAATCGATTTAAGAATGTTATATTAAAATTACGATGATAATAAATAAAAATAATTTTATAAGCAAATTATATGAATATCAAATGATTTCTTCGCAGAGCTATTTTATTTGAATTATATAGAATTTAAATTTAGTGTACGAAAATTCTAATTAAACTTTTATATCTGAGGTGTTTGTGAGTGATTTTCTTATTAAGATTTATGTTGCCAAACATTTCTTTCTATTTTGTTTCTACCAAATTTGTACGCTACATACAGAGTAGCCACTTCATTTTAGTATTTAATTGTCTTTTGATTTTAGCTTATCGGCGCAAATCTTAACGATGAAATAATGGCAAATCCTATTTCATAGCCAAATGAGCATTTAGAAATGCAGCAAAAGCAGAATAATTTATATGTTACAAATTAAAACTTATAATTTGCAGCAAGCAAACGTACGTAAGTACATATATATTCAGTAAACAGAAAGAAGAAACACTTCAAAGGCCCCATTAAAACCAATTGTATTGATGAGTTCAATGAACAATCAATAAAAGCTTAAAAGCACGAAATTTGTTAACAATATTGCTTTTGTACGCGCAAACACAAAGATACACACATGTGCATACCATATTACAACAACAATAATGTAATTTTACATTTTACATTACAGAAACTACTCTCCCTTTTGTCGTTGCATTATTTTGTAATTACTCATACGCACTGGCATGCTGAAGACTTAAGCAACGAGCTCGCACACAAAGTTTCTCACATTCTTCTGCGCCATTTTAAGCCGATTAATTGCGTACAAGCAAGCGCTGATTGACTGCCTGTCTACTTCGCCTCATTCGCTGACTGACAGATTGGCTGCCTTTATTTGTTCACTTGATGGCCGATGCTCGATGCTTCTGCGCGCTGGCAATTGCCAAATGTAAATACAATTACTCAACCAATGCTAGCGGTGCGGGGGAGGAGTGCCAGTGGGTAAATCAATAAAGAAAAGGTGAAAAAATAAAAGCAAATAAAATAAGAACAATATAAACGAGACGTCAATCGATCAACTGCATGTTGCTGTGCCATCAAGACACCGTCAGTTGTGTACCTATAAATGGTTCTTTCAATCAAAAATACTGTCAAATTGAATTTAAGAAACTTTTAAGCAGCAAATTGCTCGCTGCATGATTTCATCAAAAACACGAATATAATATGGAGAAGGAAGGCGTAATTCAATAAAATTTATGTAAAATGTGTTTCATCGCTGATGACTGAATGCTTTTATTTGCATTAACAACTTGTGTCGAAATACTTGAAACAATATGGATTTACGACATGCAAATGTGCTTAAGTGTTTTGATCTACGTCAGTGACTTTTAATTAAATTCCTGTTGAGGGAAAGGTCAATGCTAACATTACTTACTTAGTGTCTAGTTTGAACAAATATTATATTTTGAATGTATTTTTCTCTGTTTCCAAAGCTCTAGAATGAGTATATTACTTTTTTGTTTCTAGACTCTAGTTGACACAGTGTAGAAATCTACTGTTTATGATATGGACAAAGAAAAACATTTATAATTTCATGAAGAAAAGTAAAACAGTTAATCTAAGTTAAGTTACGTTAAGTTAAGTTAAGTTAAGTTAAGATGTGTTAAGTAAAGTTAAGTTTAAGTTAAGTCAAATTTAAGTTAAGTTAAGCTTAAGTATAATTTTAAGTTTAAGTTGAGTTTAAGTTTAAATTTAAGTTTAAGTTAAGTTAAGGTAATTTAGTTAAGTTAAATTTAAGTTTTAGTTTGAATTTAAGCTTAAGTTTAAGTTAAATTATATTATGCTATGTTAATTTACGCAGTGTTAATTAATTTTAAGGGGCTATACCAGTGTGACACTTTCAAAAAAAATTTTTTTTTTTTTTTGCTTTTTCGATAGCTTATATATTCAAAAATATCCTGTGAAATCGGCGAGGTCGTATTTTAAATAGTTTTTGAATGGCAGCGTTCTAAATAGCGACCGCTCAGAGGTGAAAACATATATAAGTGAAACTTTAAACGCGTTTTTCTCGAAACGACATTTTTCAAAATTGCTGACATTATAACTCAACGAGAAATTAACCGATCGACTTCAAATTAAAACTGGATATAGTTGAATACATTTGCTATACAATAGACTACGATCTTTTTGATTGGCTGAAAATTGTCAATTTGGCATTAAAAAAACGACAATTTTTTTCGTAAAAAAACGATTTTTTTTTTCAAAATTACGCCATTTTCTTAATTTTTGATATTTTTCAAAGATCGTAGTCCATTGTATAGAAAATATATTTAAGTTTAATAAAAATTTTGAATTTTTTTGTTTCAGCTACTCAATCGGCCGGAATCATGCCAGCAGTTGAGGCACTTTTTTTTTTGGCACTTCCGCAGACAGCACATTACTCCGTTATTTTTCAATATTTTTGTAAATTTTTTTTTTTTTAATATAGCTAAAAATATACTTTATTACGTCCATAGAACGTCGAAACATTCAATCTAGTACTTTCTTTTAAAAAAATTCACGAAAATCGCCTAATTTTTCATGCGTCACACTGGTATAGCCCCTTAACATCCTCTGTTTAATGCTACATATGAATTTTACGTCATATGACAAATACAGTTTGTGTAACGTAAGTATTAGAAAATAATCCGGAACAAGGCTATCTAATTCATCTTTCTATATGTATGTATATATGAATTGATTTTAGTTAATTTTTAACGCCACTATGCAAGAACATTATTAAATACATATTAACAGTGAATTCCTACACAGAGTACCTGCATTTTATTAATAAATATTTACGTCATTTTTATCACATTCAATCCAAATAAATAAAAGACTTACGCAACGAACTTGAAACTTACATTTTTTTCATTTTTGTACACCTGACAAGCAGAATTGCTGTAAAATAGTATTCAACAGTCGTCTTCAAGTGATGTTACACTACTGGAGTATCAACAGGAACCTGTAATTGATAAAATGAAAACATTAAGTATTGTTATAAATAATTTATATATACATATATATAATGCTTAGTATATATGTATATGCAAATGTCTATCTAAATTCTTTAAACTTAGGTATATATTCTAATTCTTTGAATGAAAATAAAACCCTAGGAAATAGAGCGCATTTGGTGGCACAACTTTAATTATTGGCATTATTATACAGTCGCTTCGTTCCTGCGTGACTAAGTGTCAGCAGATACTTGGATCGACCCAGTCTTTTTGATGTAACTTAATTGTCATCTTTCGCTAGTGAAAAAATCTATAGCACACCCCAAAGTCCAAGAAGAGCTTCTACCACATTCACTAAAAAGCAATGATACAAACTCCAAAGAAAGTTTTCAGATTGAGTCACTATAGGTTATAGCTGCCATACAAACTGACCGATCAAAGTTCTTGTAAGGGATCTTTTGTATTCCTGAAGTGTATTATAGATTTGGGGCAACCGAAGTAACATTTTTTCTTGTTTTCTATTACTATTAACAATAGATCCATAGAGACTAATATTGAAATAAAGCTTCTGAATTAAAAATGTCATATTTGAGATATAACTCTATTACTGAGTTAAATCGGGATACATAGATACAGATACAGTTTTTTAAAGCATTTTGAAGCTGAGACTTTTCCAACATTTGAACTTTACTGTGTTTATGTATTATGGATATTATGTACTATATTTCAAAATAATGAAATATGAACCAGACTTTATATATTAAAATACAGAGTTAAATTTCGGTTAGAGTTCTATTGCACTTAAAATAGTATAAATAAATAACAATTAAATAATATCGGTAACACCTCAATATGGATATTTAAGTACACATCTTTATTTAAGCGCTAAAAATTTTCAGTTCACCCGCCTCCTAATGCGCTGTGAGCCTCTTCAAGTGAATTTATTTGAAATTATCGCAAGTTTTTTCCTTATTTATATATGTATAAATAATACCTTTAAGTATACTCAGAATATTTCATAAGCCGCTAACAAAAACAACAACAAGTGATTGTGAAACTGAAATTGCTGAAATGATTACGTGCATCCAAACGAAATTGCATTTTCTAGCGTATCAATGAGCTCAGCTTTCCAAAAAGTAATGAAACTAACACGTATACATATTTACCCGACGCTTAGACTCACATTAACCGCATGCACATTCAAAAAAGCAACAAAAGCAGTATAAATTTCAACAATTTTAAAATCTCAAATATTTTGTAAACAACAATAATTCATTATTATTTGCTATTTATGCATATTTTCTTGGGTCTGTCACATTCGCTTACATAGCACACAGTAGTGTTTGCGTCAAGTGACTTTGGCAGAATGTGCGACGCCTGCAACCGCTATAATATCGTCCCCCTCTATCCTCATTTTGTGGTTGGATGCGATTTTAATGCTGCTCAAAATCAATTCAAAAGCGCATACGATGATCTGTGGAGATCGGCTGTCAAACAGTTACACTCGTGTCATACACGAGTATGTAATGACAATGATAAATTGTTTTCCTCTCTGAATCGTACTTTTATTTTGTTTTTGCTACTACTTATACGTTGCTGAGCATACCTCACGTGGCGGGGAGTGAACGCTTGTTGACCTTGGCGCATCTTTAACTTTTATTTCGATTTCAATTGTGTATTCTAGAAGCAATCATTTTATCGCGTACGTATGTATGGTGTAATAGTTGAACTCTGAGCTATCATTACTTAGCTATTTGATGGCCTAATGCAGCTGCGTTTTAATTATAGGAACAACAACAGCGCCCGCAGTCTCTCAGTCATTTAGTTGGCAATCACAGTGATGACCATAGAATGAAGCAATAAATGAATGAATGAATGAATGACTGTCGAGTGGTAGCCGGAATTTCACACTTCACAAATCGCATTCAAGCGGTAGATTAAACTTGAAAATTATGGTGAGAAATGCGGTCAAATGAAGTAGCACGTTTCGAATTTGTGTTATGTTTGTTTGTAAATGTGTGTCATTGTTCGCGTAGCAATTAACAGTAAAATGTTTTATTATCTACTATTTTTTCGATTTTTTTTATTTATCACGAAAACACTTATCCAAATATTAAACCACTTATCACTCTAAAAATTAGACCAGCAGACAAATTATACACTTTTAAATGTGAAATTTCGAATTACAAATATTTTAAAAAGAAATTATTGTGATGCTGATTCTCTACTTCTCTCAAAGTAATAGCAACAATTTTGATTATCAAGCACTAAAAATAAATAAAAAATCATTTAATAGTCATTTCCGCTTCTGAGTCGGATTTTACCAAAATTTTTGTGCCTAAAAATTAAATGAATTTTTGGAAATGGCGAATATTTTGGGTGAGTAATCATTACTGAAGAATAGCATGTTCCTATAAAATATATATCAATAATCAAATGATATTAGTAATATTATTTTTTTATGAATATTAAATGCAATTCCAAAATTGAATGACAAAAACAGATAGTTTTATTGGCCCTGAAGATGCCCGATCAGACTAAGCTTTCCTTTTCTAAACCAAGGTGAGTTGTTATTGAAGAATATTAATTTAAATATCTATATATATTATTGACAATTATTATTTACATATATTCGAACTTATATATTATGCATAGTTTGCGATTTTATTGATGTATATACATATATGTATCTATATGCAGAGTGTATATTTCCCAAATTGAAAAATTTTGCAAAGAAGAATTTTTTTAAACGAAATATAATTTTAAATCGGTCTTCTTAGTATTTCCTCATGTATTTTCTTATGAACAATCAAAAGTTAAACCAAGAAATTCATGAAAAGGGAAAATATTAAATTGATCATTAAAAAAATATGATTTGAAAAGCTACACTCAAATTTTTAATATAACTAATATCTCAAGCTGTTATTTCATAAAATTTGCTTATATTATGAAAATTATGAATTTCTCACTTTTTTAAACATTTTTCATTGGCCTTAAAATGAAAATTTTCTGAGTCAATCTAAACAAATAGCTACCAAACTAATTTCTCTTACAGATAAATATTGAATGGTAAAGCTAAATTGAAATGCATTTTTCCTTATTCAGCAAAATACTTTTTAATATCATTACCTCCATCAACTCTTAGTACGTACTTATGTATGTGAAGGTGAAAATTGTAATTGGAAAACTATAGACCGCCCGAATAAGCGCAAAAGGTACCTCAGCTATAACATTTAGCTACTACTGTTAGCAAACAATAAGCTTATAATACTTTATGGTTTAAATTTCGCGCGAAAACCCACTCCTCAAGGCATATATTTTTTTTCTCACGTCAGAATAATAAGAAGTGTTTAGTATACACTTGTCTTTCTGAAGTACATAAAGTGCATTCGACAATTATTACGATGAGTGAAATTATTCAACAAAGAAGTTCCATCAAATTTTGCGTTAAGAATCAAATTTCTGGTGCCGAAGCTTTCAGAATTAAAGAAGAAAGCCTTCAGATAGAATCGAGAACGCGTTGACGACGAATCACGTTCAGGACGGCCGTCAACATCAACCGATGATCAAAACGTCAATCAAATCCAAAAAGGAATAGGTGGTTGAGAATCGATGATCAACAGTCAAAGACCTTACTGACATCGATGAAATATCGCAAGAATCAGTGAAAACCATTTTGAGAGATAATTTATGCTTAAGAAAAGTGAAAGCACGATTGGTTCCAAAATCACTAAATTTTTTCGAAAAACAGCGTCGCGTTAACGTGTGAAACAATGCTTTCCGACTACCAGGATGTCATTAAACGTATTACTACTGGTGATGAGTCATGGATATATGCTTACGAACCTGAAACAGACGATTAATCGGCCGAATATCGTGGCAAAAGTGAGTCGAAGCCAAAAAAAAGACCTCAAAGCAGGTCAAAAATCAAGGTTATGTTGACAGTTTTCTTCCATTATAGAGGTGTGAGGCACTCCGAATTCCGTACTACCGGCCCAACTGTCAACAAAGAATACTATTTGAGTGTTATGCGTCGATTGTGCGAAACTATTTGTAAAAAGAGGCTGGAATCGTGCCGCAACTGATTTAGCTCCGTGTGACTTCTGACTATTAAACAGACTCAAATGGCTCCGGAAACCCTTTTTGAGTCAATTGAAGACAGTAATCGTGAATCACTACGCGCATTGAAGGCTATTCCGGAAATTGACTTTAACAACTGTTTTGAGGATTGAAAAACACATTGGCATAAGTGTATTGTGGTCAAGGGGGATTACTTTGACGAGGATCACATAGATTATTAATAATAAATTAAAAATTTTAGAATATGAACAAACTCTTACTATTACTACTATATTGCGTATCTTTCGTTGCCAAACATCTAATATTCGACATACTTTGAAGAAAAACATTTAGACGTTTCTCTTTCAGTCGGAGGTGTTCTTCTTTATGCCAAGCATCTAATCGAAAAAACTTGGAAGGAAAAGTTATCCATGGCGATATTTGACAATACATAGTGTACTCCGTAGCAAAAGTTTAGTGTTTGATTTGAGCCATAGATAAATAAGGATTTCACGCAGCCACTTGAAAGAGTAAATTATCTAATTATGTGTCATAGATCATTCCTTTTTACCTCGTTATTCTGAAATGTTTATATTAATATTTAATTAGAGTCTCAATGATTTTACGTGGTCGAAAAATCATTTATGTGGACCAAACTTTTATACACTTTCCAGCAATAATGGTGTTAGCTGAGATACTCGCTTGGCTACGTACTCTTGTAAGATAGTGCAAGTGAAAATTTTAGAGATTATTAAAACTTTCTAATCGTAAGATTTTGCCCAGGTTAATCAATTCAATACAGTTATTTTCTTGTAAGCCTTATCGAAAATTACTAAATTTTATAATACCTCTTAGCAACAGGTAATTATAGAACAATCAGAGCGATATATTCTGCTCTGTGTACTCATTCATCACTGATTTATTACATGGAAGGTTTCAGCTCCACCTCGAAAACTAAAACCTTAATATTTTCTTGATTCTCTTATATTTTATCAGCATTACACTCATTGTTTTCTTTCATGCGTATTGAATGCATATATAGTGTATTTTCGCCCTCAAATTTGGTTCCAGAGTTAGGACTATAGTTTTGAGGCGAAGAAAACTATTTTTTTTCAGAGATAAGTTTTAATTTAACTCGCGCCTCTGTCCGGGATCGAATTTTTTAAGTAGCAACTTTTCACCACGAAACTATTCGTCTACTTGTAGACGTATCTGTAAGCGTACACAAATTGTGAACTTCTTCATAGTGTCTTTTATTTGAGTAAAAATCAAATCAGATTTTACTAAAATATATACACAGCGATCCATTTCCAAGATCCCTACTTCCAAGAGAAAACAACACAGAAACTTCAAATTTGGTGGGGAAGTTTATTATTATTCGAAACAACATTCTTTATTTTTTTATTTTTTTTTTTTTTGAAGATTATATCTTTCAAATGTTGACCACGGCTGGCTACGTCTCAGATGGTCTATCTTTGAGTCCAATTTTGATGAATCGTTCGAACACTAAAATGTCAATTCTTGAATATCTACAGGTTGCTCTTCGTCCCAAATGCGGCAATTTTACTTGTTCACACAGCCATGGCGCCTCATCGCGGAACGAAAGTTGGCTCGAAAAGGTCGAATCTCCTTGGAACTTTTCAAGAGCCCATACAGCCTTCACTTCTTGCACAAGCTGTATTTTGTACGCTTTCAATTTAAGATCTTGACGTAAAATGCGCCAAGTCGTTCCATACGTCAGTCCGAGTTGCTGCGAACCGCGCCAAGTCGACAGTCCACGGTCTTCGTGTACACTCTTAGGTACGGCTGCTATCTTTTCTTCACTGCGAGCTGGTTGTGGTCTATTCGGTCGAATATTATCCAATAATGAATGCTGGGTCTCAAGATCAGTGAAGGTGTTTCGAATAGTACGTTCAATAGTCCGATTATGTTGACACGAGTCATGCGTGTACTGTCTAAAGAAGGCTATTGAAAAAATGCCTCTACTTGAATCACCCGTTGCCTTCTTTTGAATAAAAACCAGATTTTACTCATTTATATTACTTAAATTTTCCGAGGAAGTCGCACAGAATTCCACAAGCCGTCCATAATCAGTTTGCTCCCCAGCATTTATGCGATAATCTCAACAAGATACATCTGTCAAAGTAGTTAACGCGCAGTTTTGATATTTTAATCAACTAACACGGGCATTTACAGCTACTCCGCTTGTATGCCACCACAATTTACGAAATGGCACGACAGCAGTGAAGTGAAGAAAAGCATTTCCGACACAATTCCATTCAACTGTCAGCGCGCATCTTCATTTACGATCACCAATTTGGCCATCATCTCGAATTCCAAATATTTAGTTGTTTATGTGCCTGCTTACATATGTGTTGGTTAATGTTCTCAGGTGGTGTTTGTGCGCTCGCGAGTTAATTTTAGTTACTCCGTTTTAGAAAGTTACCAACAAACGAGTTTTTTTGTTGCTTTTTGTCCCAACTAAGTGGGTAATCGGCAGTTATTCTGCGCTAGCCGCTTGTCATGCATTCCTTCTTAACGCACACATTCATACACATACACATATGCACACACTCATATGGAGGGGTATGCTATGTGTTTTCAGCATAAATTCTCTGCCACTTTATATGCTAATGAATGCTCATTTGATGAATTAAGCTGTGATTTTTACAAGCGCAAACTGTGCTAAATAATCTCTTTCACAGCCTCAAGTGGCGGACTGAAGCGTAGAACAGCAGTGGCTGCGGAGTGTGGCGAATCGATGGAACATAATGTCGAAGAAATTGACGAAAAGATAAAGATATTCATGCGCCACTATAGTTGTGTGTATGTATATGTATGTATGCATTTATATGTATGCTACACTGTATCAGATACTTATCTCTATAATAATATGCACAGTTATGTACATTTGTGCACAAAAGTAACTGTGTGACACATTAAATCGAGTTACGTGCTCACGAATGTGGCACGTGAAAGAGCGCGTCGCAGCTCATTTGTCCAATTTAAATACATATGATGTATAAAGCAAATAAAGTTTTTTTCATTAAAAATATTAATAATCTCTCAAGCTTTCAAAAATTAAAATCACTTTTCAAAGTCTCCAGTTTTATATACATACATACATGTATATGTATATGGAAGAGTCTATGCATAATTCAATGCTGGCAAAGCTTTTGCATGAGCTGATGGCATCTTTAATTGTTTCATCTTTTCTCTATTACTAAGATTGTGACTAGCTAAGGCCAATTAGGCATACTTTTTTTCTTAAGTAGGGGGAAGCATTAAAAGCCGCTAAACTCAACCTACTCCCAACTCCACACTCCTTCCCAGAACCACCTTATTAAGTATTCCTTCGTGGGATTGACACGGGCGTCTAATGCTCTATATGGCTTAGTTTTGTCATAATTGAGCCTGCCGCTTCGCTTACAGCTTTCCGCGTCTCAGTGGACTGATCCATGAGTGTGGTCAAATTCTCCACCGTAAAACTACCACCGAGTGTAATTTTAAGTTTTTGTCTTGCGAAAAAGGGCAATAAAAGTACATGTTCAGAGACTTCAAAGCCCTCTGAGCACGTCGGACAATTCGGACTAATGTTGTGCTGGAATTTGTACACGTAGCTTCTAAAACACCAATGCCCACTTAATATTGGGGTTAGATGGAGTTCCAGGTCCCCATGTCGTCTGGTATCAGTCTGTGGGTTCACTGTCCTTTAAATGAGGTTTACCACCGTTGCTCTCTTTTCTCTTTTGGCTCCTATAGACGGCTCTTTTAAATTGTATACTCGATCGTATTCGTCACCCTCGATGTCAGTTGGCATCATGCTGGCTATTACTTCATCAACGTCACTTGATATTATTCGGGAAACCTGCCTGCACAGTGCTTATTTATCTGGCATATGCTTTAATGCCTAGCGCCTGATTTCATATTGGAGCCGCATATAACACAACCGACCTCATTAACTTTGCAAGTAAAAATCACCGTCTGGAAGGCACGCAGCTTTTATTTGCCATCATTTTTGATAACACGTTTCGCTTTACCCGCAGTGTATTATAGGTGATCTTTAAATTTGGGCCTTGAGTCTATTATTACTCCCAGATAATTAAGTTGTGGCTGTGAATGAATCTCACACACTCCTATAGTGTGAGATTTACTTTCCTTCACTTTACTAGTACTTATGAGCAAGCCTTCGATCTTTGCGCAAGCAGTTCTAAACTCATTGAGGAGAACCATTGGCGCAGAAAATTTGCATGAGTTATTGGCTAAGAAATTCTCCATAATAGAGAAATCCTCCATAAAATTGTTCAGATTGGATTACTATAGCTGCTATGCAAACATATCGGACAAAATAAAGCCTACGCATGAACAACTTTTAGGTTTGACAAGCTATATTCATGAAATTTGACATGAGTTATTATCTCAGACAACGCTACAATACCTGAGTAATTGGTCTATATAGCATTACTATATCATTCGGCTGCCATATAAGCTGAACGATTAAAATCAAGTTTTTGTTTCGAAAACTTTTTAATTTGGCAAGGTCTATTTAAGAAATTTGGCGAAGATTATTTTCCAAGGCAGACATGTAATCTTCGAAGAAATTATTCAAATCGGATCACTGTAGCATATAACTTCCATGCAATCTAAACGATCGGAATCAAGTGCTCATATGGAAAACATTTTCGTTGGACGAAATATCTTCAAGTAATTTGGCTTGAGTTATTTTCTAAGGTAAAAGAGAAATCATAGAAGAAATTGTTTAGATATTATGGCTTCGCTGCAAGCGTTTTTTTTGTGCTTTCGGTTACTGTGATATAGTTTTTCTTCTACTTTAAACGTTCTTAAGGGGCTATACCAGTGTGACACTAAAAAAAAAATTTTTTGGCTTTTTCGATAGCTTATATTTCCAAAAATAACGTGTGAATTCGGCAAGCTCGTATCTTCAATAGTTTTTGGATGGCAGCGTTCTAGAGAACGACCGCTCGGAGGTACAAACATATGTGTATTGGTGAAACTTTAAACGTGTTTTTCTCGAAACGACATTTTTCAAAATTGCTGACATCATAACTCAGCGAGAAATTAACCGATCGACATCAAATTGAAACTGAGTATTGTTGAATACATTTACTATACAATAACTTACGATCTTTTTGATTGGTTGAAAATAGTCAATTTGGCATTAAAAAAACGACCATTTTTGACCTAAAAAAACGATTTTTTTTTTTCAAAATTACGCCATTTTGTTAGTTTTTGATATTTTTCAAAGATCGTAGGTCATTATATATATCTTTAAGTTTAATAAACTTTTTGACTTCAAACTTAACTTCGGCCGGAATTATGTCAGCACTTTTTTGCACCTCCGAAGACAGCACATAACTCCGTTATTTTTCAACATTTTTAAAGAAAAAATCTTAAAATCTTATTTGTAAAGAAAAAATAAAGAAAAATCTTAAATTCAAAGAACTTTGAAACATTCAATCGAGTACTTTCTTTAAAAAAAAATTCACGAAAATCGCCTAATTTTTCATGCGTTACATTGGTATAGCCATTTAATATAAAAGCGCCAAGCTTGACAAGTTCGTCGACTGTATATATGTATGTATTTCTGTCATAACCATTTTGTTTACAAATATGTGTTCTCTTCCGATTTATGCCAAAAAATCCTTAATTCTCCCAGCGAACTTTGTAATATAAGAATTTTTTTTAACAACTCTGTGTGCTATTGGCATTTTTTTTAAGTTTCGATTGCATTATAACTAATCGGAGCCATTATAACTAGATAATAATTATTGGATTAACTCTAAACACTCGCTAATCCCTCTAGAGACGCGTTTAATGCTAACTAACTTTACTAGAATTTCGAATCAAAAGGGATAAATTATAAAATATATAAACGTTTATGTTCAGACTCAGACATTGAACATTAATTCAACTGCGGCGAAGTCGTTTCAAAGCACCAGCCGCAGCAGTAAAAGCACAACAGCGTCGCAAACGCTCATTCATACAAAAGACTTAAGACACGAACCTGTTTGCCCAACAGGTTCACAGCTGGACTGGGTTTGGCATTTATGTAGATAAACGTACGCAGGCGTTCGCACGCGTTACTATTTAAGTTTTTATTAAGCCAACGCGAAAGCATATGTGTGTTTGTATGTGTGTGTGTGTCTGCGTGTGTCGCTGCGCATTCAAACATAATTTTATGTTGGCTCTTTTAATCGAACGTGTCGAAGAAGTGGTGTAATTTATGCAAACTAATGCACATAAATAAACAACAAATACATACCGACACACATACACTCAATATTATTGTTTGCTATAGCAATTGACCCAAAAATTGTTCCAATAAAAAGTAATCAAAATAAATATGCTTAAGTAGCTAACCCTCTAGAGTTTCATGCCGAAGGAAAAATGCCTATAAACGCGCCGCAGACGCGACCCATACACGCGCATGCGCACTAAATAGATGTTTTTGTGCATGTGTGTGGTTGTGGTGCCCGCATGGCATATTTGTTACTCGTATCGATATCAAATTAACGATTTCGTACGAGTTATTTAAATTACAAATTTTTTTCGGTCTCCAAATAACAACGCATTTATGCATGCTCATGCGCAGCTCACACGCTCACTAGGCACGCTGCGAGGCGTTTGGAGCATTGATGGACAGCGCCGACACGCACAAGATCAGTTTTCAGTTTTCATTGCATTTCAATTCAGTTTTTTCTGCTTTTCTTTCGAAGAAAATTCACTTTTTGCTGTGATTGTTGCTGTGGTGTTGTTTTTTTGTTGTTATCGTTGCGATTTTTCTTAGCGCACGCACTTAAAAGCCGGTTGCATTGCCTTGCATTTTCAATTTGGCCAAAACGCGCATGCCCGTGTGTTCGTACAACAGTATGCGCCTGTGTGTATTTATATGTGGCAGCATTTATGGTTGCAATGTGTCGTAATGTGCAGCGCATCGCTTATGGTCCGGAAAAAAATGCTTGCTGTCGGCGAAGAAAAATCAGAAAAGGTAAAATTCAACTTTCACTTGATGCGTACGCGGCCACTTTTTTCGTTTTCTTTTTTCTTTGCTGCAGACGGACAGTCGCACATTGGCAGGCACACTGCGCACATATTTATTTAACAAATTATAATGCTAAAGCAAATACAAATTACAACAAAAAACTAACAAAGTTTTATAGCAATGCGAAAAAAGGTGCGCAGAAAAAAGGTGCGCATGCGCATAGCAGTGGCAGCAAACATTCCATCAGCCGACTATTTACCACTTAACACATAGCCATGTTGTGTGTGTGATTGTCAGTGCGGCGCTAGTGCTTATTGCTTGGAGAAAAAAATTTCTTTTAATTTTTTTTCTTTACTATATTACTCTTTTAATTGTTTTATTTTTTTATTTTTTATTTTATTTCTTTTTTTTTTTACTACTTTAAAGCATTGCTATTGCTTTGTCCATTTTTTCACTTTCGACGCTAATTGTGTTCGGTCATTGTTGTAATTGAATCGATAAGCAACGCGCCTAAAGCGCCCAAGCCAGGCGTAACATGAAAAAATTAGTCGGAAAAAAAGCAAAATTAAATGAATGCGAGTTCAATATAAGAAAAAGGCAGCAACAATAACAATCTGTATTAATTTCGAAAGCGAAAAATGCAGTTTTGTTTGCGCATGCGCAGCGTTTTTGTTGCCATATCCGTTGCTATTATTATTATTAACACCAAATAACGGTTTGGTAGCACATGGGTAAGCAGCTATGCTTTATTTATGTGCATAAATACATATTTATGCATATACATACATACATACATTCACCCTTATATATACATATATAGATATATAGACGCACAACTATAAACATAGCAACATGCGCGTTAAATTTATTAGTTTCCAACGATATAGTGAAACTTTTGCCAAACACAAAAAAATCAAAAAAACAAAGACAAAAAAGTAAAAAAATAAAAAAAGAAAACAAAAACACATTCAAGCAGTGATAACACTAATATTGGCAGTGACGTCGAAGTTAAACGCGCAAAGAAATAAATGCAAATTATTTGCTTCGCCCATCAACACTTTATAGACTTAATAAATTAGCGGCGCATAGCTCGTGTATTATGTGTGTATGTGAAATACTTGTATGGGTGAGTTGGCGCATGCCAAAGCGCACGCAACTTACAAATATGACGAAAATGTAAATATCTGAAAGCCACTTATAGACAAATTAATAAATACTATTAAAATGTGCCTAGTAACAAAATGCTGCTGAAATATGGAAAAATATCCAGCAACACCGAGCCACTGTAAAAAAGACAGTAACAGTTACGTGAAATTATTATACAAGTATCAATAGCAAGACTGAGGGTTCAGGTCACTGCTTGTCAGACGTAACTGTGGATAGTTCAGCAATGTAAAGTTAGTTGCGGATATGCTATACGCAGTAGCTAAAAATCCGTTTGATACCAACTACAGGTTTCTCCAATAAGAGGGATATGATTTTTTTAACACTAATTGTTATGCACAAATTCTTATGAAAATGCAAATGATTTATTTAACGTGCAAGACAATCGATACAATTAAGATCTGAATATAGCAACATTCAAATGGTTTCCACGAATCCTTTTGCAATAATGAATTGAATGAAACCAATTTTCGATTACTTTTCCCCTAAATCAAGTCGTATAGTATATATATATGTGTATATATAAATAATCGAAATCGAACAATATTCGCTCTATGCGTGACTATTTTAATGAGTTTGGAAGATACCGTAACACTTCTCGTAACACATTTAAGATGATTGATGATCGAAATCACTATGATGAAATCTGGCGAATTATTTAATTGTGTAAAGTATTTAGTACAGGGAAGAGCTATCTCGAATATATGAGAAGAAAGCTCTTAAATTACCAAAGTCCTATTGAATGCAGGATGACGTTTTCAATCGAGAATATGTGTTATGTGATAAAAGATGCTTTGAAGAAAAATGCATATGAAGTAAAAAAGTTAAACCTATCTACGAAGATCTTTCAAGGAAGAAGTACTAAAGCGAAGCGTTGGCGGTTTAAGGTGAAATAATAACGAAAGTCATGATCAGCTTACCAGGAAAGTTAGCCCAAAACATCAACCTGGCGGTTATTTTCTCTTCAAGATTGGTGCTTACTATTCAGCTTGCATTTTCAAAGCGGAAAATGCTGCAATCTTGAAGATTTTTAAAGCATTAGGAATTCACTGTAGTCTAACAGACCATGCCTTCTTCAAGAAAGCGGATGAAAAGCACGTGACTTTTGCTGAGCAGCGCGCTCAAGAGGCAATCAAAGAAGGGAAAATAGCTCGTAAAGCTGTAGAAAGAAACAGTTTACGGCCCAAGAATAGTAACTCTCTGTAAGTCTCAAAAATTTAACATTAAACATTTCAAAACGTTTCTCATGGACCATGTGGGGAATATTGTGAAAATAAGAAATTTTACCTTAAATTTATGTATTTAAAAGAAAATAAAATTAATTAATATTTTCTACGTTCTCATCTAAATTTATTTGAGGATTTGGTACAGTTCAAAAGTTGGTCTTTGCGCCAACTCAACGCCGAAGGTTTACTTGTATATAAGCACTCATGACAAAGACGCTATTCTTAAGAACTGAAACAAAAGCTCAGCGATGGCAATGAATTATTGACAGATCTGATAGCATACTAAATGGTATAGATATGTATACATACAGGTATGTGTCATAAGTGTGTGTGAAAAGAAATCTGCCGGAGTAAGAACTTAACCGCAGAGGACAGAAAAAGCTTAGCTAAGGAGAATAGCTCGCAGCGTATTTAATGTGCCATAATGAATACATAAAGTAAATAAAACGCCGTCATTATACTTTTATGAGCAGCTAAAAGACTATCTGACTACTCGAAATTGTGTATGAGTGGGTCTGCGCGGATGGCTGATGGGCCTGAATAGGCGCGAGACAGGCATAAACATTTGTCTGAGTTTGTAACAACATATAGTATGTTGGATTTGCTGGCTTCTTTTATAGATAAATACATAAGTATCTATAAATATGCCAATAATATAAGCGAACCAAGCAATGAAATGACGAGCCGATAACTCAGCGCCGGAATCCACGTACTTATTAAAAATAAGAATTAATAAACAAAAGTAAATAAAAATAAATTTTCTATCAGCAAAAATAAAGCATAAAATGCCATATGACTCAGTTTGCTAAAAGACACGCAGCAAAGGCAAAAAACATTCCCGCGCAAACTTCCATTGAAAGCCAAAGCAGCGCTGCAAAAAATATCTGATCCCTCGTTGGCTTTGTACTCAAGAGCTTACGGTTTTACGAAATCAACGACTGATTAATAGCTTACAGATATTGTTTTTGCTGTTTTGCCGTTGGTATTGTGTGAAGATGCTTACAACGGAACGCAGAAGACGGCACTGCGCATTCCTCCCTGGCAACATTTTATTTCGTTCTTGACTCGTGGCTTTTGTTACCTCTTTAGGGTGTTTGTTTTCTTTTGCTTATTTTTGTACTTTATTAATTTGTCTTTGATTTCTGAGTGCCTTTGTTGATTTCGTGGTAAAGTTTTTTCATTCTTTCTTACAAAATTTTACGCTTTCGACAGCAGCGGCATGATGTCATCATCTGCTTACGTTTGCTTATTTTTTGTGACTATCTAAAGAAGCAAAATAAGTCTGAGAAGACCTCAAATATTTTCTAAATTTATTGATTAAGTCTAAATTGTTAAAAAAATTAGTTACTTGTGGACTAACCGCAGAGGAGCTTCTCAATGAATTCTTCTTCTTATTTATGGGCACTCGAGGCTGTTGTGATCTTTTCATTGGCGGTGTTTCTTTTACGTGACGGGTTCCAAACCCATAGCACAACCCTGGGGTGGGATGATAAAGTGAGAAGGTGTTCTCAGAAACAAAATACCGATCCCGTCTTCCAATATCTCTATTATTCTCCGTAAAATAAAAAATCAATCCCATCTTCTAATACGTATATTCTTCTCCGTAAAATCCAGTCTTACTTTAGGTTAGGAGGAAGGAGCCATGTGCAGAAGTTCACGCAGAGGAAAGTTCTTTGAGCGCCATTCATATGGGAGTGGCCGGAAATGATTATCTAGCATATGGCTCAAGCAGCTAACGACTTCCGGTCTTAGACCAAGTATTCTCTGGGTATCCAAAAAACATCCATTTGAAGGTGAGATAAATTGAGAAGTTTGCTGGGTTTGGGACCCACCACGTAAAAAACCCTATTTCGCATAATTGACCGGCCTTTGCAAAACGTGTTAAATATTATGATTTGAGGACCTAGAATGTCCGGTCCCTTAATTGGGAAGATGTCGCTGCCCAACTGGTTGATGTCCTGGTTAGAGTAAAGGCTGATATCACCGCCGTCCAAGAAGTGCGATGAACGGGATAAGGACTGAGGCGAGTATGTCCTTGTGGCATTTACTACAGTGCCCATATAAAGGAGCGCAAATTCAGTGTAGAATTCGTGATAGGAGAGAGAATCCGTCACCGAGTACTGACATTCACCCCGGTCAATTAACGCCACAATCCGCATCAAAGCGAAGTTCTTCAACATATCGCACGCCCCGACGGAGAAGAAGGACGATGTGTCCAAAGATGAATTCTATGAGCGCTTGGAGCGCACTTATGAGAGCTACCCTGCCACAATCATCTTGTCTAAATTCCCGGTCATATAGAAATAGAATTAAATGAAAAGGTATGTCCGCCCGTGTGCATTCCATTCAACTCCCTCAAGGGATACCACAAAGTTACTTTGAGGTAGTGTTGATGGTACTCTTAAGCAAAGGGAAACTCAGTAAGGTCCTTAGGTTCCACCTACAGAAAATTGTAAATGTAGATTCGGTGAAATGCAGAACACTCGCGGAGGACGATGAGATGCTGGAACATTATCTATGCGAATGCCCAACCTTTAGCCGAATGAGACGGGATATACTCCACGGCACCACCCCAACTTTAGAGGGGCTTTCCTTATTTTTTTACTTAATCCTCCGAGTTGCTAGAAAAGGCTTAATAAGGCTATAATTGTTCGAAATGAAGAAAATTTACTATTGAAAAATTACCAAAAAAAAAATAAATTAAAAGGGAAAAATATATGTATATTTTATTGTATTCTAATTTTTATAGCTTACCTTGTAACAAAAAAGCACCCGGAAATTGTAATTAAATTGCCCGGGTAGATGATATTTGAAAAAAATATATTTTGCTAAGATGGTGGAACTCTCCTTAATTACTATGCCATAGATGAGCGCGATCTGTCAACCAGTTTGTTTACAGCAGCTGCTTAAGTCGCTACACCTCAGTAGTGCGTTGCAATTTTTACAGTGGATAAAAATATAGAACTAAGAATTTGTATGCGGAGTCGTTTCGAATGTTGGAAAAGGTTTTCAGTGATTCGGATTTATCAAAAACACAAGCCTATGAGTGGTATAAAGCCCTCCAAGACGGTCGAGGGATCCTTAAGCCTCGTTCTGGACGTCCTTCTGACGAAAATCGTCAGACAAGTGTTAGAGTGATGAACTTGACATCTCTTACGAGTCCGTTCGAATGATGTGATGCATATTTTTATAGCCTGAACAGGGTATATTAAGTTTGTCACGAAGTTTATAACACCCAGAAGGAAGCGTCGGAGACCCTATAAAGTGTATACATAAATGATCAGTATGTTGAGCTGAGTCGATCTCAGTCTGTCGGTCTATCCGTATACATACGAACTAGTCCTTCAGTTTTTAAGATATCGTTTTGAAATTTTGTAAACATCATTTTCTCTTCAAGAAGCTGCTCATTTGTCGGAACTGCCGATATCGCACCACTATAACATATAGCTGCCATACAAACTCAACGATCGGTTCAAGCTCTTGTATGGAAAACTCTCACATTTGACAATGTATCTTCACGAAATTTGGTATAGATTATTTTCTACGGCAACAATGTAATCTCCGAAGAAATTGTTTAGATCGGTTAACTATAGCATACAGCTGACATACAAACTGAATGATCGGAATCAAATGCTTACATGGGAAACTTCCTCATTTAACGATATATCTTCACGAAACTTGGTATGAGTTATTTTTCATAGAAATAATGTAATATCGGAAGAAATTGTTCAGATCGGCTCAATATAGCACATAGCTGTCATACAAACCGAACGATCGGAATCAAGGGCTTGTATAGAAAACTTTTGCATTTAACGTGGTATCTTCACGAAATGGATTACATGGATTACTGCTTAAGATAATAATATAAAATCTGAAAAAATTGTTCAGATCGGATTACTATAGTGTATAGCTTCAATACAAACTGAACACATAGTTACTAAAAGAAATGCACCTGTGAGGGGTATATTAGCTTCGGTGCAGCCGAAGTTAACGTTTTATCTTGTTTTTACATGAGACGCGTTCTTGCTCGACTCATCCCGATAAAGCTAAAAAGATTGTGACCGAATTTAAAGTCAAAAACGCAATGAATACCATCTATAACCACCGTATTCATCACATTTGGGTCTGTGGGATTTTTTCTTGTTCCCCAAACTGAAATCGCTGCTCCGTGGAACCCGTTTTCTATCGATCGGTGAGATAAAAGGAGAAGAGGCTGGATGCCATCCCAAAAAGTACTTATGAAAAGTGTTTCGAAGACTTGAAAAATCGTTGGCATAATTGTGTTATAACTGAGGATTAGTTTTAGGACCACTATAACATATTGTTGCCAAACAAACTGAACGATCAAAATCACGTCCGTGTATGGAATATTTTGCATTTGTGAAGAGTATTATACACAATTTGGTGCAGCCGAAGTTAACGTTTTTTATTGTATATATATTACATGTAATGTATAACTTTTTTATATTTGTAAAAAAAAAGTTTATATACAGGTGCTTTCAAGACTTAAGTTGACATGATTAATTAATTGCAATTAAAAAATTCTTATGCAAATGTGAGTAAATCTTATTAAATGCAAATAAAATTCTCCATCTCCATATTTCACGCCTCATCCTGAAAATCTATATTCAAAGCATAATAACATTTATGAAAAAAATTGCTGAAAATAAAAAAAAGGCTAGTCAGTGTGCCCTATTTCTGCAACAGAAATCCACAACAACAAAAAGACTAACCTCAACTATACAATATTTCTAGCTCAACGCGGCAAATTCATTCATTAATTACACTATAAGCCCCAAGCCCACATCTGCACAACACCAACACGATCCACAACAGAGCACACACACACACTCTAAAAAAACATTCCGCCGCTTTGCTCGCTGCTCATTATTGGCATTCTTGAGCTCACCATAAATGCCGCAATCCTCCCACTGCACGGCGCTTGTAGGCAAATGGTAGTGGCAATAAAAAATTAGCAAATCACCTCGGTTATGACCGCAACTGAAATCTGCGCTCAAGTCGCTAAGGCAAGTGGCCACGCACACATACATATGTATTATGTATATGTATGTCTGCATATTCGGTTTCACTTTTTTTCTAACCAAAGCGAAAACGCCCTCGCCGCCTCCCTCGAAACGACAGCAAAAACGAAAAATGTATAACAACAACACGAGTTGACGATTAGCTTAAGAATGCTGCAAATGCGACTACAAAAATTATAAAATAATAATATATAATTGGTAAGCAGCTTCATTAGTTATTCCAAGCATGGCGGGAAGAGGTAAGCGTATCGTGAAGAATTTTATATTTGTTTAAATGAGAGAACTATATATTTCATAACTTATGCTGTACTTAATATTTTTTACCTTAAGTGTCATTAATAAATCTAAGTGAATTGCTCTGAAGAAACTTTTAGAGGTGGACTTTTGGTCTGGTGAAAAATTCCAGAGAATTAGAAATTAGAGCTTATCGAAACTATGTTTTTAATTGACTGTGGGCATTAGGGGTTGAAATTTTTCTAGAAAGAGTTATTTTATAATAATACAAATCAAGCAAGACAGTCCCACCAAAAGTATGGTTTGCACGCTCAAAATCATGCTTGGCGACTTTAACGTCAGAGTGGGCTACCTTCCGTATCTTTGTACAACAGTCAGTAAATTCAGTTTCACGAGAAAACATCCCCAAATGGGTTGAGGCTGATCGATTTCGCCGGGGCCCGAAATATGGTTATCTGTAGTACTAGATTCCAGTATAAAAAAATTCATAAAGCTACCTGGCTGCCTCCGGATCGAAAAACCACCAACCAGATCGATCACAATAGACAGCCGAACGATTTTCTACTCGGCTTGCACTTCTGCTCTCTAAGAGCACTCATTAACAACTCGGTATAAGGGAACTGTGGGACGGCATTTCAAGCTACTTATATACAGCTGCAAACGAAACCATTGGTTTTCGGATAAACCAAAAGAACAGCTGGTACGATGAGGAGTGCCGTGTCGCAGCGGAGAGAAAACAGACTGCCTATCTCGCAACGTTACGCTCAACCACAACACGTGCGGGGTGGGATAGATACCGAGAGTTGAAGAGGGAAGCGAGAAGCGAGAAGCGAGAAGCATTTGCAGACAGAAAAAGAGAGAGGCCGAAATGAAGATCTTGACAAGCTGGCCGCCAGGGGTAATGCTCGAAAATTCTACGAAACGATGCAGCGACTAACAGAAGGTTTCAAGACCGGAGCATACTCTTGCAGAAGCAATACCAAAAGCTCCATCAGGATCGGGAAGGACCTCTCCGAGTCGTTCAATACCAAGGCAGGTTTCAGACAAGCTGACTCCCTTTGGTGCGACTTCTTCAATCTGCTCTTGAAGAAAATAATTCGAGCTGCAGAACTTAATCGAACAGGTACAATCTTCTATAAGAGCGTACAGCTGTTGGCGTATACCGATGATATTGATATCACTGGCCTCAACCCCCCGCCCTAAGTTCTTCTTTTTTAAAACTGGATAAAGAAACGAAGCAAGTGGATCTGGTAGTGAACGAGGGCAAGATGAAATATCTCCTGTCATCAAATAAACAGTCGTCGAACTCGCGACTTGGCTCCCACGTGACTGTTGACAGTCATACCTTCGAAGATATTCGTTGATTGAGATTCGTTGATAATTTCGTCTATCTTGCAACCAGAATTAACACCAACAACAATGTCAGCCTGGAAATCCAACCCACAATAACTCTTGCCAACAGGTGCTACTTCGGACTGAGTAGGCAATTGAGAAGTAAACTCCTCTCTCGACGAACAAAAACCAAACTGTATAAGTCACTCATTATTCCCGTCCTGCTATATGGTGCAGAGGCATGGATGATGACAACGCTGGCTAGATCATGTCGTCCGAATGGATGAAAACACTCCAGCTCTGAAAGTATTCGACGTAGTACCCACTGGGGGAAGCAGAGGGGAAGGCAAGACCTTACCTCCGTTGGAGAGACCAGGTGGAGAAGGAGCTGGCTGCACTTGGAATCTCCAATTGGCACCAAACAGCGAAATCAAAGAACGACTGGCGCACTGTTGTAATGCAAAACTACGTAAGCGGCGTCTACCCCAATGAAGAAGAATAAATCAAGTTTGATTCCTTGTGCTTTAAGCCTTACAATTATGGATGTAATTTTTTTATATAAAGATTAAAATGTAAAGACCCCGAAAATACCGTAATCCTGAGGTTAAAATTTTCAAAACCCGAAATCTCGGAAATGCAAAACCAAAAGGTACTTCATTAATAAAACCGTCATTTGTAATTAAATCTCATTGCTTCTTTTCCCAACTATAATTTAATAGAACCGAAAAATATCGGGATCCCGAAATTATCATTTATAAATTTCTAAAACTCGGGATTGCAAAACTATCGTGTGTCTCATAAGAATTCTTGCAGCTGCACTTAGACCGCAGCAATTGTCCTAGGTGCGGACTTTTTCAAGCAAACATTGGACAGCGCGCGCTTTGCTGTCGGTCAGTCGCCAGCTGTGCGGCCATTACCGAGCTCACAATTGGCCACCTGACAGACAGCGGAGGATTACTTATTTATTTACATGCATGAGTCTGTATGTTTGCATTGTTATGCCTGTAGTATGTATGTATGTGTGGCCAGCAGGCCGCAAACATCAAGCGCTTGGCACAACACAAAGCGGCACCGGTGCGAACTCAACGCTGTTGGTGGCGCAGCGCCTTTGAAGCAGCGCAAAGAACTAACGACGACGCTGATGATGTTGTCACTCGGCGTGCACACAATTGGCATTTATGGCATTAGCCGTTGCACCGGTGTTGTTGTTAGTTTATTACTTTATTGCCGTTGACTATTGCAAGCGGCGTGGGCGCACTAAAAGTCACAGCGCAACCGCGGATGCGTGTACAATTAAAAAAAAATCGTACGCGGTTTATAAATAACTGTGAGCCACTGTGCACACTCACATGCATACAAAAATACGCGCATGTGCTTGTGTGTCTGACGCAACTTGGCAAGCAATTTAATTACAAATCACGGCCGCTTTTCATGGCATTTGCGCGTGCTGCCTGTTGCGCATGCGCTCTATGGCTGGGACTTCGTTTTCCGATGCGCATGCGTCTGCGCTTGCGCGTCACTTGCCGTTTTTACAATTCTAAATGCGTCTGAGGCAAGCCAGCAAGCGTAGCTTCGCGCTTTACACGCTTATGCTCCTACACACACACAAGAACATCGACGCGCGCAGCCGTAAAAGCATATTAAATTTTTATAATGAAAATTATAATGCAAGTCGTGATGAAGATGGCTGACGGATTGTGCAAATTCTTATTCTGTTTTTTGATTGTGGGTGCCATCATCATCTATTTTCATGTATATGAGCGAGCATGCGCGTGTGTTTGTGTGTGTGTGCGAAATGCAGTCATCAACGCGCCACGATCATATTTTTCTAAATATTTCTTTTTCAGTAATTATTCTTATTTTGTGTTGTTTTTGCTATTTCAACAGTAATCACATTGTGTTTTGGCCACTTGGCAGCTGTGCTTGCTTGAGCTGAATTTTAATTTGTGAAGGAATTTTAATTACAAATTACTATTATGCACAAAATGGCTGGCAGCCGAAAATAATTAACCCTTGTGTGTTCTTTGGGTTCTAATTCAATTTTAGAACCGTTTTTCGGTTATGGGTTAGTAAATCTGAGCATTTTTTGAGAAAATATAGTTCAATAAGCGAGGGTTAACATAGATCCAAGAATTACTGGGCATTTGTCAAAATTTTAAGATTTTGAGAAACAGCAGTTTGGGAAAAGTAATAGCATCAGAGGGAAGCCAGACGCATTTGCAGTCAAACAAAGAGAGAGGCCGAAATGCGTGAGTACGAAGAACAACGGAGACAAGCTGGCCGACATGGGTGATGCTCGAAAATTCTACGAAAGGATGCGGCGACTAACAGAAGGTTTCAAGACCGGTGCATACTCTTGCAGAACCCCCAGAGGTGATCTATTGACTGAACCTATCCGATGATTGGAATTTAAGTATGCTGTGCTCAATACACAAAAAAGGAGATCCCACAATCTGCACCAACTACCGTGGGATGAGCCTCCTCTACATCGCATATAAGGTTCTATCAAACGTATTGTGTGAAAGATTAAAGCTCACCGTCAACAAATTGATTGGGCTTTGTGAGTGTGGCTTTAGGCCTGGAAAATCGGCAACTAACCAGATATTCACCATTCGCCAAATCTTGGAGAAAACCCGTGAACTGAGGATCGACACATACCACCTCTACGTCGTTTTCAAAGCTGCTTTTGACAGCACGAACAGTAGTTGCCTTTATGCCGTCTGACTTTAATATCCCCGCACAGCTGATGCTGTGTAAACTGACGTTGAGCATTTCCAAAAATTTCGTCAGGATCGGGAAGGACCTCTCCGAGCCGTTCGATACCAAACGAGGTTTCAGACAAGTCGACTCGCTATCGTGCGACTTCTTCAATCTTCTGCTGGAGAAAATAATTCGAACTGCAGAGCTGAATAGAGAAGGTACAATCTTCTACATATAAGAGTGTACAGCTCCTGCATTGGTCTTATAAACCGCGCCGTTAGTTCTGCTTTTTCCAGACTGGATAAGGAAGCGAAACAAATGGGTTTTGAAGTGAATAACTCCTGTCATAAAAAAACAGTCGTCGCATTCACGTCTTGGCTCCCACGGCATTGTTGACAGTCATATCTTCAAAATCGTAGATAATTTCGTCTAACTTTGAACCAGCATTAACACCAACAGGAACGTGATCCTCGAAATCCAAAGCAGAATAACTCTTGCCAACAGGTGCTACTTCAGACTAAGTATTCAAATGTGAAGTAAAGTCTTCTCGACGAGCAAAGACCAAACTTTACAAGTAACTCCTCATCCCCGTCCTGTTATATGGTGCAGAAGCATGAGTTTTCGAGAGAAAGGTTCTGCGAAAGATTCATGGTTCTTTGCGCATTGATAACGCATTCGACGCAGTACCCGCCTGGGGAAGCAAAAGAAAAAGACCACTCTGTTACAAAGACCAGGTGGAGAAGCACCTGGCTACACTTGGAGTTTCCAATTGGCGCCAAACAGCGAAAAGGACGAACGACTGGCGCGCTGTTGTAAACTTGGCTATAACCCCGTAAGCAGTGTTTACGCCAATAAAGCGGAAGAAGGATTAAGCCACAGTGGCTAATGGTCACACAACACTGTACATCCGCTTTCGAATTTTTTTTAGATTAAATTAGGAATCTCTGTATCTGTCGATATCTTAATACAATAAAATAATTTATGACGTTAAAAAATATGATGCTGAACACCAGATAAAAAAAAAATTAACTCTAAGTGCTCATTTAAGTTAAAATTACTGGTTTCGTTCGAGAATATAATTAGATTCGGTCTGTTTGGTTTACATACTGTTGCGTCAATGTCTCCGATTTCCAAATCTTGCACGAATCTTTTTGTTGTTCCCTTTGTTTAGCCTAATAGTATTGAAAGAGTACTTTATCTACAATTTCCGGTGCTTTCTTCATGTTTTTCTCACTGCCTCTCTGCTTGTGATCTTTCGCTAGCGTCACAAACGACAAACAAGTCCTCAATATAGTATCACCGATGTACGAGTACAAATCTAATCGCTATAAGAGCTGTCAAAATATTTAACCTACATCCAAAAAGATAGCTACTAGTGAGGAAATGCAGATCCAACTAAAATTTTTTGTTGAACGTTAAACTGTTGATGTCAGCGATTTTGGTGAATGTGTCTACGTATCAGATCTTGAAGGGGTATGTTAATAAATGCATAGATCTTTTGATATTTATACAAAAAATTGTGTATCAGAAATACTCAATGAGCTTGGCATAATTTGCCGAAGGTGAAAATCGCTTTTGAATAAAAAGTCCTTAAATTCTTTTTTTATTTCAATTTGAACGAGGAAAACTCAAATAAGCACAGGCTTATTAATCTGTCATTGCCATTGGCCGGGAAGTCATCTAAATTTCGTATGTCCTAATAGACCTAGTCTAAAATAATATTTATTAGAACTCTTTCGCGTGAGATTCTGATTTGCTTTCGAATAAAGCGTTACACTACCGCGATCAAAAAATAAGGTGAATTTGTTTATAAAGTGTAAATGCTCTTTTATTCTTCAAAATCAGTTTCATCTCCTTCAAAGTGATCCCCGTCCAATAAATCATACTTTTTCCAACGCTTTGTCCAGTTCTCGAAACAATCGGAGTTGTATTTTTCTGGTATAACCTTCAAGACCTTATACTATTCGGTTTCAATCTACTCAATCTTGTCAAAGCCGCATTGGCCTTTTGAATGTCCTAAGAATATCCCATAACTCTTAAATAATATTCTTTGTTAAAAGTTTGGCCTGGCGGATGGAATCCATAGTGCAATACACTACGATAATCACCACAACTTACTTTTTGATGAAAATAGTACATACATATATGAGATAATCTCAAATCGCCGATTATCATTTCTAATTTATAGTTGACAACACAAATAAATGAAATTATTGTATTTTTAGCAACTTACCCTGTATAGTTTTCGCTTCGAGGCTTTTATAAAATCCACAAATGTTTTTTAATTATTATTTTTGTAATCCAGTAGATGCTCACTTTTTTAGATTTCGCTTTGAAATTTGAGTTTTCTACTTCAGAATCTTTTTTTCTTAAATTGTATATGATTGTTTTTTGGTTAGATTTTTTGGAAGACAACTTGTTTTACTTATAATAAATAATATTAACTAATTTTTTTTATTATTTTTTTCGGGGTATATTTTTATTTCAATTTAATTATGAATCAACGAAATTTTTACTCAATGCAAGCTTCCACTTAGCAATTCCTGTTGCGTTTTTTTTTATAGAACACACACTCTTCCAATTGAAAAATATTTTTGCGGAACTCAGACACAACACAAAACCACAAAAGAACCACTTTTTAGATATTTTTGTTTTTGTTTTTCTGCAAACTAAGTATGCTTGTATTTCAGCTATTTTTAAGTTCCATTCCAAATGTTTTTGTTTATGCACTTTCGAGACATGTGCGCAGCACAAAAAAAAATATGCCACAGCTTACGTGGTGGTGAGTGTCAGGCGGCGACTCGCGCGCGTTACCACCACAGTCCAGCTAAAATTAAAATAAAATACCAACACACACACACACAAAAACTCACTTTAAAGATGAAAACAAAAATTCAAACGTCGCCAATGTCGCCGACGTGGACACAACACGACCGCACACTGCACTTAAATATGGTATGTACGACACTTACGGGTACGAAGCAAAACAACGAAAAGCGCTCAGAAACACCTGAACTAAAACTGGTGTTCAGAAGGAATCGATTGGTGGGGAGCGGCAATACGTTAGCGGCACTTTGCAGCGAACAGTTGCTTGTTGTTGCGCACAACGTACTTCACTCGCGAACGTCTCAGAAACGACTGAAGTCGGTTGCGAAGATAAAAACCGGGCCGAACTTACAGGTAACCGCCAGAGAAAAGCTCAGAGCCAAAAAAATTAATACATGTATAGCGAGTAGCTGCGGTAGGCGTTGTGAGCTTCCGTCTCAGCTTGTACTACGTCTCCAACTTTGACTACAATTTGAGTACACACAAGCGCGACTTTTCACAATAGTTTTTGATTGCGGGCTTAAACTTCAAGAGTGTGTTAGTTACTTACCTGCAAGTCTACGCGTTCGTCATTGACTCTCCGCCCGAGAGCATCTTAAAGATTATTTACTCTAAAGTTCCATTCACGATGGCAGCGTGAGAATTCCCACCGCCACTTCTCATACTCACCTGTTGCTGATTACGCTCAATTAATGCGTATTGATTACCATTTCGATTTGTTCGTCGTCTTTCGTCACCTCCTACTGCGTATTTACTTGGCGGTTACTCTGCTCGATGCTCATTGCGGTTTGGCGCTCTTCTTTCACTCAACGCTAGCGTTCAGGTGATCAGCTGTAAACGAACCTATAATTTTCAACATAGTTAATTATGCAGGCGTTGAGTTTAGTGCATTTCCTGCGTTGCATTGCTGCATGCAAAACGTGCTTCCTGTGTTACCAACCTACGCAGCGATGCGACGAAAGCGGCACGAGGTCAATGTAAGAAATTTGCTGACAATGATTTTCAGCTCTATAGAAATTGTGGGGAGCATTAACCAACTGTGCTGGGAGTAGTTGCAGGGACTTTTCAGAAAACAATGGAAGGTTGATAAGTATAAGTCGTAGAATATTCGATCTCTCTCATGCATTCGATATATCCACATCTGCTCGGAAAAGTGAATATATTTGTATAAAAAAATAATAGGGATCTAATCATCTTACGTGACATCACCTCTGCGTCGATTTCAAAGCTGCTTTTTACAGCACGAATGTCTGCATTTGAAACCCCGCTAAACTAATACGGCTGTGTAAACTGACGTTGAGTAATATCAAAAGCTCCGTCAGGATCGGGAAGACCTCTACGAGCCGTTTGATATCAAACGAGGTTTCAGACAAGGCGGCTCCCTACGCATTGGCAACGGCGAACATCGCATTCGATGGAACGATGAGCTGGACGAGTTCGCCTTGCCGGGGGAAGCACCGGAAGAGGAGAACCTCCACTCCGTTGGAAAAACCAAATGGAGAATGACCTGGATACACTTAAAATCTCCAATTGGCGCCAAACAGGCGCACTGCTGTAAACTCGGTTATAACCTCTTAAGCGGTGTCTACGTCAATAAAGAAGAAACATTTTCCTAAAAGCCTTCCAAACGCCGTGGCTAAGAAGTCCGCTAAAATATCAATAAACTTTGAATAAAATATATAAAATCCATTAACCCTGCTGTTAGGTTAAGATCATTTGGTCCATTTTTTTTTTTTTTTGGTTTTCTTTGTAACTTTGGAACGGTGATACTATATACTGTCTAAATTTTTCAGCTCAGGTGGTCTTTTTATAAAACAATATTATGTGAGAAAATTTAATTCTCTGACTTAAAACTGGACTAAGATAAATTGAAAATTACGAATCTTAGGATAAGGGACCATTTGGTCCATAGTATATTTTCTTTGATTTTCTTTACATTAGTTTTCCAAAAATAAGTATTTATTAGTTTGTTCGATATTTTTTGGCACTACATGATGAGCAAAATGTTTTTCGGTTGGTTTTGCAAATAAACGCACTGCAAATGGAGCATTTTACATCAGACTTAGACTTGCAGCAACTACAAATTCCTCGTTTTCGAGCTCCTGAACCAGGAGCATTTTTAGAGCAGGTCACTGGTGCTGTGGAAGGTGTTCGTATTTCTCTCAATAACTGCGCTGAAAATTGTTGTTGAGGTAATTTAGTGCGTTTCATCATATGTGGCTCAGCCAAAGAAAGTGCAAGTTGCCGCAAAAAATTTGGTCTTCTCCGATTCCGATCAGCTGGAGTCCATGAAACATCGATTTCGGAAAAAATTATGTAAGCATTCAAAGCGGATATATCTAATATATTTGCAAATACAATGTTTGGCCATCAATTTGTTTTGCGTTTCGTCGTGTAGGAGCCAATCATTTGATCAGCAGTATCAATGCCACCTAAAGATATGAAACATAAAAAATTATTGGCAGGCAAAAAACTATTTGTAGTAAACCTTTTGTTGAATTGTAATAAGAAACAATCTCTGGGTTTTTCTTCGGCCCACTCTCATCAACTTTATCTTTCTTGTGCATTGTACTAATCAATTTAGTTGCTTTGTTTTTGTGACTGATGTATGATACTAATGTCGCAATGTCATTGAATGCAAATGTAGATTTGTACAATGGAAGATTCTTCACAGTCAGCAATTTCGGAGGAATGAAAGTTTTATTTTTGCGAACCGTTCCCACATACATATGTAAGTTTTCTCTCAAGAAGTTTTTTTACCAACTCAAATGTGAAAAAAAAATTGTCAGCTGTTATATTTTGCCCTTTCAAACCTTCTGTCAAGTCCAATGCAACGCGTTCTCCTTGGTTCTTTTCGGGCTTATCATTTCTAGGTTTACCAAAGTATGGTTGTATTTTCCATACGTAGCCGGACTTTGGGTCCACGGATAACCAAAACTTCAAACCATATTTTGCTGGTTTTGATGGCATAAACTATCGAAAAGAACATCGCCCCCTGAATGCAACAAGTTGCTCATCAACCGTGACATTTTCATGACAGTTGTAGAACATTGGAAGAAGTTGTTGCCAACGGTCCCACAAGTCACGAATAGGAGCAAATTTATCGCTACTACGCGTGTGTTGTCGACACAAAACATCATCGAAACGAAGCGCGCTAGTAATCTTGAGGAATTGATTTTAAGACATAATTGATCGGAAAATTGGGCGACCAAATTTTGAAACAAATAAACCATGAACATCTGCATTTTTGCCGCTGTCATTGAGTAATTTTATATTAGTAAAATATTTTACTGAAATAAGAAAAACAAGAATGTACTCACCGACATACGCCTGCAAGAATAAGCACAGCTATACATATATGCGCGCAATATGTCATCATCAATATCGCCCCATTTGTCATCGAACTTGACTCTGCCGTACTTATTAGTATTTTCTATCACAATTTTTTCTATTGGAGGCGGAAAAAACAACAAAAAAGCTGAGACAATGTCATTACATCTGGACACTGCAAATCGAGTTTGTCCTGGTTGTGTTGAGATAATATTCTCAACCGCAGATCCAATATCCTGAGGTAATGGTTTGGCACTCCATACTCTTGTTTTTAGCAATAAATAAGGAATCACCAGAGCCACTTGGAGTTAAGAGGGGTTCCGGTTCACTATCTGTTTCAGACTCATTTGTTTCATAATTCTCCGAATTATAATCAATATCTCAATCTGAGATATCCGATTCACTTTCTGCATAGAGCACTTCTCGTATCTCGTCTTCATTCACGTGCGCCATTTCATAAGTAAACACGTACGAACTCTCGAAATCAACACACAAACTGAACAAATTTGCATAAACATTCGTGATTCTCTACCACAAAAAGCCAAAAGGGGGAATGCCGCAATTAATTTTTGCACTAGCTATGTTGAGTAAAGAAAAATGCAAAACGGGGGAACCCCTCGCCTAGTTTTTATTTTACCAGAGTTGAGTAAATAATAAAATAATAATATTTAGCAAGTATTGAACCAAACTAAATATAAAGACTAAGATTAAATTGTTATTTTGTATGAAAACTGCAGTATGGACCAAATGGTCCTCTAACCTAAGATTCGTAGTTTTTTTAACCTAACAACAGGGTTAACGAGGGTGACCTAAATCAAGGCGCCCTGCAGAAATTCAGAAA
The DNA here is from genome assembly GCF_016617805.1 of Bactrocera tryoni. Lineage (NCBI taxonomy): Eukaryota > Metazoa > Arthropoda > Insecta > Diptera > Tephritidae > Bactrocera > Bactrocera tryoni. The sequence goes on from NC_052501.1 coordinate 42,619,660, forward strand.
AGGCTCAATTAAGGAGTTATCTTTCAGAGGAGGATTGTTGCTGAGCTTAGTACCTCCTGTAAATGCTGCGTTCTGACATCTTTTGTGGAACAATTTAATTCTTAATTTTTCACATAGGAATACTTTGAATCCTTACCGTTAAAAAAGTGTACTTTTAATACAATTTTCAATAAGTTTTTGTAAAGAGAATTTTATTCACCCCTATCATGCATTTCGACTTGGATTGAAATTTTCTCCGTTTGGCAACTTTGGTATCATGAGTTCCGTTCCCGTTCAGTTCAACTTCGAAATTTACAATTCTGCCTATCATGCATTTCGATCGTAGCTCCGTTCTGCTAAGTTGCAATTTTGTTGGCGGAGAACTTTTTGTGTTTTTATTTTGCTGCGAAAATTTTATTATTTGCGTGATTTTTTTTGAATTTTCTAAAAATGTAAGTAAAACTTGTATTTAAAAGTTGTAAAACACACGATAGTTCCAGTTTTTTCGCTCTAATGATATTTTTTGATATGCTTTCAGGTCAACACCAGAGCAATATGGGAAATTGGCAGATATGATGGAGAGTAAGCTAGATATAGCCAACGGTTTCCACCAGCGTCCTAAAGAAGATGTGCAGGCTTTTTGGAAAGAGGTAGCATCAAATTTAAATGCGCTTGGTCCACCATCAAAAGACTCAAATGCATGGAGAAAGGTAAGGTATTAATTGAATTGAAAACGAATTTGTAAAATCTAACGTTTTGTTACAGTTTTTTTGAATCTAAATTAGTAAACAAATTGTAAGAAAATTGTCTACTTTCACGTGCAATTACTTCCAGCCTGTCATTCATCTCGAAGGGATCGCACATACTATCTCGTAATCTTCTCCTTTCAATTCTCACCCCAGCATTCTGAGATGCGCTGCTCTCCTCCTCTACCAGTAATATCGCCGCGGATAAAGATTCCATACTTACGTTTAATAAAAATAATAACATTATAAAAATTTTACTTTCATTTTATTATTTATTTGTGTATTTTTGCTTTGTTATGTTCCAGTTTCACATATTTCAAGGCAAACAGCTGATTTCGAAAGAGTTATAGCTCTTCCTCTTCTTCTTTCAATCCTATTGCAACGCATGATACCTAATTTCGACTCCGGCGGAGCGTAGATCGGGAACTTAATCGAAATGCATGATAGGGGTGATTATTTTGGCCTTAAATTAGAGATTTCTTTAGCACAGTGAGAATTAGCCGATTTAGATCAAATATTCAACGTTTTATACGATAACTTGTTGCTATTCTGAAGAAAATTTCGTAGATTTTCATTATCCCTCCTTAAGCCAAATTTTTTTACCAACAAAATCATTCGTCATAGACTGTAACGGGTAGTAATCGCTTGGTGCCTGGTTCGGTCTACAAGGTGGATGTATAAGAACCTCCCACCAAGCTCGCGGAGCTGCTGATAAGTCACTTTCGATGTGTGTCCTGATGGAACTCTCTTTTGGCCAAAACTGGTTGCTTCTGGGCAATTCCTTCCTTTAGACGCTCTAACTGTTAGCAGTACAGATTCGAATTAGGAGTTTGGACGTAATCCCACCTAACATAGATCAAAACTTTCCTGAACGTCAATGCTGATTCGCAATTTGACTGTGACCCACTTTTCAACATCAGAAACTATTATTTATTATTCTTATATTATTCTTGTAAATCATGGTACAACTTTGATATCAAATTTACCAGAACGGAATAGACGGAACCAAATTTGTGATTGACTGTTGCAAGATCAGGACCTCAAATACTGTTATTATTTTCAGCCATCGGGCTTGTGTTCGTCTTTATAGAAAATAGCTATAAAATTTGCCACATTTTTTCTTTCCAAACAAAACAGTCTGAGATGTTTTTTAGTATGAAGACTTATCTAACGTCATGTGTATGTAACTAACTAACTATTCTAAAATACGGGATACATATTACTAAAGTGAGTGGAAAAAATCATGGATTTCTCTTTACTGGTCTATTAATTTCGACATTTAAAAAATTTCACATCCATCGATGCTGTAAACTAAAGCTCTTTCATTTATTTTCAAAAGCATATTCCTCGCCTATAAAAAGCTAAAAATTCAGTGCTTGACTGGCTGGCGTGGAACCGAAAGTCTGGTGGTATTATCTACCCCTAGACCTGGAGTATGACGAATCGAACAACACTCCTACACTGATTACTTTTTTAATACGACTTTTGTAAGTAAAGAGCCGAACGTCAAACATAGGCCTGTCTGTGTGCATGAATACAAGTAAATCATTTTTTGTCTTTTCGACTTTTGACTTTTTTATTAAAAGAATTGATAAATTTTATAAAAAAATAATGAATTTCAAAATAATGTGCATATTTAAATATATACATCTGTAAACAATAAAATAATATGCGTTACCAAGTATTTACATATATAGATTTGAAATGATGAGTTTTAACACAGGTTCTATTGAAAAATTTATTAACAAAAAGAATTTAATTTGACCGCAACTTTTCTTTAGACGGGATTTTTCACAGATATTTCACAACTTTTTTCTGCCCGCGTTTCGGCCATTGTAAGCCCACCAGTGACGAGTCTTAATTGCCTTTAAATTTTGTGGAGGGTTGCCCCTAATAAAATCCACGTTTGTGTGCTTATTGTGGGCGTTAAGGGCGTGTGTTTTAGCTATAATAATGAAATGAATAAGAAAGAAAAAGAAATATAAAATAAAGAATGGTGCATAAAAACACAAACAAACACAAGAACAAAATATGCGAAATATGAATGAAAACAAGAAAAAACGTTAACTTCGGTTGCACCGAAGCTATAACGCCCTTCCCCAATACAAAAGATTGCTTACAAGGACTTGATTACGATCATTCAGTTTGTAGGGTAGAAATATGCTATGGTGCTCTGATATCGGCGTTTCCGACAAATGAGCGGCTTCTTTGCGAGAAAAGAACGTGTAAAAAATGTCAGATCGATATATCAAAAACTGAGGGACTAGATCGCTATATACAGACAGACAGACGGACATGACTAAGTTGCATGTCGTGCTGTTGATATTTTTATTTTATGTTTATATTTTATATAGTTTCCGACGTTTGCTTCTGGGTTTTACAAACTTCGTGGCAGATTTAATATACTCTCTTCAATATATAAATATATGAAGGAATTACACAGAAATTAGAAGGATATTATTATTTCTTTATGAAACCTGTTAAAGTTAATTTCATTAACATTTTTCATCAATATGTCAAAACATGTTAAGAACTGTTTCTGGTTCGATCTTACAAAAGGCTTGTTCGATTTTTTGTTGAGGGTCACATAAGTTTTAACTGTTACAAATTGGTGCTTCTAGGTAATGCGAGAACATCCTCAAATATATTATCTTTTTTCGAGAAATATCGTTCGAAAACAATCCACAAAAAAGGAGACCCCAAATTGTGCGCCAAATTCCGTGGGATAATCCTTCTTAACAACGCATATAAGGTTCTATCGAGCGTACTGTGTGAATGACTGAAGCCCACAATCAACGAACAGATTGGGCATGGAAAATCTATAATCGACCAGATTTTCACAATGCACCAAGTCTTGGAAAAGACCCGTGGAAGGAAAAGCGACACTTGCAAAACTGAATAGAGAAGGTACAATCTTCTCTGCTTTCTCCAGACTGAATAAGGAAGCGAAGCGTATGGGGCTGGTTGTGAACAAGGACAAGACGAAATATATCCTGTCATCTAACAAACAGCAGCCACACTCGCAACTTGGCTACGACAATTACGTTAACAATCATAACTTCGAAGTCATAGACAATTTCGTCTTTCTTGGAATCAGCTCAGCACTAACCACAATATCAGCCTTTAAATCCTACGCAGAACAACTCTTGCCAACAGGTGCTACTTCAACAAAGACCAAACTCTACAAATCACTCATCCTCCCTGACCTGCTATATGGTGCAGAGGTATGGACGATGACATCATATGATGAATCGGTCTTAGGAGCTTTCGAGGGAAAGGTTCTGCGGAAGATGTATGGTCTTTTGCGTTCAGCTTATGATACGACCGATTTCGCTCCAGCACTATTAATTTCTTAGACTCAAAAAGTGGCTCGCTGAAAAAAGGTATCACTCATAATAAAAGGTCAAGGTGGAAACTATGGAACCGGTAAAGAAAAGCTAGAGGGTCATTACAATGAACTCATTGTTATAGATGAAGATAATACATATAAAAAAGAACGACCATACCATATTTCCCCAACAAAACGATTTTTCTTTCTTAGACCATTAATTTTTCAGTCCGTCCAGCTTTCTTTTCATGATAAAGTGGTGAATGTCAACTACTCGTATTTACTTTGAAAGCTGATTGGACAGCTAGTTATTTAGGAAACCGTAGTCATATTATAAAAGATTTAATTGATCCAAAAGCTTTCAAGCTTAGATTATGTTAAGTTAAGAGGTCGATCCTGACAAGGATCTCACTTGGACAGCCTAGAACGACGGTCCATTGCGGTACCTAAACTCCTATAGATCATAAGACCTTACAAATCCACAAAGCGCTTGAAGCCTATCACAAATATGTTGCGAAGTCCAATATCAGTTTCGATGATTTTCAGAGATGTTTCAATCTCGGTCTTGTAAAGGCTAGTAAAAGTAGAAGAAAGTGCCTGGGTGTTTCCACCTCCCTCTCATCCATACAACTTTGAGAACCAGCATCCGACTTGTTGGCTTTTAGCCTTACTGCAGTGTCCAGTCAGAACCCCTACGATTGCGACAGGATGTACTTTGTAAGGACAATGAGTTCAGTAGATATCCTGGGTTCTACTCTAGGCCAAATGGCACGCGCAGTCGCACAAGACCTGATCGTCGACCTGCGGGAGGTCCATTGGTGAAGTGCGAGTACAACCATCAGCTATGCACTTGCCAGCAATTCCGCAATGACCAGGCAACCAAACGAGTCTTAAAATAAAGTACATTGACGCTATTTCTAGAAAGGACAGACACTCCTTGGGTAGCTTTGGGCGCACAGTTAGCGAGCTCGGCGTTGGTATTGCCGCTCTGCTGTCGGAGTGAATGCTCAATTCCCTGAAGGAGGATGCACTACGTCTACCACCATCATTCACATATCCCTCCACGCTAATTTAACAGAGAAAAACTCGCCACGAGTCGCCTTTGCGACGCAGTGATCCAAGTTTTCAGATATGCAGTTGAAGGACGAGTGAAGCGTACCACGCGTAAAAAAATAAACACGTATTGATATTATAAATGCTTTTTATTGAAATTTAAAAATATGAATGTATGTATGTACTATATACTATGTAAAAAGGTATGTAGGTATGTATCGCATAAGTGGCTTCAATGAAATTTGTACCTTGTTCATGTTATTTGACAAAAAAAAACGAAACATATTCTTGTCTGTCTGTATGTCCGAATGGGTGTAACTTAACAACTAAAGCATAATGAACTATATACATATGTATGTGTTTAAGTTTTACCAAAGAAAATATTCACGAAATGCGACGTGAAATTTAGCAGTATGCGTACAAATGTATTTATATATACTATATATAGAGGTATGCAACGATTCTTTCGTTATTTCTAAAAATTATTTGTTATGTTATTATGATTTCGGTAATTATGATTGTGTAGAGCAATTTCATCAAATTAAAAATAATTTATAATTAAAAAAAATTGTCGCATTTTCTTCATTTTCATTTGAAGAGTTGGGGAATATCATAAATAATTTTTAATGAAATAATTTTGTATTATTTTTTTTTGTTTGTTTAAAAACTAGAAATATTCAAGTTTACAATGCAGCGAAGGCCTACGTTGCGTTTATCTACGAAAAGCGCAGGGATTCAGAAGAAAATCGCTATTCTTACTATTAGACGTGTACACGACATTTGAGGCTGTAGGAGTCTCGGCAGAGCTGACGTCTACGGGTGGAAAAATACAAAAGTGCCAAAATAAGTAATAACTCATACACATGTGTTGCTGCAAGCGTTGTTCTCACAAACAAATACTCTGCTCTCTACTCACCTCTTTCCGAGTATTTTGGACTGTTCGGTGGTGAGGGTGAATCTAGTGATATTATGGTGGTGTCCGCTTCTGAAAAAAATATATATACATATTATTTATTAAATGCATTTAATGAAAGAAGTAAAAAACTAAAAAAAGATGTCTTATCTTTGAATAGATTTTTTTTCGAAACTCCAGAAACTGCTAGTGAAATACTCTCTAGAATATTTTAACCCCAGAACAAGTAGTCGAAATCATATTATTTTTAAGTATTTTCAAAAACAAAAAGCTAAAGGATCTATACATGATTGATGAAAGGTTGAAATTTTCTACAGTTCTAGCAAAATTCTTGTAAATAATACACATCTGCATAATTCATTCAGATTTGAATCTAAAATCATTTATAACTGATTTAAAAAAAAACACATTCAAGAAAAATTTCAAACGATTCGGTTAATTAGCATTAAAGACTTTTACGATGGCTTTACATTTTCTTAAACCATCCTACCAACAAAAAACGTATCAATAGCCAAAAAGGACTTTAAAAGAAGTGAATATACCACCTCTAAGACGAGGCAGGTCAAATCTCGTTTTCGGTACAATTTTCATTTTATTTTTAATTTCGATAAAATTTTTAATTGATTTTCATTTTTGATAATGTGTATATTGTCGTTATACAATATCGATATATATGTATAAAGGAAAGTCGTGTTATTTACACCATTTATAACTCAAGAGCGGCTGAACCGATTTGGTTGGTGTGGAGGTAGCTTAGAACCAGGGTAAGGACATAGGATACTTTTCATCTCTTTATGTTAAAATTCAATACAATTCAAAAACACAAAAATTATATTTCAAATCATAAACATTTGTTCAAAATTCATGTAAGAATCATTTAAAAAATTTAGTAATTCAAAAATAGAAAGAAATATGTAAAAAAAATTTCATATCCATACATGCTTAGTATAAGGGTTATACTGACTGTGTTCCTAAACCAGTTTTTCAGGGCGAACCCGTCAGATTGCTCATAAACCAGGCAGTTTTTTTAGGACAAACCCGTCAGATATGTTTAATATCATAACAAAAAATGACATTGACATTTTCGTCGTCAAGGCATTAGGGATACTTTGCTACATAGATTATGGACGAAAACGCAAATGCATTCATAACAAACCAAACACTATATCTAGCATAAAAATATAGCTGAATAATTGGAGTTTTGATAAAAAATTCTCTTATAATTTGAGATACATATCGCTCATTTGCTGCAAGACCGGCATAAGTCAAAAAAATCGATTTGCCAGAAAACGCGTTAAAAGTTTTCAACTGACTCCAACCTTACACGGAAAACAGGAATCATATTCTTTTCTCAAGCGGAGCATATAAGAGGTATTCATATGAATTCTTCACTCAACATGAAGTATGATATAACGAACAATTCTGCATCATTAACTCAAAAATCACGTTTTTTGATTTATGCCGGTCTTGCAGCAAATGAGCGATATATAGAAATCTTTTCGAAGCATTGCACAAAGCAGTGAAATATGTAAACGCGAACGATTAAGTATATGCGTACAATTCCAAACTGATCCTCCCTATAAAATAATAAAATTGCTAAATATTAGGAATGGTAGAATAGAACTGCAACAAAATACGCAATACAATGGATTAAAACTGGCTCAGTAATCGTTCGATGAATAATATACCACGTGCATCCCAAAAGACTGATGCCATAACCTTGCCAGCCGATGTTTTTGTCTTTCCACGTTTGAGAACCGTTTCATAATATGCAGTGCACTAGACTGACTGTCGATTGGACTCAGTTGACTTCAGTGGTGCACAGCCCAAATTCAACAGTATTTTTCCCCAAAAAACCAATGCTTTATTAACATACAAAATGCTTTTTGATTAATTTTTTTATAAATTAACACAAGTTGCTTCACCCAAATGCTATATCTCCTTAACTGATAGTTATAATCTAACTAATAGAAATCATATAGATGGTATTAGTAGTATTATGTATGTATCAGTCACAGTAAAACGTGTACGGTATAACTTATAAACTCTGTTAAAAAAACTTCAAAAATTAAGTACAAACTTTAAAGAATATTTCGACGGAAAGAAATGAAATGTTGTTGACCTTTGAATATTAATTTGCCTTAGCAGTCTGGGTAGATTTATATTTGACTGTAGAAAAGCATTTTCCTTCATGCGACTAGTAACGGGTTCAATAAGAGCGCTGCAAAAGTTTGTTTATGTATGGAACTCGCATACTTGCAGAAGTCCAGACGCTGAACCCAATTTTCAACGGTTTTCAACGGTTTTCAAGCATAAATCGGTCGTTACTGATGCAATTTCACGTTCGATATTCGTTCGAAGTTCATCAATCGTCGCTAGCTTGTCGGCATAGACCATAGACTTTATGTAGCCTCACAGGAAATAGTCTAAAGGCCGAGGCGGCTAATTGACTTGGCCCTTCTGTGAGATCACTCGTTCGTCAAACATGGTTTTCAATAAATCGATTGTAACAATCGCTGTGTGGCTTGGGCAACGTCCTGTTGGAACCACATATTCACATATTCAATTCAGGCCAAAAATATTCGGTTATCATTGAGCGGTAGCGATTCCCATTCACAGTAACGTGCCGGTCTTGATCATCACGGAAGAAGTACGGCCCAATGACGCCGCCGGCCCATAAACCGAACCAAACCGTAATAATGCATATTTGCCTGCCTGAACAATAACGCATATTTGGCTTATTGACAAAGCCATACAGCCAGAAATAAGCCTCATCGCTGAAAATGATTGTTCGATGAAAATCCGGATTATTTTCAAATTGTTGCTCAGTTCAATTCACGAACATACGACGATTCTGGAGGTCAAACGGCTTCAGTTTTTGCTACAATTTGATCTTGTAAGGATGTAGGCCAAGAACTTTTCGCAAAATTCACCACAACGACGTCACAGAAATGCCAAACGCTGGAGAACGATGTGTTGTAGACTGATTTGGCTCTTCCTCAATTGGTGCGCTAGTGGCAGCAATATTCTCGACCCTACAGGCACTTATTTGTCTCACAGGCACGGGAACATTTTATATTGTGACTGTAGATTCAAATTTTTCCATCAGACGCTGAATTGTAGATCTGACAGGACGATTATGACGACCATATATTGGACGTAGCGCTCTTAAAGTTGAGGCCACTGACTCTGAATTTCGGTGGTATATTTTAATAATTTGGACTCGTTGTTGGATCGTATATCTTTCCATGATGAAAACCTTGTTGAAGATAAATGTCAAAAGAGCGGGAAAAAATGTGGCGTCGTTTGCTGTCCCTATCGGTCCACTTTTTTAGAGTCCCTATTGAAAGCCCCGTTACTAATATTTATAAAAGGGAGCTGACGACTAATTCTGAGCTTTGTACAAACCAAAAAAAATCGCTTTTTTGCTTCAAACCTTACTCCCCTCTAGAATCTGTTGGTTTACGGAATTCCTTATAAGATCCTCTGTGGCTGGACTACCATAGGCAATCAAAAGGGGCCGTATTCATATTACAAGAAGAGATTGTCATTGAGCATCGAAATTTCTCTTGGAAGGAGTTCTGCTTTCAATGATATTGTTTAGAGTGCGAAAATGGCACTCCGATCGCAAAATGGTTCTAGTCGTAATGGAAGTAAAAACCCCCAATTGTTAACCTAACGAACTTTAATTACTGAGCCCAGCTATAATGATTGACAAATAAAGCGACGTCGTCGAGATGAAGGCTAGCCTAAGTTAATTATCTAACCTCGTAACCTTAACTACTAAGCATATATTAATATTAAGTTCAGGCAGGAGTGAGAACTATATCAATTTATCGAGAAGTGTTCCGAAAAGTTTTACATCCGAATGATTTTTGGAAGCAAGTTATGCTAAAAACAACTTGCTCAGCCACGCCTATAGTCCGTTATTGAACCGGTCTGTGTGAGGTTAATATATAGTTAACTCTTGCCATCGAAATTTAGCTTTCTTTAGACTATAAGTAAACAGAGAGTATAGAATCCTTCGGAGACTGTATAACATATGTATATATTAATATATGATTAGCGAGCTTAGTTGATTTAAGTCAGTCTATTTGTAAACTGACCGAGACTTTTTAATTTGACAGATGTATTCACAAAACTTGGCAGGAATTATTGTCTAAGGCAATGTTAAAATATTTTAATAAATTTTCCGGATCGGACCACTATAGCGTATAGCTGCCATACAGTCCCAACGATCAAAATCAAATTCTTGTTTGAGAAACTTTTTTAGTTGACAAGATATGCTCACAAAACTTGGTAGGGATTATTATCCAAAACAACGCTAAAATATCTGAAAAAATTTCCCGATTGGACCACTATAACATAAATCTGCCATATAAACTGACCTATCAAAATTAAGATCTTCTATGAAAGACTTTTTTGACAAGAAATCTTCACCAAACTTGATAGGGATTATGGTCTAAGTCAATGCTAAAATATCTGAAGAAATTTTCCAGATCGGAACACGATAGCATAAAGCTTCCATACAAACCGAACGATCAAAATCAAAGTCTTGTATGAAAAACTATTTTATTTGACAAGATATCTTCACAAAAGATATCTTCTAGGCAGGGATTATAGTCTAAGGCAATGCTTATGTACAAACTGAACGATTAAAATTTAGTTCTTGTGTGGAACTTATTTATTTATGAAGGGAATTATAGCTTCGGTGCAAAAGAAGTTAAGTTTTTGCTTATTTTAGTAAATTTTAATACCCTTATAGAAGAAAGAGGTGTGGTTGATAGGTTATAAGATATCTTTAGTAATCACATTAGTTGGTGATCCACTTTCAGAGCTGAACTGTGATATTTTAGCCACTTAAAAAAATCACGAAAACTAATACGCGGCTAAATAGACTTAATATATGTATATGTGTGTATGTAAGCTTAAAATAAAAATGCGGTTATTGAGTAAGAGTAAGTTGAGTAGTAGAAATAAATTATGTTTAGCTAAAGTAGTGCAATAAACTGTAAGAAACCATTTCGATAACTTAATAAGAACGACAAAGCTGCGAAAGAACACACAACAACTAACCCATCAAATTGTCAGGAGGAAATAAAACAAAGAAGAAATGAACAAATATTTTTTGTTTGCTCCGTAAGAGTTATATTTGTCATATATGTATATATGTATATAGTATTTTTTTATTGTAGTATATTTAATAATTATCTGTATTAAATAATTTTTTCTTGCTTTCTTTTTTTTTTACATTAAAATGTGAAAATCATTTTTTTTTTGCTTTGTTTAATTTAGCTTTATTTTATTTAATATTAAATTAATTATTATACTAACAATTTTACTTAATTTTAAATACAATATGCTGATATATGTATGTATGTACTTTTCGCATTTTATATGTTTACAGTTACAACAAAAGTTGTTACACATTGTTTTTTGTTTTTGTTATTGTTTTTATCTATTGTATTACAAAAAGGCAAAGTTAATGCCAGCCGATAGTATTTTGTTCTTGTTGTGTTTTTACTCCTCCTTCTCCTCTTATTCTTCTTCTATTTCTAGCTTTTTACATTACATTATGCTATTTTTGTTTTGTTGCTGCTTTCTTTAGTTTTTGTTTTTTTTTTTTTTTGATTTGTTGAATCGGTTGCGCCAGTGCTAGTTAGGTAATTATGCAATAATATTAGTTTACTAGGGCGGTCTGGGTTTCCTTGCAAAGGAAAAGTACATTTTTGTTTTTTTACTTCTATTCGAATAATAACTGTGCTAATATTCTGCGCGCTTTGTTGCATTCTTAAGTCATTCTTATGCCTCTTCTTCTTCTTATTTACTTTTTCGCTTGCATCTCTTGTGTACTTGCACGATTTGCTTCGATTCCCACATACAGCAGACATTTTTAAATTTTTTTCTTTCCTACTTTACACACACACTTCTACAATCCAGTTATTTTTGTTTTTGTATTTCAAAACATTTCCTTTTTTATTTAAAAATTACATTTCTTTCATTTGCATTTTTTATGCTTTGCATTAATGTGCTTTGAGGTGAATGTAACTAAGTATGTATGTATGTATGTATGTATCGTCCGCACATTAGAGTACTTATGCAAAAATGTTCATTTTCAACGCATCACAACGCGCACACCTAGAAATTATGTAGTCAATCAGTTAAATTATAAATATTAAGGATGTGGATTTGAGCGTGTGTGGCGACTAGTCGGCGGTAGTGGATAGATGAAGTGTATGAAATGATAAAGATAGGTATTGAGTGTGTGTGTGTGTCAAAAACGGAACTCGGACCGACTGATTGCCATGAAAACACTTTTTGTTAATATTTTAGAACTGAGTTCATCTATTGGAACATTTTAGTAACGTGAATTTACAAATATTGATACCGAACTTTTGAAAATACGAATTCCTTTTGAAAATTTTTGCACAAATATAACGTTAATATAAAGGTAGTCTTCATATCGAATTATCGAAATCAAGTGCCGAAATGATTAATAGTGCAGTGACTTTTGTTTTGAAATTCTAGTACTGAAAAATTTAAAATCCCCTTTTTTTTAATACTCGGTACGAATTTTTTACACAGATATAACGTTGATATAATGGTATAGTCATAATATCGAATTATCGAAAATCAAGTGCCGGAATTTTTAATAGTGCAGTAGCTTTTTTTTGAAATTCTAATACTGAAAATTTAGAATTTTTTTAACGAAATTGCTCTAATACTTTGGTACATATTTTTCCTGAAATTCTAATATCGAATTTTTCGAATAATTTGATAAAAATTATTTTTGTTTTTAATTGTAGTATCGAAATACCGAAATAGTAACCTTTTTTGAAAATTTTTGACATCGATTTTTTGAATGTTTTTGTACCATTTTTAATCGATTCTGAATCCCATTAAGCTTGCTATGTATTAAAACAATTTTTACTAGAATAGAAATTTTTTAACAAAACAGGAAAATTGTCATCAAGGCAGAATCTGGCGATAATGCAATCAATATCTATTGAATACAACAAAAACAACTGCAATATTAAAATAAATATTTGGCGAAATTCACTCCAGGACATTTCGGTATCGTTACGCCGGCGACACACATTGAAGAAGAGCATGATTTTATGTTAAAATGTCATTGTAAAGCGTTGTGAGCGTATCTGTGTGTGTGTGTATGTGTAAAGGCAAGAAATAGCAAAACGGCAATTTTTAAGATGATTAAAAAAATGTATCAACACTCTGTTAGTATTAAGCTAAAGAAATGATTTCTTTACAGTTTATCAATTTAGGTATTTATGTAGGTAATTATATGCTAGTATATATGTATGTATACATAATGCTTTTAAAACCTATACATCCCCCACTTTACTTATGTAAGTAATAGCTATGAAATTTTCCTTCAATAAACACCTGGTGTCTTTTTAGAAGTAAAAACCCTTAGCGATTGAGTATAGAAAAGGTTTTGAACGCGCACCCCACGTGCGCAATGCGGCAAACATACAGGGTGGCGTAACAAATTTAGATAATTTAAAATAAAATATTTTACCTGTTAAAGGCTAGGTATGTAATAGATACATGTTATACTAAAAAAATAAAAAAAAAATAAAAAACTAAAAAAAAATAAATAAACTAAGAAATAAATAAATAATCTAATAAAAAATATATACATAAAAAAAAACAATAAAAAAAAATTTTAATTTAATATATAAGAATAAGAAAAATTCATAAATGTAAAAATGTGTATCCCAAAAAAAAAACAATTATATAAAAAATAAAAATAGTGTGAATGAAGATAATGTTAGGAAAAAAATAAATAGTTATATCTGAAACATAAAAACATAAGCTGAAATATTTAAAAATATGAAAAATTTAAAATTAAAAGATATGACAAAGAGAAATATTTTAAACAAAAAAATCAAATAGTTAAAAAATAAACTAACATTACAATAAATTAATTAAACCAAAGGAATTTAAGAACAAATAATTAAAAAATTTATAAAAAAAAATGTTTAAATATTGTCAAAATAATTATATACATATGTATCTCTAAAATTTGAAAAGTTGTAATTTTAAACATTAAAAACATCAATTTTCATATTTCAAGTTCAAGTTCAGCTAAATTTGCATTGCGCCACTCTATACGTTTATGCGATCTACTAGACCTAATTCAGAACGAAGAATATACAATACACACATGTAAATCTGTAAACTGATTATAATATAACTGTGAATAATAAATGTAACGGCGAACAAATAATAAAAATAAAATATAATGAAAATTGTGGTGAAATGAGTATGTGAAAACAATGTCTAATTATATTGCATACATTTAGGAGTTTACGCCACTTTCAGCTGCGTATTTTTAGGCGCCTTTAACAAAATTTGCTTTTTAGCAATTATAACGGCACCTATTTCTAACATAACATAACTAAAGTTCGAAAGCATAGCCTAAACGGTATCTCTCAATCTACCAGAATTTGAGGTCTTAACATAGCGCGGCGAAAGATCAACAGTGATTAGAGCAACACGCCTAAAAGCGTGCTTGCTTGCTACGTGTCCTTTTTTCTCTTAATGCTGCGCTTTGATCCACTATGTTTTAGGCCTAATATGTTAAATATGTGTCTTAAAATAATTTTTGCATTACTTATAAGTTACATAACATCCTAAACTATAGTTTGTATTGTTTTTTTTTTTGAGTTTGAGTTAAAAGTTTACTATTTTGTGTCTTATTCTTACTGCATTCTTTTACAATTAAATTATCTATAAAGTTTCTGTGAATCATACGCAACTATTTAGTTAAGTTAAAACTTTAAAATCTCATAAAAAAGAGTTTACACAAGATAAGAGTAATAAGAAAGCGGATAAATTTTACGTAAGTTTAATTTTTTTTTTAATTTTACCCACAATTGAAGCAATTTTTGGCATAAAAAGATAAAATTTTATTTTGGAGTGATTTCTTGAAAGACAACCAACATGAAACTTTCAACAGTTCATATTGACGATACAGAATTCTGCCGCTACAACAACAACGATACTAACTGTTGAAATGAAAAACAATTTTTCATTATTTTTGATTGATTTTTGGTGAAAGTCTCTTGATTTCAGAACCAGTCTGGTAAATTTCAGACATTCCCACCACAAAACTTCGAAAGTCAGCAGTAAAGATTATATAGAAATGTTGGGAAATTGCATGATTTGGTATGTAAAAATTTTTTACCGAACAATGTTTCATGAAATCGAGGATTTTTACCATCAGCTGATGTAAGTGGTGTCCGAGCGAAAACATGACTCCACAAAAGATAACTTGAGTTTTAAAATTGATTAAAAAAAATTTTACTGAAATAGTTTTCCCCCCAAGACAGTTACCAAATTAAAATCGGTTACACGACTCAGAAAGTATATAGTCTAAAATTGGAATTATCTGGTAGTTTTTTTTTTACAATATACAAAGGAAAACTATCGTGCAAGTTCACCCACCATTTGCTACAACAACTTTCTGCATTTACATACAATATACATAAGAATATGTACATATGTATATATAAATACAGCTCATGCAGAAACATACAAAGTATGTATTTGGAATACCAACAATTTAACTCAACATCCGTACGGAATTTACGGTTCTGGCTCGTTGGGTGCAGCCGATGTGGACTCCATAGCGTTCGTGGTTGGTGTTGATGTGGCAGCCGAATTAGAGGATACACTTGCGCCGCTACTTACACTGCTGCCGCGGCGATTACTTTGCATTTGCTGTTGTTGTTGTTGCTGTTGGCGGTGTTCGTGTGCGTAGTATTGTTGTTGTTGTTGAGTCAGTGCATCGCTGTACAGCTCGGTTCTGGTATCGACGCTATGTATACGGGGCGACGAATCGGTAAGTTCCAAACATTGAAAATTTTGTTCATTCTCCTCTACCATTTCCTTTTGTTGTGCTTTTTGTTGTGTATTTTTTTTTTTTTTCAATTTAATTTTATTTTTTTTTCAATTTTTTTGTACAGGTTTTCCACGGTCGTATGCACAAGCGCCAGCGCAGAACAAGTTGGCGGGCGGAAATAGTAAGCAAACAAAATACCGTTATTTGTGAAAAAAAAAATAGAGAAAACGAGAGAAAAGAGAAAAAATTGCAAACATTAAATTTACAATAAGCTTCCCAATCTTACAACAATTGGACTTAAATGCGATGATATTCTAATGTCTGATTTTTGAATGCGTTCCACATGTTTAGCAAATGCAATGTGGGTGAATGGAAGGATGTGTGAATAAAAGAAAATCGTAAAAAATGTGTAGCTGAAGCTGTAAAATTAAGCACATTTTATGTTTAAATCATGATCAACTGATTTTTTCTTGTTGCAGTTTTCTGGTTTATAATTTCTGAGCAGAAATGTTGGATGAAGTAGGAGAGATAAAAGTTTTACTTTCGTAAGTAAAACAAAAAAATTTAAAATAATAATTAGAACACAGAACTTTCTTGGGAGATTTACTTTTACAAAAAAACAAATAATTTCTGAACGGATACAGTAAAAACAATAGAACTTTTTGGCAGCAAAACATGATAAAATTTTCATTTCGATCGGAATTTTTTATTAATGATTTAGGAATTCATTTGTTGAGGATAAAAATCCTATTGCGTAATAATAATGTCATACCACATATGTAAATTTAATTACTTATAACAAGCATACGTTGCCTACATTTTGGCGCGTATCAGAAAGAACGACGAACATTACCCTGCAAGCCAACTAACGTTAATTATTAGAGATTTCTGCTAAAGTTTCTATGAGTTTCTTTAGACCAAATTGACTGAACTACCCGAAACTCTTGTTTACGTGTGCTCATTCATCAATTTCTAAAGAAGAGTGCTAATGACTACGTTTCCATGATAATTCTTGTTGTATACTTTTTATTTCCGCTAAAAATCTTAGTGAAGGAACAGGCTATTTTATATGTTGTTAAGAAATTGATAAAAACTAAAAAATCAGCTGTTTAAACGCTGTAGGTGAAGAAATTAATATGTTGACCAGAAAAAGAGGAAATTTATTACATTTTTCAAAGAAACAAGGAATTTGTACGTTAACCTAAGAAAGCTGCCGAACACAAAACTTAACGAGACACGTTCGAAAAGTAACGCTAACAGCAAATAGATTTCCGCAAACAATTTTACTAATAAAAATTCATATTTTTTTCTCTAGTTAGCAACAAAATATACAATAAAGGTTTATTCAAATTTATTCCTTTCATATTAAGTTTTATACAAAATGTTCCGCTTTGTTTGTTTATAAAATGAAAAATGCATACATACATACAACAACATACAGATGGTACACTCGCCTAAGAATATTGCACATACATAGTAAAAAATATACATACAACTATACAGTTATACAAAAAGAAGACTTAGTTCATTAATCCACAAAATTGTACAAGAATTCGGACAGTCGCTTAGCATCAACAAGTGCATTCGTTTTCCGCCTCGTTCAATAGCACTTTGCCACGCTTCGCCTTTCGCATCGGCTGACGACGCCTACGCGCGCCAACACGATGTCCCAAATTGAGTAGATCCTCTTGCGGTACATATGGTAAATCATTAACATCAAAATTAGAAGAATTCAATTCGGCCAGACTATTATTCAGGCTATACGTATCGCTTGAGGGTACTGAGGGCGTATTAAGTTCCATCAAGGGCTCATCGTAAGCATATGCCGCCAACGGATCGGTTGTGTCATCATCGATGTTGCCACGAAAATAACGCAACGCATGACTATCACTCGGGCGTATAACATTCAATGTGAACTCCAATATGCCCGTTATATCGATCATGAAGACGAAAGCAATGACTGCAAGTAGGAAACGTGCCATATAGAAAGCGTCATTACGAATCCACGACGACAATGTAGGCGCATTATTGGCCAAAAATGACTCATTCGCCACAATCACATACTGGCCGAGAAAGCGACAAATAAAATTCAACAACTTCAAACTGGGCAACCAGACTTGACGCAATAGAAAATCATTGGCATACAAAATCAGTGACAATTCAATGAAGAATATCAAAGCACGCTGCGGCTTACGCAATGCACTCGGCCAAAGTGGACGCAATTTCGTGAGAATACATAGCACAGAGAATACAAATAGACTGGAAGCAACGTTGGGCGTCAGCAGTGGCAAACGAGAATACTTCAACTCGATTATGCTGATGCGATTCAGATGCATAAACAAACCAATCAGCACTATGACGCTCGACTCGATCAACTTCTGATAATGCTGCACTTTTTCGAACTCTAAAAGCATGGCGTCGCAATTGTCGGCGAGTGTGTGAGTGTGCGTTAGTTGTGTACGTCACTGTGGCAAATTCTTGCTCTGAACTGCCTTTATACAACGCAAACGCGCGGCGAACTTGAAGGGCGTGGCAGTGTAGACAAGCAGTTGTTTGTTATTTGGAAGCGTTTGCTGAGGTTGTTATTGTTGGATGTTGATGATGCTGCTGCGGCGGCTACGTCGTGTTTTGGAATTAGTTTTTGGTTTGGAATTTTACGTGAGTACCGAAATTTGCAAATGCAATGGAAAAATTTTTTGTAACAATTCAATTTTGATGAACTATGTATTTGCTATTTTTGAAATAATTTTTGAGCGGAAAATCACACAAAAATTATTTTGTAAGAAAAAATTCAAAATTATGTCAATAGTAAACACAAAAGTGTTACGATCAACGCAAAGTAGCTTTGTATGTAAGTGTTAAGGCTTTGTTTTTGAATTTGAAAAATGGTTTCAAAGCGGTCACCACATTACAAATGCATAATATGTGAGTATATTTCATTAAATTTACGGTTTCACACTTCACTGCAAGCGTTTACATTTTATATGACATATAATTGGTTTGTTTCTAAATAGCTATCAAGAAAGTAGTAAATAGTAGAGAGGGCTGCAACTTTCTACTAATGAAATTTCTACTAGCAGAAAATAGATATTATCATTTGAAGAAAGAGCTGTTAAAGCCCATTGTAAACAAACGATGTTTGACGCATTAGCCTGGATTTTGTTAATTTTAGATGCAAAAATAAATTATTGATTAATTTTGGGAAAATCTTGCTAATTTGCGGTTTCTTTACTTTTTTGGTATTTCGCTTTTTGATAGTAACAAATTTTTCGTATTCTTCTTCTTGTTTTTAGCTGTTAGCTACGAGCACTACAGAAACAAACCTAATATTTCGAAAAAAGAAAGAGATAGCACTAGTTCTTCAATTTGTTTACTACATACAAATGTACGAACTTCATTAATTCAAAGTGGAAATTCTTTGGCAACTACAAAGACGTTTGCATTAGACAATTAACGCGCTTAATTTTTAATTTAACATATGCACTGCTTGATGTAACTTTTCCTATGTAATATCATTTTTTTCGCGTGTGAGTCGTTGACGCTCCCAATTTGCTCTTATTTGTCGGCTTTGATGCATTAGTAGTACTACTAACATCATCAAGCTTCTGCACAGTTGCCAACATCTTTTCCCTCAGAGCTTTTCTGCGCTCTCTAAGGGCTTTTGCACTATCTTCAGTTTCTTTCAGTTTTTTGGAATTCGTTGTAGCAGTCGCAGTTTTTACTGGTGCATTGATAGCCTTCGGCAAATTGGTAATAGCAGACAACTCGCCAGTAGCTGTAATCGGCGCCACAATTGTTGATTCAATGGATTCACATTTGTCTTCCCGTGCTCTTTTTTGTGCACCAATTTCTTTCCGACAATCCGCCGATGTCTTCCTCTTCTGTAGTCCGGCAGCATTGCCATTACAAACGGCATCAACGGCATCCTGCGAAAATTGTGTCGGTAGCACACTTTCCGTTGCTCGAGTCAAAGCATTTAAAACTGCCAAAACGTTTAAGCCTGAAAAATCCGTTTGGAACCACTAGTAAAAAAAGTTCACCACCCAAATGTATGTATGTACATATGTAGGTAGTCAATATTGTTCGGCACTTGTCGAAAGTAATTTTCTCTCAGCTCATATGCAAAAAATGGCTTAATCGCCAGTGAAGTAATTTTTTTGCTCGGCCTTAAACGAAGCGTACTATGGATTCTTGATATCAAATGGTTAAGCTCAACAAAAAAATCTGTGCAAGAGTTTTAATACAACATGACATAACCTCAACCGTATTTACTGGAAAATGTTTAACACCTATTTTACCATATTTTACTTCACTACACTTGCCTGAACTTAATACCACAAAATATTTAATTAGCTTAGTTCAATTAAAGGTCGTCTGAATAAGAGTATAGGGATTAAACAAAATTTTCTGAAAACGTATTGACTCTCTTAACCTCGCTATCGCCTCATGTTTCACCCTTTTTCACTGATTTTCCACACAATCGCTTAGTTTTTCTACACGCGTCTGCTAACTCACCGCTTAACTCAATCAGCTCTGGAGTTTATTCGTCGTTTCAGTTATAGTTAAAGTTTTCGACTTTTTTCGTTTTTCTGTTAACATAAGTATGCGCAACAACATCAAAATAAATCTAGCGGCAAGCAGTGGAAATACACTCCTTAAGTCAGAGAATTATATACAATTTTTCATTTCTAAAGCAAGATGAGACCGCCTTCCACAAAACCAATAATAAAGTTGTAAAAGTTGTTGTAAAAAAGTGCCTAAGAAACCGGACGTACCATTCTCAGGGCATTAGAACACTACTCTGTGATTTTAAGGCAAGGCGCATGTGTAAACAATCCATTTCTTCACAGAAACAAATTAAAAGACAATTGAATTGTAAAACACACAGCATGAAAAAAAGCAACATCGTTGCGCTTAACTAATATAAAATTAATAAATATAACTGTAATTGTAACTGTAATTGTAACTGTAACTGTAGACATGTGTGTTTTTGTATAGTAAAGGCCTACATACATAGATCCTATTTTGTTGCTTGTTCGTGCAAAATGTAGGGTTTTGATTAATGCCTAGAGTTCCTACCTAGCCTACTACTATTACTACTACTATGCAATATATAAATATGCATATATAGTAAACTATATATATTACTTGTTTTAATGTTTGTTTCTTTAGTACGAATAAGCGTCCAACGTACCAGTTCGTGGCGGTTGAAAAGCATTACGCTGACTGGCATTGGGTCCGCCGTTACCAGCAGCATTGCCATTGCCGCTGCCGTTAATGTTAGATGTGGACACCGCCGAATTTGTAGCGCTAGCGGCAGAAGTTTGCTTAATGGTGGGACGCCGCTTGGCCAGCGGCATATCATCATCGGAATCGCTGAGTGTTAAATCCACCTGCACAAGAAGGGAAATAGAATTAGTACTTAAATCAAGGTAGGAAAATGAAGAAGGACACACAAAACAATCCATAAATTTGAATACATAGAGAAAGCACTAACCGTTTCACTGTTTGTCGTTGATGTGGGCTGGTCATTAGCAATGGCAGGTGGTGCGCCAGCTTTAACCATTTTCACATCCTCTGTGGTAATGACTTCTGAAAAGTATAAAGTATATTCATTACAGATTTTGCAACACTTCATACAGAATTTCGGCCTAAATTCACATACCGATATCATCCGAAATGACTTCGACTTTTTCAACCGGCTTTGTCGGCGTATCGATTACTTGAGCCTCATTACGTAAACTATGTGTGCTCCATGAGCCGTCTTTATGTAATTGTATCTCCGTATCGTCGGGTTTAAGTAGCGATGAGGCGAGCACCTCTTGAAAGTAGCTGCAATGAAGCAGACGTTATGTGAAACAAATAAAAATGCATATGAGCGCACAAATGACATACCCATCAATGACCAGATTATCGTAAATGGCTGCCTTGTCGCACACTGGACAATTCCATGTAGGCTTACGCTCGTTCATCTGCAGGTAAAGACTAGCATCAAAACATTGTAAATGCGAGCAAGTCGATGCACGGCATGGTATGGACATTTTCATCTTGCCCAACGGACAATTCAGCGAAACTTTAAGCATTGTTGTAGCGATTTCGCAATCTGCATCTTCAGTGAGTTTCTCTTTAACTGTAAATTAAACGACATACTCTTAGCAAAAACAGTAGTTTGGAATTAGGAGATTTGCATACTTAAACCGCGCGTGTAGTCGGCTGGTTTAACGCCCTTGGTCTTCATGCGATGCAATAATTGCGCTGAAGTTAGCTTCTTCACCAAGTATACGGCAATGCAATAGCCACGCGTATAATCCGGGCACCATTGTACTGTGATTGTGTTGGTAACCGTAGGCGAAAGCTTTACATTTGCTGTGACATTGACGGGGCGTGGTGGTCGTTTTGGTTCCACATTCGGTCTGTTTGTTGGAATGACATTCTGGTAGCAAAAATAAAATCAAAAATTAAATTTAAAGAATATTTTTGCAAAAAAAAAAAACAAAAATAAAATAAGAAGTAAAAATAAAAAAAAAATAAATAAATAAAAATGAATAAGAAAAAAATAAATAAATAAATAAAAACAAAAAATAAAAACATAATAACCATAAAACATAAACATAAAAGAAAAAAAAAACAAAAATAGTATGTAATACAATTGTATAAAAATTAAATACTACACATAAATTTTAAATTAGAAGAAAACAATTCAAAAGTAAATAATATAAAAATAAAAAAAAACTTTACGTCGTTTGCACCGAAGCTATAATACCTTTCATAAACAAAAAGTTTTACATATAACAACTTGATTTTGATCGATCACTTTGTATCACAGCTGTATGCTATAGTTGTTCGATATAACTGGTATAACATAACGTTTGCAAAATTTCAGAGTGGTATCTCGAAACTGAGGGACTACTTGGCGTATATACAGGCAGACGTACATGGCCACGACAGTCGAGTATACGTAACCGGGACGTACCCGGATTGTGTATCCGGTCAAGGACCGTCAACTCAGCAGAATTCTGGTGCTACAACAACGACTACAACGACAACAACAACAACAGTGGTTTTACGGCTGAATCGGCTCAGAGTTAGAGTTTTTTAAGTTTCCTTCTGGGTGTTACAAAATTCGTAGCAAACTTAATACACCCTGTTCAGGGTATGAAAATACAAAATACAAAAAATAAAGAATATGAACAGAATCTAAAGTTTAGTAACGAGTCAATGTATAATATAGGATAGAAATTTTTTTAAACAAAAAAAAATATATTTTTTAAAATTTCTCAAAAAATACATATAAAAAAATGTATCAAAAAATTAAAAAAAAATATTAATAAGCTATTACCGCTATTAATAATAAATTATATATATACATAGAAAAATAAATATATTTTTATGACCAAACTAAAAAAATTATAAAATTTAAAAATGTTTAATCAAAAACATAAATAAGAGTAAATAAAAACAAAATACTATCCACTTACCGGCAGTTGACACAACTTATTGTTGACCTTTACACTGACACTGGGCGGGAAACAGTCCTCTTGTTCGCATGACGTTTCTAATAAACAGAAACGTAGCTGAACCTGTATGGCATGCTCAATCTTATTACTGTTTCGTATGTCACGATTTGATGCAATCTCTGTGGCCTGTTGTGGTGTCAATGTAAAGTAGAAGGGCACCTCTTGTATACGCTGTGTATTGCGCGGCACAAGTGATGAAGGCTTAATCAGCACACCCAGTACATCATAAAAAGCTAGTTTCTTAAGACGTACGTCTGGATGTATCGGTATATGTGTGGGTATGGGATTCATAAACGGTACCATATTGTTGGCAACGCCGGGCCCAGTCGGCGGCACACCGGCGATTGGTTGGGCACCAACAGCTGTTGGTTGACCGGCATTAGGCAGACCAGCTGCTGGATTGGGCTGCACTTGTGGCATTTGCATGTGTGAATACATCCTTTTTGGATCTGTTGGCCCGTACTGCTGAGCTTGCTGCTCCGCACTGTAATACAAGGCGTATATTTTATTTTATTTTCTTGTCTCCACGAAGAGTTTTGTTATTTTGTATAAATAGGTGAACTTACATTGATTGTGTGTAAACTTCACGTATTTTATGAGACAATAAGTCGTAGTTTGTATGTAATAGATTAATGATG
Source organism: Bactrocera tryoni (assembly GCF_016617805.1). Taxonomy (NCBI): domain Eukaryota; kingdom Metazoa; phylum Arthropoda; class Insecta; order Diptera; family Tephritidae; genus Bactrocera; species Bactrocera tryoni. The sequence goes on from NC_052501.1 coordinate 42,643,702, forward strand.
CGCCGTTGTAAGTCAATTTTACGACCAGCAAACGAAATATTCAAAAATGATAGTATCTGTTGCAGCTCTACTACGCGAAGCAAATTTATCATTTCCTCACATTCCTAGAAAAAAATAAACAAAAAATTCACAGAAAACCAATATGTAGAGAGAGGTGAGATATACAATAATAGTATATATGATGCATAAACAATATCCAGTCCCAATTTAAAAGTAAATTTTAGTTCTAACCGTTAGTTTAAGCAGATTTGTTTTGAAAAAAAAAATTAATGCATTTTTGGAAGCTATCGATTGAAGATTCTTGAACTTTCAAAAGTTCTATTCCCTTGTAAACAACAGTAAGAATTTAGTTTTAAACAGTATATCTATTCATAATTATAGAAATAATATGTATTTATAAGACTAATATATGTAAATAAGCCAAGAAACAAAGTTATTTATCCTAAAAAATTTAAATGATTACTGGGAGAAGTATGTAAATCAAATATTCTTTATATATTTTTTGTTATTTTCATTGCATAAAATAAACCTTACACTCTGACGGATAATACTGTAGTCGCCCCACTAGACACCTGAAACTAGGTTAGAAATACTAATGTCTTTTGTTATTTAAATATCACGCATCTAAAATAATGCGTCCTTTGATTTTATTGTTATCTAAAACCAACTACTTAATTTTGTGCATTCCAAATTGTACAAAGCATTGAGAAAATCACCCACAAGTGTCGGGGAAGCACCCACGCCACTGCGACCTGAGATAAGTTATGGTGTTTGCAAATCCCTAATTTGCATGTGCCCTTTGCCGGACACTTCGTTCTCACCATATAACTGTTGTTTTCTTAGTTGAACTACTTTTTTCACTAAATGCATTTGAGAAAATGTTATAATTTCATACCTGATGCAAAGCGATATTATGCTGCACGAATTTGTACTATTCTTTCTTCCGAGTATTGGCAATAAATTATACTTTGCATTGCACACTTTCTCAACAAATAGAGGGATGGAAAAAATATTTAGCTGTTTTTAATTTAATCAACACAAAATATTATTCTGCACATTATTTATAATAAGCATAGTTTTAAAAGTTTCCAACAACTTCCGAAATTTACTTTTTACTGTAAAATAAAATACATTTATTGTATTTTCAGCGCAAGATATACATTTACCGAGAAACTGCTACGATTTCGTTTCATTCAACACACAAAAATTAAGTTGTCCGCAAAGAATATGGCGGCGACAGCACCGACTTCAGTTTGGTGTAAATTAATTTCCCACTATTTTAGAAAACATATTTTCGTTTGGAACGATACTGAACATACTAAATGGTTGATGAAATATCAACACAACAAAGCATGATAAATAGCACATAAAAGGAAGACACAAACTTAAAATATATAAGTTGCAACTAAACAATTTATATTAATACTTATTTACTCAACTTATACTACTCTTAGTATTTTTTGTAACATTTTGCTAATTTTAATTACTTAATTTCACTGAAAGGAATTGGGGTTAGTCATTTCCCAAAATGTGCTTAAATTTTTCTAACTTGTATAAAAAAAATTAGAGATATTGAACTTCAATTCTTGGTATTCTTTAGAGTAGAAAAGTGGCAACCAATATGTGATTTTATGCGATGTAGAAATTGTTAATAAAATGTATTTATACTTACTTTCATTTTGAATTACATAAATATTGTACACATTATTGTTACCTACATCAAAATTGTTTAAAATATTCAATTACTTTTATCAATTCGATAAATTCATAAACGTGTACGTCAACTATAAGGCGCGCAAAGAAGCAAACACACCTATAGATTTATAAGGACAGCTGGTCACGAAATAGCGGGATTTTTGACAGCAGCCAACGTTTTATGTTGGTTTTGTATTAAACTATAATTTTCATTAACAAAAAATGCATTTAATATAAGATTATCTTGAACACCCAAAAGCAAAACCATCTCTTTCCATGGCCTGTAGGCATACCTTGATTTTGAAATGCTCCGTTTGTTGCACAATACGCTTTTGTGCACTTACGGCAGCAATCTGGATATTTTGAGGCATGCGATTACTCGTGCTCATGTTTTGCGCTCCACTGTTCTCCGTCGATGAAACAATGGATGGTGAATTGGATGTGGAAGTCGTACGTCCCGCATTTGCCATTGCGGCCTCCGCCTGAGTTTGAGAACGAGTTTTACGCATCGCACCGGCACTTGAAATATCAATGTTTCTGCACGCACACAATAATGAGAACTTTAAGGGCAATTATCACACACATAAGCCAATGCACAGAAATTTTGGTCTACGTTTAGCGTACCTTTGCTACCATCAATCACTACACAAGCCACTATATTATTATGCCAGGTAGCATGCGATTACCAATTATAAACAACTTTTGCACAAATCTCTACACTGGCCAATAGCGATAATCAAAAAATGTCAATTAAAAACATTTGACAGCAAAATATGATTAACAGTAGCGATTTAACAAATGCGGTGTTTTCTGATATCGCCGTGTGTTTTCCTTTCAATCTCTTCCGAAATTCTAGACATCTTTTTTTACTTCTAACAAAAAAAAATCCCACTATTTCAGTTTTCATTGATTATTTTCCTGAAGCCACTGAACACCCCATTGTACGACTGTGTCGTTGCCGTATCATTGCATTCAATTCAACATTTTATGTGTGCTGTATATTACCAACATGCATTAAGGAGTTACATGGGTTTCACAGTTTCAAAAAATCGAAAATTTTTTTGTCTTATTAAATTCTATAACATCTCTAGAATATTGCCCTAAATTTTTAAATTGATCCGACTAATAGTTTCGGAGATACAGCCTTGAAAAGATGGACGCTCGAGGTCAGGTATAGTATATGTATGTATGAATATAGTAATGGAAAAGTAAATTTTAAACAATGCGCCAAATTCGGTCTGGGATTTAAACTTGTGGTAGAATGTGAACGATGTATGCCAAAAAATATTTTATCATGTCAACAAATTGGCAGAATGTATGAACTAAATCGGCGGTTAATTTTTGTTATGCGAGTATTGGGTTTGGGTCTTGCTGGATGCAAAAAGTTTTGCAGTTTGATGGATCTAAGCAGCTCCTTATTGAATCAATCAACATACGACTTTTATGTTAATAAAATACATGAATGTATTATCATAGTTACTGAGAAACTGTTCTCCTCTGCTGCTACAGAGGAAAAGCAATTGACAAGTTTAGCAAACAACATGGAAGATACGACAGATGTGACTGTCTCCGGTGGTGGGACGTGGAAAAAGCGTGGTTTTGCATCACTTTATGGTGTCAGTTCTCTAATCGGATATCACTCAGGAAAAGTCTTGGATGTCATTGTTAAATGTTCATACTGTAAACTATGCGAGTCTTGAAAAAAAAATTAAAAACGGCAGAATTTGAAGAGTGGAAAGAAAAACACTTCGAAAATGAACAATGTACCGCCAATCGCACTGGAGCATCTGGAAACATGGAAGTATCTTCAATTATTTAAATGTTTAAACGTTCTATTGTAAAACATGGCTTGAGGTACGTAAATTATATAGGAGATGGGGATTCTAAAACATACTCTGGTATTCTCAAAGCCAAACCTTATGGTGAAAATTTTGTTGTCAATAAGAAAGAATGCGTTGGCCACGTACAGAAGAGGATGGGAACTGTTGAGGAAAAAATAGTCAATGGCAAAAAAACTCCAAAAAAAATTCTTTTTGGTAAAGGTAAATTGACTAGTAAATTGATTGACAAATTAACTGTATGTTATGGCTTAGCGATAAGAAGAAACAGTGATTCAGCTGATAAAATGAGGGATGCGATATGGGCAACTTACTACCACTTCAGTTCTACACACAAAAACCCGCAGCATCAAAATTGCCCTGAAGATCCAGACACGTGGTGCACCTGGCAGCGAGCATCAGCATCAGGTACTCTCTCATCGTTCGAACACCAATATACTCCATTACCAGATGATGTTTTAACTGCAATGAAACCAATTTATGAAGACCTGAATAAGGATGAGCTTTTGGAGCGGTGTGTTGGAGGATTTACACAAAATAACTATGAAAGTTTCAATCAGTTGATTTGGAAAATTTCTCCCAAAATACTTCCAGCTGGGTCGATAATCGTTCAAATTGCTGCATTAATCGCTGCTTGTATTTTCAATGAAGGGATATCAGCATTATTATTAATTATGCACGGTATAGACCTAAAACTTGGTCCAAATTCGCATGAATATGCCCGAAACATGGATGAAAACCGGGTAACCCCTTAAATATCGATTTTTAATGGTGAAATTAACTTACTGACACAAAATTTCAATTTTTAGTTCATTATTGCTCTACAGTTTAAGTTCTATTCTCTTTCTACAAAACGTATAGTGCAAGTAAATACCGCAAATGGTAAAATTACTTTTCACGATCACTATTGGATTTTACTCGTTTTTGGAATTTTTACCAATCCTATAATTCGTTACTCTCCAAAATTTAGTGAATTGAAAACCACAAAGAATATTCAAAAAATGAATTTCTATGTATATATATACATATATTTACTTTTATTTACCGAAATGTATTATATTTATTTTTAAATCTATTTTAGTCTAATGTGAATAAATTACGAATGCCGTTTGTACGACAAGAAACGTTTTTCTTTAACATTTGACTTCGCAAATTACGTTTGTCCACAAATAAACACATTTTAAATATACGCATATGTGTATAATTTACATAATCGTTTGTATATAAATTAATGTACTTTTTGAATTGTTTTTTCGTTCTCTATTCAACCCTATTTATATAAAATTAACGACCAGCATTATATTACATATGTATATGTATACTTGTCACTTTTTTACTAGTTTTGTATTTACAAACTGCGTTTTCATAACTGAAGCTACTCGCAAGTGAATATATTTTAAATTTTTGTATGTACGTTTGTATATTAATTATTTACCCGAATCTTAGTTTATAAATATTAAGTTCGTATTCTACCGATTTGCAAAAAATACACCTCCTCTTTTACAAACTTAAAATGATGCAAAGTTTTTCAGCAATCTTCAATTTTCGATATAAATTTTAATGTATACTTAATGCATATTTAGTTCGTATGTAGAAAAGTGTTATGTGTATATATATTTGCGTTGCTTTTGTTAATTTTTTTCTAACTTCATGCTTCACTCTACATTTGTTTATGCAATACTTTACGTTAAAGTCATTCTTTTGTTTAAAATAAATCCATTTCACCACAATTAACATCGAGGAAATCATCCTCATAACTGACTAAATCTTTTGATGGAGATGTTAAGGCCGCTAATGCCGATGCTGAAGTTGATGGTTTATCCTGTGAGGCATCATTATCAGCATCCGATGGAACATGATTGATGGCATGCGCTTTATAGTCTGGACTTTGTTCATTGCCCACTGGTGAAGGGGGTGGATTCGAAACTGCAATATACAAAAATTACGAAAAAATTTTCATAAAGGTATTTTAATAATTACTATTTCCGGGCTGGGTTTCTAAATCTGAGCCAAGCAAGAAGTGTTCTTTTCGGGTGCTAAGTGCCGGCAAGTCTTTCTCTTGTTCGCTTAAACGTTTTTTCAACTCTTCGACCTTGCGATCACGTGATAAGGATTCCATCTCTTTACGCCATTTATTAGTACGCTGTCGATCTTCAGAAAAAATAGACTTATGCTCTTCTAATGTAAGACTTTTATGATTTTTCAGTAGATATAGGAATACACCGCCTGGTGTACGACGACGTTTGCCATTCTAGAAAAAATATGTTATTTCGTAGTATTACGTGATATGTGCACAATAATTAATATTATTCCAAAGTTTTACCATTATCATCATGCCGCCATTGAATTCAATAAGTTGTGTTTCCTTATAAATTTCTACTGGCAACTTCGTGCCCAACACATCGACAATGCGTACTACAAGAATGAATTGTAAAAATATCAGTATTGTATAGAAGCTTGAATGAAAACAACAATATAAATACCCAATAATTCATCTTTTTCTTCCTGCAACTTGTTTGACATTTCACGTGCAACATCGGCTGGATCACGTCCTTCCAAGGGCTCCAAGTCAAGTATAATTCGTGGTTCATATAATGTATCCGAGTCGCTAGTGGGTGATGAGCCACGCCTTCCTCGCAGTGTACCTGTACGATAGCCTAAACGACTTTTTACAGAGCGTCGATGTGCAGCTGCTTCACTTGCACAGCGACCACGTTTTGCCACCGGCATTAATTCATTATCAGAGAAATCATCAGTTGAATTGGAGAGTCGGCGTTTGAGACAATTATCCCCATTTAATCGTTGAAGCAGGGAAAAGTCATAATTTTCAACGTTTCGATCATTGATTGCACCATCTAAACGTGCAACTTCACAGCCACGCATTTCTTCAGTTAACGCTTCTTCTTGCAATGCAGCTGTCCATATATTATACTTTTTGAATCGTGCACGCTTTTCTTGTGTCTCCATATCAGCTGGTGGTACACGTATCATAACTGTACGACGTACACGTTTTCGACGCTTACGTTGTGCATGCGCATCTGTTGATACTTCATGTGGCGATTTCGTTGATAATTTCTTTAGACATGCATCGGAAGATTCACTTGACGACGAATCACCACTACTACCATGTATATCCTCTAAGTCATCCTCTTCTAACGCGCGTTGCATATCGTGACATGTGGCCAATGGACTGCATTGTTCGGCTTTTGCAGTCGCCCCATCAACTGCAACCGTCGTGTTGATTGACAGCATACTTGGGCGTTGCAATGGTGTATAAACGTCATCGGAACTAGCAGATAGCTGCAAACGATTTACGTCAAATTAAACATGAATGTAATTTAAGAAATATCTTCACATAAAAAAAATCGTGCCAAGTGCCTATATGTGTATACCTCTCCATCCTCTAGATCGACATCGTAGGTGTTCGCGTTTAATTCCATCATTATTGCAGCAAGATAGTGTTGCGTTGCACTTTGACTGACGATATCACTTTCAACGATTCACAAGAAGTAAAATGTATTATACATATCTATTGGTAGTTCACTGTAAAATACGATGTGTAATAAATAATTTTATAATTAAATCTTTATATCACTGTATAAAATGCTGATATTTCTACGTCTTGTCCTAACGCACGGTTTCCTTGAGAAAGTGTGTGCTGTATAGGGTTGCATAGCAGATTGCAGCAGAAGCAGATCAGCTGATGTATAACTGTCAAAATAAACGTAAGTCCATGCCGAAAATATCGAGACTCGAATTTTAAATATTCCAATTCTATCAAAATATTCCAAATCTATTCAGTCATCAGTTTTTTCTCAGTTCTATTAATTTGAAAAAATTAAAAACCGTGTATCCAAAATCGCTATGTACACACATATCTATATCACCATATTTCTTATATGTACTTAAAAAAACTGCAAGTGGTAAGCTTCTTTAGTTTTCAATAAAAATAAATTTAGTTTAAAATAAAAATCTTATGGAATTTTAGCATATTACTAAGACTTTTTCCTTCATATATGTATACGGCTTAGCTCAAGTATTCAAGATATTCACAAAATATTTCCTTTAAAGTTTGTCTCTCATCATAATTTTCTTAAAACGGTTTTTAATGACATCCAATTTTATATATTTAGTTCTAACAATGGATTTTTAACATTTGTGGACACTTTCACAAGATCAAACAAAAGTTTAATTTAACATACGAAGTCTCAAAATGAATGGTAATTGTTATATTTTATATATTTTCAAAAGATTCACTCATTGGGAGCACCAACTATACGAAGAACCGGAAGTGATCCAGCCAAGGACAGTTATTTCGCATATTTATGACTTGATTTTCGGAGAACACCTTTACTTAGCTACCCATTTCTATAACTCTCATGTTGATGAAGGTCATTTCCACAAAACCTTTTGCTTCATCCCAGTTGTCAAAATAACGGATATTTTTTCTAAGTTTCCGGCGGAAGTAGCAGAAGAGAATATGTATATGTTGCCTACATATAAAGTAATCGGCCGACCGGTCACATATTATGCAGAATTTACAAACGGATTTCCTAAATATATTTGAATCCAGATAAATAAGCTTCGAATTTCTCCTGAAGAACACATACACGAAGAAGCTTTCCTGTTTCCAGCTCCTGCTTTTCTTTACTAATTAAGCTTCGGACGCAACCACAAACACTAAGAGCCATTCACAGAGGACTAATAAAAACCTTTTTATACTCTCTACCAGTGAGCGGCTTTCTTGGAATCAAAATATAATCCACCGCAGAAGACGTACCAGATGTCTCGTTACACTAAAGTGGCTTCGCGTGTTATAACGCATTAAACTCTTACTAATTCATAATAGACCCTGACAAATGTACATACCTAACATATTCTGCATGCTTAATGCCGAATGAATGCGATGATACTAACCACTTCTTTTCATGACCTCAAGCCTACTCACATTACTTTCATTTTTCTATTTCCATTACCTTTTTTTGTGGCTTCCATTAAATGATTTCGAAGATAATTAATTTGTACTCCCTACAAATAGCATTACGTTACAACTATAACGGTTCAAATGTCGTCTAAACAAATGAAGTCCATAGGGGAAGAAACTCTACTGGCCCTTCTTCCAAGGGACGGCGTTACGAAGAGTGTATAATTTACAAAGAAGGTTAGAAATACTCTTTCACGCTCAACTTACTACTGAGAGACAGCACTATCCAGTGGCTGACGGCTCGAAAACACCGGAAGGCGTTGGAGCAGGCATTGCGGGACCGCACACCAAACTATCCCTACCAATAAAAGGTTTCCGATCATCTTTCAAGCAGAAGCCTTTGCTATAAGTCAGGGTGCAGAAATGAATCTTCATCGCAACTATCGCAGTCAGCGTATCGCTATCCTCAGCGATAGTCAAGCAGCACTGAAAGCGAACTCAGCTTATGAGGTCAAATCGATTTTTATGGAGGAGTGTATAGCAAGGCTGAACCGCCTATCAGTTTGCAATAGTGTACATCTGGATGCCGTGGCATAAAAGGGTAGGTGGCAATGAGCTGCCCGAGAGAACGGTACTGGTACCAGGCAGCAGGAATGCGCCACGTCAAGCTACTACTGAGAGGGTACAACCTTGCAAATTCCGTCTCCTTGTCGCGTTCTAAACATGACAATATCGGCTCAGGAAGCACTTATCCAACATGAGCATAGTTTCTTGCGCAATCCGGTTTTACGACATAGAACAGGAAACTCTCGAACACCTGATTCTAGACTGCCCCGCAATTTGTAGAAACAGGCTCAAGGCCATTGGTTCCATCTACGTGGAGAGGAATCTCATCACCTCAGTCGCGCCCAGCAAGCTCCTGGAATTCTTAATTATTATTTTCAATTATTTTCTATCTATCTAAAACAATAACAACACGTCACTACTTTGTTACATTTTTAAGAAAATATAATTTTATGGTTGTAAATATATTTATTTTTACATTTTAATTAATTTCTACTATCGTAATCGTAATTTCGTGCAGTTTTATAATATACTATATAAGTCTGTATTATTTTGGATTTAAAAGTTCCATCAGTTTCATGGAAAAAACTGTTTAATCCGCCTTTGGAGTTAAATTGTTCACACTTGGCTGCAAGAATTCCTCAATAATAGCTGAAACCATTTCGTTCGTGGTATTAATGAGAGCTTCGAAGTCCGACTGCCCGGGTTGGGCGCACATTTCGGCGTAATATTTAATTTTGGGCTCGGTGCCGCTTGTGCGAAGTGTTATGACGAGTCCATTAAAGAATTTGAACGTGATCATTTGGGTGCTGGCGCTTACAGGTAAAATTGCATTACCGTCAGGTTGCTCGGTATCGACGCCTGTTCAATATAGACATTCGTACATATGTACATACCATAGAATAAAAGCAATTTTCACCTAAATTTTGAACTTACCATTTGTTAAATCGCGTATAAATTGAATTTTATATTTCCCATTGAGTATCGCATTGGGATATGTTTTCGGTGATCCGGAAAAATTGCGTAATCTTTCGAAAATCTTGTTAATCACTACTGGCTCATAGCAGAAGAAATACGAGGCATTGTTATAATGAAATCCGTACTCTTTGTAAATCTCCTCGAGCTTCTGATCGAGCGAAATACCCTTGACCGCATGCAAATAGTTGGCCATTGTAACAACTTGACAAGCAGCGTTAACACCATCCTTATCATAGACTGTTGTACCGAACATAAAACCGATGGATTCTTCAAACGAGAAGAGCACAGTTTTGCCACTCCTAATTAGACGATCAGCCTCGTTGGCCATCCATTTGAATCCCGTTAATGTTTCAATAAAATTAAAGCCTTCTTTATGCGCGTAAGCTTTAAGTATCTTGGAGCTAACAGTGCTAGCAATCATCCAGCAGTTTTTAAAATCAGGACACGGATTTTGGTTTTTATACAAGAACATGGCCCACCACCCAAGTAATGCCCCGATTTCATTGCCCTTATATATCTATATAAGTAAAAAAAAAAAACAAGAAAAAGAGTTAACTTTGTCCGCACCGAAGATATAATATCCTAAACAGAACTTTACAACTATACGTATAACAAATTCGCCACTTCTTTCAGTAATCTGACGATAGAATATCGTATACAAGGTTAATCACACTATGATCGAACTGGAACTGGTAGGAGGAGATCTACTTCTTAGTTATAGACGGATTTATATTTCGGGACTAGTATGGACAGCACAGGATCACACTACGCTATTGTCCTAAAACTAATGATCTGATCTTTGCTTTCTGATCATGAGATCAGTTGTCCTACAAATGCAACATCCTTCTAGCAAAGAGCAAAAGAGTTGATCGAAATTGATCTGTTGAATAGCTTTTTTGCATTATCTTGCACTTTTGTTAGGGGTCCATGGACGTGTGGACAGGACAAGCAAGATAATCTGGGATATCTCTAGTGAGACATAGTGATTCACAAACTGATGGATTACTGCAGAGGAAAAAAGCTTCTCCTTATACTGGGGAGCGATGCCATCGCAGCACGGACTGTAAAATTTATTATAAGTAGTAATTTAAGTATTAAGAATGTTGCTAGTAAACCCACCCGCAAAGTCGACCACCTGAAAACTTAGTTATCTATGGTGGACCGATAAACTCTCAGTGCTTAAAATATCAGTTCGTAGATTTTCAATAACGCCAAACTTACTGGTAACTGGGAGAAATACAAGCAGCTCCAAACAACTTATAATAAAAAAATTAGGTCTGCGAAAACCAATAGTTCAGTAAATTCTGTGAAAACGTCTCTTCAGCTGGAGAAGCAGCCAGGCTGCACAAAGCGGTGGCTAGAGGCAGGACTGACACACCATTAGCCATAAAAAGATCTGATGGGATCTAAACAACCAGCACAGAGAAAAGAGCAAAGGTATTCTTGCTTGAGTACTTTCCAGAGAAAGACCAAAGACTTTCGTGAAGACCAAATTCCACCAGACGCAATCAAGTGGGCACTGACTTCCTTCTGGAAATACCCTAGAAGTTACCAGGGGAGGATAGCATCTTCCCAGCACTTCTGTAACTAAGAGGGCAAGTTCTATTGCCACACCTTGAGGGCTGATGAGAGATAGCCTTACTATGACGCATATCTCAGAACCGTGGAGAATAAAAGGGTAATCTTTATATCTAATATAAGAAGGAAATACTACTCAATGGCTAAATCCTTCAGACTTATTAGTCTCAATTCCTTCGTACTAAAAGGAATGGAAAAGATTATAGACAAAGATATGAGACAGAAAGCACTGAAGAGCGCACCCTTACATGTAAATCAGCACGCGTACAGAGCAGGTAAGTTTACAATTTCCACAACAGCAGGTTCTATGATACCGGAATTGACCCGGGTTTTATCCGGCCAAGGGCTGTTATTGAGGTTCTAACCCTGACACCCAGCAGCATGACCTGACCAGTATGGGCATTGAGTTTTTTTTGCTGCGTTCCCGCCAAAAGGCTTCACCATAACTCCACCTCGGTTAGATGTAATACGTGCGATAGTTGGAGTCATCTTAAGATCTGTTCAGGTCTTATGACACATAGGGAATGGCCCACTGATTATGTGACTCCGTGCTGCCCACGCAATACTGCGACAATAACCCCCATACCTCGTTCGATGCGAACAACAAGCATCCTCTTTGGTCCCACTGAGCTTGACTAGGCAGTATGACTCCCAGTCTGTGATTTCGATGACAGCTAACATATTACTCTCTCCCAAACCGAGTTTCGATAATAACTGCAACAACAACGTCAGGTAGATATACTATCACTGCTCTGTACCCCTGAAATGATGAATTCACTGGAAAATATTGAGGTGGCGACATGTGCTTCCTTAGACATCGAAGGTGGTTTTGACAATGCGTCTCACGCAAGTGTGATTAGAGCACTGGAGAAAAGGAAGGTGACAGCTCCAGTAAGCAGATGTAAAAAGACTTTACAAAGTACTAAGATAGCTGAAACCACTGTGTGCAAGATTCGTCTTGGTATAACGAAAGGTTACCCACAGGGCGGGATACTGTCCCCATCTATGGGGAATCGTAGTAGGTAAGCTCCTTGAGCTGCTTACAAACGATGGAGTTGGGTGTCAAGCGTAAGCCGACGACGTGAAGACCCACTGCATATCTGTATCTTGTCCGTCCAGCTTTCGCAAGACTAATTCACCTCAACAGAGGTGCTTTTCCGGTATGTTAGGATTTTGATAGCTATTTAGGTGTTTTCTGTTATAACAAAGAACGGATGTGAAACTTTTCAAATAAACCTCAGAACTGCACTAAGCCTGAGGTCGAGAGAAACAGATTATTGCGCACCGGATTTTTGTCGATTTTGATAAAACTCTTATAAAAGAAATAAAGATCACTTGAATAATCGCTAGGTTCATTTTTAGCATTAATTATCAAGAAGATTTATAATTATAAAATTATGTTGACTTTGTAAAAACAATGTTCCGTAAGTACCTTCCATTCTCTAGTCATGGGATTTCTTGTCACCAAAGCGAAGCGATCTGCATCTGGATCATTTGCAATTACATATTCTACATCCTCTCTTTCCGCCAAATTGATTGCCATATCTAGTGCGACTCTACCTTCCTCTGGATTTGGAAACGCAACTGTGGGAAACTCTGGATCTGGATCATTTTGTTCTTTCACATAAATTACTGGCTTAATTCTTACAGCCTCGAATACCTTTTGCAAGAATGGATAACCAACACCATGCATTGCCGTATAGACGAAACGCAATTCACTTCGACTATTGATATCGATGAATTCCTGCGGCACTCCAGCCTGCACACGCTGCACATAGGCGGTTATAGCATCCTTTGGATCAGCCAATAGACAAGTGCATATATATAAGCCATTTGTATCGAATGAATCTTCCCATGGTTCTAAATTTTCGAGTATTCTATTGTGTATGTGCTTATCGTGCGGTGGCACTATTTGTGCTGAATTCTCCCAATACACTTTATAGCCATTATCATCCTTCGGATTATGCGAAGCGGTGACCATTACGCCAGCCAGACATTTGAAATGTTTTATGCTGAAGGGAATCATCGGTGTGAGCACCATCTGCCTAAACAGATAAACTCTGAAGCCGGCACGTACAAAAATATTGGAAGAGAGCTCAGCGAAACGTTTACTATTATGACGACCATCAAAGCCGAAGACTATGCCACGCGTTCGACATTCGCTCTCACTAAACTGAGTGCGCATATATGTGGACAGGCCCTGTGCGGCCTGCACCACGACCAGTTCATTCATGCCATTAAAACCGGCACGCATACGCCCACGCAAACCCGCTGTACCGAATTCCACACGTTGTAGCAGTACCTGCTTCAATTGATTCCAATTATTACTTTGAACTAGATTGAGAATTTCATTGCGCGTCTTTTCACATTTGTCCCACTTTAGCCACTGATCGATCTTCGCTTGTAACTCTGGCGATGACATCCTGTTTTCGTAGAAATTAGATTAATTGGTTATTTTATTTTTACTAAATATGACGGAAATTTTTGCTTTAAATTTTCGTATAATTAAATTTTTATATTTTTTTAATAAATTTTTTGTGTGTATTTTGTAACGTTCAAAGCAAATTGAAAAATTGTATTTTTTTTTGACACCACTTTGACACTCTTCACAACTATTGGTTTATAAGTAGCGAGTGGCGAATTATAAACAATAATAAACGCGCACAATGTTATAGAAAATAAAGTGTTTGTACACGATTCAATTTATCAAAATACAAATTCAAGCATATACATACATACATATGGATATATGTATGTTTATTTCGAGTGTGAGTTCTGATTTTCTCGTCTCCACTACAGGCAGTTCATATTAAAAATAACAATGGTTTTCCAAAAGTACACTCATCAACATTACACAGCTGCTGTTCTCATAATTCAGTTTATATACTTCATGTTTTACCATTTTATCTCAAATATATGTATGTATTTTATTTTCATTGTTATTATTTTACGTACATTAGATAGTGCAAGGTTTTTACTCAAATTAAATTTGTACAGACATTAAAAGTTTAAGTGACTATTGCTTTATATTACATATTTTATCTTTATAATAACATTTTGCTATGCAATTTAAACTAATTTAATACTTAGTTAATCTCATTTGCAACTAATAATACAAATTACATAATTCGTATTTTTTGTTTTGCAAAAATTGACCTCCCTCGTAAAGGACCGCACACACTTTTAGTATCTTATGGTTTAACATTGCATGCATTACATACATACGTACATGCATACATGCATACATATGGTACGTATATGCAGTACTCCATTTGTCGTGATGTGCTGTATAAACATATGCATATTTTTATTGAAAATTATATATCAAATTAATCGAAATTCATAATGCACATTTTGGCGTACGTTTGATGATTACATTTCTTGTAATTGGATATCGAAACTGTTTAACACAAATGATTTTGTTAATTTTCACTACTGTTAACTTAGTAACTTTTTAACTATTTGCGTGCATTTCCAGCTAGAGGCGTGGCAGTTTTTGTCATGCTACTGGCACTATTGCCATCACCAAGCATCGGAAAGTTTTCTTTAAGTTCATGTTGTTTGCGATGGTTCTGCAGATCGCTGGACATCAGCACTTGCTTGCAAATCGAACACACGTCTAATTTTTGCGTTTTTTGGCGTTGTTCAGGTGAAAGTGTCTTCAAACGTTGCGTATGCACCAGATATAGTTCCTGAAGTAAGGCGTAGCGTAATTTAGTAACTTGTTTTTTTTTCAAATGTTTAGAAATAGTGTCAAGAATTACTCACCTGCTGTTTATTAATGTCGGGCAGTAGAGCTAATAGCTCCGGGAAGATGCCATCGAATCTATCTTTAAGTGCCGCCTGACAATGCTCGTAGTAGGGCTGAGTTTTGTAGACGCCTTCTCTGAATTTTTGCGATATATAACGGAATTCTTCCATAGCTTCGGGCGTCTTTAAGGCATCTTGAAAGTGGGAAACTAGTTTCTAGTAAAATACATATTTGTAAATTTTATTTCTTTCTCCTGAATAAAATATGATTCTTTTTACCTGATTGCGAGTGACAGCATCTGTTGGCTGAATGTAGGGATGCGTTCGCACAATGCTATATCTTTCGCCAAACGAGCTTGTAAAGGTGAGGTTGTTGGGTGACTTGGCTATAGAATTGACTGTAACGTTGGTTGATTGAAACCCTGGTGGTGGTTGTGTGTTTGCAGATGATTGTGCGAAGCCAGGTGGTGGACGCATTTGCGGCATGCCGTCGTTGTCATTGCCATTGTCCAGCGATGATGTAGGTGAGGTAGAGCTTTGATCACGCTTCAATGAATTGTTATTAGTATTGTTGTTTTTTTCTTTAGATTTTCCATTTAACTTCTGCTGTTGATTGCTATTATCACTACTCGATTTTTCCTTTTTATCTTTTGATTTCTTATCTTTTTTGTTTACACATGTTTCTGTAGCATTTGTACTTATTTTGTTATTTGTAGCTGCTGGCTGTGTTTGTTTTTTGTTCGTTGTATTTACGATTTGTTTGTTGGTGTTTTCTTTTGATAATAATGGCGCTGGTGCTACTTTAGCTTTTCGATTCTCTAATTCGCGTTGCCTTTTATCAGACTGCTTTTGTCCTTTTGCCCAATTATTCGCTTGTACGTGGTTGGATTTCGATGAAGAGCCTAGACCCAACGAGGGAAAATCTTGCGACGTCAATTTTGGCGCACTGGCTTGTTCGGAGACTTTTCGATTTTTGGCATCAAGCTCTTCTTTTTGCACGGTTTGGATCTTTTGAAAACTACTAGCGTTTGCTACCGACACGTAATCGTCAACGAGTGGCCGATGTTTCGCCGACACATTTGATAACGGTATATGTGCACCAGAAGGCAACATATCTTCATCGATGGGATTACGCGGGGGATGCTTTTTCGATTTACCCGAAGCTGGTAAAGCTGGGAAATCCAACGCATGGGGTTTCTTTGACACAGCTCCGCTATTGTGGTTTACACTAGATGTTGGGCGATTGGAGACATGAAGTACCATACCCGTGGCTCCATTAGATGATGCATTACCACCAGAGCTACGACTGATGGCGCCTTTCGAAACAGCGGGTGCTTTACGTAAAACTGTAGATATAGGTGGTGCTGCTTGATGCGTACGTTGTTCATTATGTTCTAAAATATTCAATCAACAATCAGAATGCTTACGACGTAATGGAGTATAATTATAATGATAATACCTCCTCCACCGCCGGCTCCCAGTGCAGGAAAGTTTTCTTTTGTACGAGCTAAGCCGGAAGCGCCACTTCGTAATCGGGTGAAAGTTGCTGGTACCAGAGGCATGCTGGGACCGCCGCTAGTGCCAGCCAATGACGGAAAATCTTCCTCATTACTTCTGTCAATTGTTATGGAGCGTTGCTGTGCAGCCTGAGATGTAGAAGATTCTGCGGGTGCATTGTAGTCATCAGGGCTATTTTTAAGAAAGGCGAAAAATTTCAATTCAGTACTAACTGTTATAGCCTACAAGGAATAAATCTGAAATACTCACACACGCGAACGGACATTGGTGATGCCACCGTCTGGCAGTCCAGGCCGTGCTGGTCGCCCAAGTGTTATTTCCAATTGCACTGTTCGAGTTTTCTTCGCTTCTTGCTTATTCAAAGTGCTACCGTGAACACTGGCGAAATGAGCCTTATAGTCGATTTCAGTGCGAAATGCTCCAATAAATTGTTCAGTTGCACATCGGCCTTCCTCACAAAGGAAGTGACGCTCTCGAAAATGATTAGCTAGAGCATCATAATCCCTTTGACATAACAAATACGAGTAATTTCATAAATAATATGTTTTCCAGATCAATAGAATGTTAAATACCTGTAAAAGTCATTGGACTCGTCATCACAAAAGTGACAGAAGTAATGTTCTCGACGCTTATGACGAAACAGTTCGTCGCGATCCAAATAGCGCTTCTTACAGAACTCACAAAGCGGATGTCCGCGATGTGAACGGTTATCACGATCA
This sequence comes from Bactrocera tryoni, assembly GCF_016617805.1. Taxonomy (NCBI): domain Eukaryota; kingdom Metazoa; phylum Arthropoda; class Insecta; order Diptera; family Tephritidae; genus Bactrocera; species Bactrocera tryoni. The sequence continues at coordinate 42,661,266 of NC_052501.1, forward strand.
CCTTTCGTGCGATGTAAACCTAGTTCGGCTTGCGTGTAGCAGCGCCGCTCGAAGGTAAATATTTTCAAATGTTCTGTGCATAGGTCACAGAAATGCAAGTCGTGTTCTTTACGCACATGATATTCAAGGTCTTTAAATCTTCGGAAGGGCGGCACATTACATCTGTATATTGAAAAAAAAAAACAAAAAACAAAAAATACATAACCTTGACAGACTAGATTAAATACATTTATACGCTTATAGATATATATAAATATGTATTATAAATACACATATATTTGAGAATATATTAAAATTTAGACTTACTTTGGGCACGGATGGTCTAATAAATTAAAATACGCCTGCTGTATTTTCGCTGTGTAAAAACCGATTTTATATTTCTTGTTATAATACCCTGAACGATTTTTGGATTCAAGTGTACGATATGGCAGTTTATCAAAGGAGAAAATCACCTGGTAAAAATATATACATATATAACAGAGCAAGTTAGCTTTCTGTAGCAATAAAAAAAACATTGGTGATTACAAATTGAAACTCACTTTAGACAACACTTGCCGACAAATGGGACACTCATTCTGCTCGCAAAGTACACGCAAACGTGTGGAGCACTCATAACAAATGGGATGATCACATTCACCAATGGAGTAGATTTCCACTTCTTTACAACAAAGTACACAAGCATCATGTTCCGTTTCTTCACTTGATGGTTGTTTGTTTGCGTTGTTTCCAGAATCATTAGCAGATTTTTCACCTGTACTCATTTTGGACAAATATAAAGCAACAGCTGCTTAAGTCGAGTGAAGGGCAGGTGTTATAGCACAAATATATCTTATCGAACGGGCTTGTTATCCGTTGGCAGTGAGCAGCCACCGTCACTTTCAAAATGGCAAATTACCAATAAATACAATACAGATATTTATAATAAACAATTGTCAACGAAACACAAGTTTCTTTTTGTTAAAAGAAGTTGCACAAGTATCTAAATTTCTAGTTAAATTGGTGTAAAATACGCAGTAAACGAACAACACGTTGATGAAATTGTACAACTTTGTAAAATCCAATTTGACAGTGTGGATGACGTGGAATTTGAAAGTGATGCCAATTAAAGTGCACAAATCTATTTGCAAATAACATTTTATATAATTTGACTGAATTAGTATAGTTAAAATAAAACTAAAATTTTTCTTCATTTTCATTAAATGTGCAGATATGCAGTTGTGACAGCAAATTCAAGAAAAATGTTATAACACTAAAAGAAGCACTCAATTTCAACTTGTGTGAATACCTCAATTGGAATCCATCGAAGAATGCGGAATGAAGCGCCGCCGTTATGTTTTGTTTTATGACGGCGAAAAAAGTGATTAAATGAGAACGGCGCGCCACTTTGTGAAGTCGAAATCTGCCATGGCAAATTGTTGTTCACTGGCATTCACTAAATTTTCGTTTTTCGGTCGAAGTACACACGTGTTAAAACGGTTGCAGTTGACGTCGGCATATCAAAAGTTCGCTATAATAAATCCTGAAAATTACTCACAGTCTTTTCAGAAGCGTTTAATTTCACATTCTATAGCATTATCTCAAGTTTCGAAACAGATCAAAGAGAACAAGAACAGCTATAAAATGTCGGAATATACAATCATCGAAAAAGGAGCACCTAACTCAACTAATTACAGCATCTACATAAGTAACTATATTGACCACATAGATATGTAGTTTAACATAAATTATTATAAACAGTTGACCTTTGCTTATTTAAACATCCTATTAAGTCGGATTGTTATATAATACAAATATTGATAAGCCGGTAGTAGTTTTTAATAGCATTATGAAATAATTTATTGGGTGCAATTGATTGGTACCGACTGGGTCAATTTTAAAATAATTTATTATGTGCGTGAAAACTATTTTGTCAACTCTTGGTTAATTTAATCTTTCGAATCTAAGCTTTAAAGGATAGTATTAGATATGTTCTTATTAATTTACTACTTATTTAGAAAATTCGGCTGGAACTATCGTTTCGCCCTTGCACGACATTCCATTGTATGCCAATGACACGAAAACCATCCTTAACATGGTTGTGGAAATTCCTAGATGGACAAACGCAAAAATGGAGGTAAACAAAATAAATGTCTAATAGTAATTGCAATTTGTAAGCGTGCATTACCCCACTTTGACAGGGTATAATAAATGCGCATGTTGCGTGCAGCTTGTTTCATCAGCAAATAAATAATTTTTTTTTAATTATAGATTAGCACAAAGACCCCACTGAATCCCATTAAACAGGATGTTAAGAAGGGTAAACTGCGCTTTGTAGCTAACTGTTTCCCACACAAAGGTTACATTTGGAACTATGGCGCATTCCCACAAACATGGGAGAATCCTGGACATATCGAGCCATCCACCGGCTGTAAAGGTGATAATGACCCAATTGATGTTTTGGAAATTGGTTATCGTGTTGCAAAACGTGGTGAAGTAATACAAGTTAAGGTATTGGGTACAGTTGCGTTGATTGATGAAGGTGAAACCGATTGGAAAATTATTACTATTGATGTCAATGATCCATTGGCTGAAAAAATGAATGATATCGGCGACGTTGATAAATATTTCCCAGGTCTATTGCGCGCCACTGTCGAGTGGTTCAAAGTAAAATATGCGCAAATCGAGTTGGTACACATATACTAATTCACCATTTACTTGCAGATCTACAAAATTCCGGATGGCAAGCCCGAAAATAAGTTCGCTTTCAATGGAGATGCCAAATGCGCTGCTTTTGCCAACAATATCATTGAGGAAACAAACAAGTTTTGGCAAGGTTTAATTACAAAGGAATTGGACGGTGGCGAAATTTCAATGTAAGTACTCAATGTCGATTTGTGAATGAATTGAATTTTTCAATTATAATCTTTTAATTTTGCAGCACTAATACATCAAACAGTGATACACCTGGATACATTAAACTTGAAGAAGCTGAACAAATTGTTTCGTCAGCACCTGAAGGTGGTGAGCCCGAAGAATTGTCGGATACAGGTAAGATTGCATACATCAAAAACCACTTATAAATTATGCACGCTTGCCTGCTTGTAATGTTCCTTATTATTAACTGCACAGCTGTAGAAAATAATCACAAAGAGACACTCTATATATTTATTACTTTATAATTATCAATTTCCTATAGCTAAAACTATACAAAAATGTTTACTACTTTTTGAAACTCTCTTGGTAGTTTGTGTTGTATATATGCATTCAAAGTGAATTTAGTTCTTATAAATGTTCGCAAATATATTTATTTTGTATATTCTTAGTTGTTGTTATAAATAATAAAACATGTTTTTGGAATAAAATTGCTTTTTCTTTTTTCTTGCAGTTGATAGATGGCATTTTGTACATTTGAAGTAAGGCAAAAATTCTGTGATACAGTGACACACTGGCCTTACAAACAACGCTGGCGTCGGGCTATATATTTTCCATTCAATAAAATAAAAGTGTAACTATTCGTAAATATGCTATACACATTACCAATAAACTTATATATGTGTGGGCATACATAAAAATGTTTTCTTTAATTATTATAGTAAGTCTAGTTCCTTGCGAAGGATGAAAATATTTTGGGATTAAACACTAAATTTAGAGAACTTCATATTAATTTTTCGTACATTTCGGTTTATTTCTTAATAATTAATACAATATTATACTTAAACTCCTTTAAATATTTTAATTGTTATTTTATTTTCAAAATAACGTAATGTTGAAATCAGCTGTATGAAAATTCGATAACATATTTTTAACAGTTCAATTTCTTGCCATCGATGTTTTTATCATTTATCGGTCTTAGTTTAACAAAAAGTTCGATTTTTGTTGTAACGGCGAAATTCTACCGAGTTGACGGTCCTTGGCCAGATAAAAATTCCGTGACCGGTCCGGCTACGTAGACCCGACTGTCGTGGGACCTTCAATTAATATTATTAAAATATTGCAAATATATTTTCAAATTTGATAATTCGAAAACGTAAGCGTAAAAAATTCTAGTACCAGAATTTTTGTAGGCAAAAGCAGTGCATAGTTCTTGGTAGCCATAAATGACATCGATATAAAATTGTCTGAGCTAACTTTTCGCCGGCTGATTTTGACAGTTATGTACTTAACTTTATCTGTGACTTAACTTTAACCCTTGACCACGGTAGAGGAGCCCTTGACTAAACAAGTGTATATTCGGTACGTATAACGTTCCACTGTGTTCGTCAGATCGATTCTGCACATTAAATTTAAATAGTGTTGTTTTAGCGTAAGTAAGAAAATACATATGCAAATAAATTGTGAAAATGTGTGCTTTTATGTCCAACTATCTAAATTTTAGATTTAGAATAAATTTCAAGAAATATACATATGTACATTTTTATGTACATATTATTTTGCTCTAAATATATTGACTTTTGGTTTTGTGATAACGTAGAGCAGGTCATTAATGATACTAATATAACTCAGTAATTAAGTTTACAATACCACTATAAAAATGTACGTGCATACATATGTACATACATTAAATTGTAAACTCGTATACACGTTGTACTGTACTGGAATTATCTTCTAATAGTGATATTTTTCTAGATTATTGTAATTCGTGGCACAACTATGACATTTTGAAATTTTCTTTAAAAATATTGGCGAAGATACGAGTAAATAGCTTTTCTACAATTTTCAGAATCAAAAATGGCATCTCCACAATTACGTGAAGCGATCGAGCATTGGATGAAGTGGGATAAATGCGAGAAAACTCTATCCGAAATAAAGTCGCTGGAACAGGCCGAAAATTGGAAAAAATTAGACGAACTTCTGAATACTCGACTAGCATTTGGCACTGCTGGTTTGCGGGGCAAAATGCGGGCTGGCTTCAATGGTATGAACGATTTAGTCATAGCACAAACAGCACAAGGCTTATGTACTTACATTACGGAGCAAATTAGCGATACTTTTCGGAAACAGCGTGGCATTGTTTTCGGCTATGACGGCCGACATAACAGTAAACGGTTTGCGGAGATCTCGGCAAATGTTTTTATCCGTGCTGGGTTTAAGGTTTACCTATATAGATGTTTAGTTGCCACCCCTTTAGTACCCTATACCATAAAACATTTCAAATGTCTGGCTGGCGTAATGGTAACTGCTTCACACAATCCAAAAGATGATAATGGCTATAAAGTGTACTGGAATAATGGAGCACAAATCATATCGCCACATGATAAAAACATACAGAAAGCTATACTGGCGAATCTTGAGCCATGGGTAGACACTTGGAATACAGAGAATTTATATAACTCGGCAATTCTTCTTGATCCGAAAGAGGCAATTAAGACTTACGTGGATAAAGTGCGTGAAACATTGCCACTATCCTTTATTGAAATAAACAGTCAAAGCAACTTGCGTTTAGTTTACAGTGCAATGCATGGTGTGGGTTATCCTTTTGTGAAAGATACATTCGAAGCAGTAAAATTACAACCTGTTATAGCTGTGGAAGAACAAAAGGATGCCGATCCAGAGTTTCCAACTGTAGTATTTCCAAACCCGGAAGAGGGTAAAAGCGCATTGGAATTGTCAATTAAAAAAGCTGACAGTACCGGTTGCTCCATTATACTTGCCAATGATCCAGATGCCGATCGATTGGCTTTGGCTACGAAAAATCCAAATACCGGCAAGTGGAAGGTAAATATGTGGAAATTTTAGCAAAAGCATTTTGTAAAATACTTTTATTAGGTTTACAGCGGCAATGAAATCGGAGCACTGCTCGGTTGGTGGGCTATACATCTCTATAAACATACACATCCAGAGGGTGATCTTTCTAATTGCTATTTTCTTGCCAGCACTGTAAGCTCTAAGATACTCAGGGCTTTTGCCGAAAAGGAAGGTCTGCATTTTATTGAAACCCTCACGGGTTTCAAGTGGATGGGCAACGAGACGGACAAGCTCATTAACAGTGGAAAAACGGTATTATTTGCTTTCGAAGAGGCTATTGGTTTTATGTTCTCGACTAATGTCTTGGATAAAGATGGCGTAAGCGCTGCTTGCCATTTAGCTTCTATGGCTTGTTACCTTGAGGCGAAAGAAAAAATTTCATTCGATGAGAAACTACAAACTATATACAAGGAATATGGATTTCATTACAATAAAACATCTTACTTCTTTTGCTACGAACCACCAGTTATTAAGAAGATTTTCGAACGTCTACGTTATTTCGCTGGTGCATCGAAAACGTACCCGTCTAGTATACTTGAGGGAAAATACAAAATTCGATATATACGCGATTTAACCAATGGTAAGTTGAGAGAAGTCTTCAAAATAAAATTTGAATATTTAACAAAAAAATCGAAAATTCTTAATAGGCGTTGACACATCACAATCTGATGGTAAAGCCATTTTACCCGTCAGTGCCAGTAGCCAAATGATTACGTTTACTTTTGATAATGGTCTAGTGATTACACTGCGCACCAGTGGCACTGAACCAAAAATCAAATATTATGCCGAAATGTGCGCACAACCGGGACAAGAAGATTTTGATGGTCTAATCAATACCACGAATGAGATGGTAGCAGCTATAGTGCAAGAATTTTTGCAGCCAGATGAGAATAACCTAACAGCCAAGTCAGATTGAAGTCTTTATTACGTCCAACAAATAATTGGAGCAAAAAAGTATTGATTTTTAGTTGTAATAAGTGGAAAAGGAAAAATCTCAATTCTGCTAAGGGCATTTCTTATTAGACGCACACAACTTATATCCCACTCAGGTTTCATTACGTCATCTTAAATAATCATAAATAACATTCCGAATAACGCGATCGCGGAGATTACGCTTGTTTACCAGTAAACAGCGATAATAGAAGAATGTCTTTGGTACATTATTTGATATTATTTATTGCGCACACATACGAATATAAGTATGTACGTGTTTATATATCGTATGTAATTATGATTAAATTATTAATAACAACTTCTACTAGAACCATGGTATAGAACTAAGGTTATGATTTTATTTTAATTTTTGTTTTCTACACAAATTCCATTGTTTTACCAAAGGTACGCGATTTTTTAAGCTTGATATTGCTGGACAAGAAGAAAGTGTAACAATATACATAAATGTGTAATCTCGGTTCTCACTTAACAGACAGAGCGAATTAGACTCCTTTGTAGTGATTTATTATTATACTGTTGTTGTTGTTTGGTTGTAACAAATATCTAAACCCTGTTTGGTGATAATAATTGTATTTAACGTAATATTGCCGGACAAGAATAAAGTGTATCAATATAAAAGTATAATCTTGGTTCTCATTTACAAATGGATCGAATTAGTCTTTACTACAATGGATTATTATAATATATAATACGTATATTATACATATATTAAGGGTATTATATCTTCGGTGCAGCCGAATTTAACATATTGAAGAACAAAGTTTACGCTTTTGTTACCCCCTTGTATGCAATTAAGTTACATAAAAACTGCTTCTTAAGACTATCCACGGGATAGAAACCGTGGCGTAAAGAAATCCAAAACTGGGCCAAAACAGGCTAGCCTTCACAAAGCGTAAGTTTTTACATTCAGCTAAAAAGGAACAATTACTTTTATTATGTTCGTCTTGGCGAATTAGATGACGAGTTCGAGAAAAAAGAAGCATTTCAGTCCGACGAGAGGCGTAATTAATAATTATATACATATGTAAATACATTATAATCTAGCGGAAAGTAACCAAGTGCACCTCATCCGGGTACCCGGTCACAAAGGTATAGTCAAGAACGAACTGAACTCGAGCGCTCCACAGCATTCACTAAAATTTTAGGTCCTAAATCCTTCATCGCGATGGTCTTCATACCATAAAGAAGCTGTAAGGAAGAAGGAGTAGACAGAGAGAGGTATTGGCAAAATATCCAAGACATGTGCCATGCCAATTTGCTAATGTGGGGCTATAACCTCAGCAGGTTTAAATCAGGCTATTAAGGCTTTGTACACTAGCTACTGTACGCTGGAGAAGCACTTGTATAACATGGGACTAGCTTCTTGTGCAAATTGCCGGTTCTGTGAGAGGAAGTCTGAAACTCCAGAACACTTGCTAATGGACTGCTTAGCAGTCTGCAGACGCAGGATAAAGACCCTTGGATCCATGTTTCCAAATAGGAATCACAACGCTTCAGTAGTACCCAGAAGTATATTGGAATTTATCAATATGCTGGGGCTAGGTGGGTCGTTGCGACTTAGGAGAGGTCGCGATGCATTCCTCATCTATTTATCTTATCGATGTATATAAATTAAAATCAATTATTAATCTCAAATTAGAAATATTTAATTTTTCAAAATTTGAGTTTTCAAAAATAACTCGCTGAACTTTTTAAAATTTGTCTGCTTTTATTCGTGTAAATTTTCAAAATGCAAAAATTAAGATTTCATTTATTTGTTAAATAATTTTTATTGATATAAAAATAAGCGATCCACAGGCCATTGTAACGCAATATGAGTATATCTACGCGAAAATAAATATAAATAAAAAATAGGTCGGTAGCGCAACGCAAACCGGTAATACAGGCGCACAGTTTGTGAATATGGGAGGGAGTCTTAGCATATAGTGTTTTTAAGCAGCCATATAATATTTGATAAATTTATGCTTAACTAGTTAAATACTAATAAATAAATAGATGTATATATTTGTTTTATGTTTGCAACAATGCCATTACAAATAATAAGAGCTTCTTAAAATGAAAAATAAGTAATTAGCTAGAAATAAGTAGGAAAATTCGCACTATAAACATTTGAAAGCTTATAAATATATTTAAATATATGTTGGTATGCACATACATGCACGTTTATATAGTACATGCATTAGAAAATAACGCCCAAACAAGCATGCATATATAGCATGAAGTATCCGTATAAAAAATTTATGATTTTTACCTTACGTTAGAGTATTTGTTATGCTTAACTAGAAATTGGTTTTTTGTTTATAGTAATACAATTCATCATGAATTAGTAAATGCTTTTGAGTGTAAAATACTTAATTCTGTTATTTATGCGTAGTCAATGCATGTTTGTAGGTATGTTAATTGTATAAAATCTCATATAAAACTGGCAGTTGGGCAGTCTCCAACAATATATGTATTTATGATTTATTTGTCAGCATTTCCTGTTAGTAACTCTTAAATATACCGAGTTATAATTTCACTTTAGTTTAAGTTGTTGAAGGGAGATTGTTTTTTTTAAGTTACTAATTAAATTGCAGATTAGATTAGTCGATTATGTAGAGAACTTTGCCATTTGCGTAAAGGAGACTTTTTGTGTACTTTTAATTTAACTATTATTTCAGATTTTTGTCAACATAACATAGTCTTTAAACAAACATGTATCTATGTATGCGTAGTGAGAATTGAAAAACTTATAACTACATTCTTATTTCATATACACTATATTATCTATATATAATATTCGAAATTTGTTTTCGAGTGCTTATATAATATATTAAGTATTTATAAAAAAAATAATTAAAAAAATTAAAATGAATAACTGAAAAAAATAAATAAAATTAGAAAATTAAAATAAAAAAAAAATATTAATTAAAAACGCAAAAAACTTAAAATTTTATTTACGAATTAAAAAATCAAATAGAATAAGATAAGGCTAATAGATACATATGTAGATTGATAATGGTAATTAAAAAAATAAATAAATAAATAAAACAATAATAATATTTTTTTAATTTTAATTAAAAACGCAAAAAATTGAGAACTTTGTTCGCAAATTAAAAACGCAAAAAATATTTAAAATTTTGTTTACGAATAAAATAAATAGAATCAAGATAAAGCTAATAGATTGAAGCCTTAAAGCCAACATTTTACACGCCGTACAGTTTATTTTGAGTCCATAAAATAAGTTGGCATATGCACACTTTTAGCGTAATTAAATAAAAAATTACAGATATTACCATATTTTAAAATTCTCCATTCTCTGTCTGTTTCTATTTCTATGTTTCTTAAAAAAGCTATTTAAAACCCCTAATACTTACACCCAATGTGAGATTCTTAAAATTAATGCATTATTACTTTTTGGCTGTCACTATTAATACTTCGGAAATACGATAGGATTATACATAGAACAGCGTTGATATTACTTATTTGATATGTGTGCGTGTCAATGATTAGGATACACTGGGAATAGTGAGCATTTTGAAAATGTTTAGCCAACAACAACTTCCATTGTTGCGGGTTTATAATATATATATGTATGTAAGTAAGAGTAGATAGTATGAATATGTAGTAGACCGCATGAGATTGAGATTGGCACCTATACAAACATGTGTAAATATGAGGATTGCGTTACATTGCTGTGCGTCGGTGTCGGTGTCATATTTGCAGTCGTTTGCTGTCATACCGATGTTTCAGAGTTTAATTTCAGTACAAATTTATTGCTTTTTGGATCGACAACCTCTTCGGCAATATTAAAATGCGGCAACTTGTGTATGGAGACTAAGAGTGAGACATCGTTTTGTATCAGTTGGAATGTACATTCGTTTGAGACTGGTCGTGATACAAGTTCATCACAAATTAACGACCACGATTGTACCCAACGGCGTTCCTTTTCGCTTTGCAATACTGGCGACTCTGTTAGGTATGGCTCAAGGAATGCACGTGGCGACAGATCGTGCTTGAGACAATGCGCCAAGTGCTTTAATATACTTTCGAATGTGTGTCGTGGTTGTTGTCGTGTGACGCGTAAATATTTTTGCAGGGCACGCGCCATCGATGGAAATACCGCTTGTGCCGCTTCTTGCGGGTCAAGTGGCACTGCTGGTGCGGGTTCATTGTGTATGCGTTTGATATGCGTAAATGCCTCTTCTGCGGCTGTGATAAGGCGCGCACGCCGCTTTTTGACACGGCGTTCATATTCGTGTTCCTCGTAGAAGCGTTCATTGTGTGATGAATCGCGTCGGCGTGCATTGGCCGCTAATACGGCACGACTTTGACTCTGCTGTTGTGCATTATTAACACCATCAACTTCGTAGTATTTAAAACTAGTGGAGATTTTATTGCGTTGTGATTTTGAAATCGGTATGCGCTCTAGATACGGATTAAATATCGGAAAGTCTACGTAATATCGCTGAAGTACCCAAATAGCTGCACGCTGTATACTCAATTGACCCAGCATATAAGAGCGGGATGTACCATCTGGTGAACGTATAATCTTGACATAATACATGGGTTGTTGATGGCGTAGTTCGAGTAAAACTACAGCAATATAGTGTATGAAGAGCAGCGTATCTACCAAATTTGTTGCATAGGCAACTAGTGATTTGTAATTAACTGCATCACCACCTGTTTCCACCACCACTTTGGCGCCATTAGTGACCTTTAAAATTAGAGAACAATTATAAATTGATGAACATGTTCAAGTGACTGGCGACATTTACCTGCACCATATAGAACAGCCAATAAGCAAATGTGCAAATGGTGACAAGCAACAGCACAACAGCACGATACAGGAATATTCGTGGCATAGTAGCGGCTGAGCGACGCATAAATAGCGCCCACAAGCCGATTGCCAGTAGTATAAGTCGTGCAGTTAGTGACACCAGCAAGCCTTTACATTCGCTACTACATGCTAAGAGTTGTGTGCGCACCGTTTGCGTGAGTTCGGCGTGATCGAAAGCAGATGGAAAGAAACCCATGCGTGGCATTACCACCATGGCTACCGGCGAGAAGAACGATACAAATCCTAGTAAGAGTGAAAAGGCTGATTCCAAACGTCGTCGACAAGCAAATCCAAAACTCGTATCGTTTTCTCGATGCCATGCATTATTAATGTCTTCCATAGATATGCTTTGTTCTGATGTATTGCCAGTAACTGCTGTTGTGTTTTCACCCCAATTTTCGTCTTGCGGTAGTATTTGTACCTCGATTATTTCTTGACCATCGCGATTCTCTTCACCTTTGGAGGACATTCATAATTTTCTAGCATTTCATATTGTCATGTTAGTTACCTGTCATATTTACGCTCGTTTGAAACGGTGCCATATCGCCACGTTGGTGCTTACCACTTGATTTTGTATGTCCACTACGATGCGAATGCCTTGTGCGATCCCGATGATAACCGTTATTTACAGTGCCACCTCCGCCGTTATTACCTAAACCACCGCCGCCAGTGCTAGAGCTGTTATTATTATTGTGATTGCGAGAACGTCTAGATCGTCCGCTGTGTTCTGACTTAACAGATTCGTTTTCCATTGCAAACACCGCCAACACAGCGGTCAACAACGCAAACACACACTCTTGTAGGCGTGTGCCGTCCGCCCGATAACTTTTCGATCCTGACTATTTTTGCAATTAAATACTTTTTTTTACAAATAATAGGAGGCCAGAGTTAGAAATAGTTATTTTTTTTTTGTTATGATGTTGCATATAACTTTATTTTGTGTGAAATTGGTTTGAGGGATGTTTGGGAAAATTCAGACTTTTTTCTTTGCCTCGGTATTCGTTTTCTTGACGTTGCACTACATAACTCATGTAAAATTCCAATTAGGAGCCGTATTTTATTTAACTAAATTTGTGCACCTTACACCACAAGTAATTGCTTTAAATTTTTACTAAACTACTTTTTAGCTTAATAACTCATTTCATTTTTAATTCTAAAAATTAAACAATTGGAATGGAGATGAAAAATGCCATTAAAACGAAAAGCAGAAAAAACACTCCTATTTTTCGCTCAACTGAGTTCTATTTCCCACAAGAAAGTGTTGTATTTTTTATTTTCCCTTTCCTTTCTTCTTTAAATATGGCCAGAGTCATTTATTTTATGCATTCTAAACATCACAAGAAACATGCGATACGGCAGCCTTATTCAAACAGATGATTTTATGTTTTGTTTTCGCTTGAAAATTTGTTAATTTTATAATATTTTAATTATTATTTGTTTTAAAAACAAGATGTCGATCAAAGAGTCTAAAATAATACTAAAAGAAGTTCGTGAAGACATCAAAAGTGAGAAGTTCAATGATGCGATAGAAAAGTGTGAAGTATGGGGATAGATAGAGAACAATCAACAAGTAAATTATTATTTAATACTGTTATTTATACACAGGCTTTGCTTAAAGATGAGCCTAAGAATTATATGGCTTATTTACTGTTGGGAGCAGCTTACCAAACGAGTAATAAAATAGAGGTTTGTATTGTTATTATATGAGGAAATTATTAGGATCTTATATATTTACAATTTATTTACATATTATTTTTAGGCGGCCAAATGTTTACGAAAGGCGGTAGAACTTTCACCGGCTGCACCAACTGTTGCACTCCAGGGACTAGCTAATTGTGCACCGCTAGATGAACTCCCCAAAATCTACGACCAATTAATAGGTTTAGTTCCGTAAGTTTAAAGCACAACAGTGAAACGATCAATATTAAGTAATTAATCCGTACCCTAAATACCATATGAATAAATTACTTTTTTCAGTGAAAAATCTGCATTTTATTTTGAGAAGCTTTACGCAGCTGGGCTAAACAACAGGAGTGTTGCAGAAGAGTGTTTTAATATTTTCAAACGTGAATTAGCACGAAATGATCAAAATGGAGAACGACATCCACTAGTTTTGAAATACTTGGCTCGAATTTGGATCTTATTTGACTTTGATGTGCAAGTTGGAGAAGAGTCCGTGGTAAGTTTTGAATGCGATTTCCAAATGAATACATGTACAATGCCGCCTATTGACTTTGTTGCAGTATAAAACGGCTTTGGAAAAACTAATTGCAGACCCACAAGATGATCAACAACTGAATGCTTATAAGCGATATCTGAAACTACTGTACAAACAACAAAGCTATGCTAATTGCTTTAAGCATGCATGTGAAGCGACCAAAAAATATCCTGAGGATATTTACGCCTTTGAATGGGTGTGTAAAATTTACTGTGAATTTCGTGATGTGTCTATAGCGTGCTTAAACGAAGCGCAGCAAACGATAGAACACTATGTCGATGCATTGCTACAGTTAAATCCGAATGCCAGTTTAGGATTACTCATTCGTGGCATTAAACAGTTTGAACAAAAACAATATGTAGCGGCACGTGATCTATTATATCGCGTACAAGAGTTACAACCGAAATATAGCATTGCCTTAGAATTGTTGGCGCGCGTAGAAATGTTAATTGGTGTATGGGGTTTGGCATTGCCAATATGGAAATCAATTGGAAAAGATCATTCCATTGAGTATGCCCTTTGCTTATCCCATGTTAGCAGTAGCAAAGAACAGTTGCAAGAAGCAATTGAGTTGTTAAAGGAACTTGAACCAAATGAGGAAGCAACAACGGCCCTGGCCAGGTAATTGGTGCACACACAAATATTTAGCTTTCAAACTGATTTACTTGTGTATTATTTAATTCAGTTGTTATTTTAAAATGGGCGATACGGATAAATTAAAAGAACTGAACCTAAATACACTACAAAAGGCGGAGTTTCTCTTGTAAGCATTGTTATTATAGTTTTATGAACAATTTTCACGCTAACTATCTCAAATATTTCTAGGGCGCCTGAGGATGCGTTAAACTTACTGCAAGCCTCCAGTGATACGGAAACGTTTGATTGCCTTTTCTTACTCGCTAAATTGCATCTACAATTGACTGACTATGCTTCTGCTTTGAATTGCATGCTTAAAGCGACGCGTTTACAGCCTTACAGTTCGGAATGCTTTCATTACCTCGGAAAAATCTATTACATCACAAAGGATTTTGTGCGTGCACGTAAATGTTTCGAAAAATGTGTGAATTTGAATCCGCTGTGTGAGAGTGCTGTTAATAACCTGAGCGCTATTTACCAACAACTAGGAGAAGAGGTAAAGTTACGCCTTAAAGGCACCACCCTTTTCAATGAGTAAAACTTTTTTTATCGACTTAGTTAGTATTAAGCAGAAAACTTTTTAAAGGAGTGGCTAATTTATTAATTTGAAAATGCACGAAAGACAGTTGTTGTTATTATAACAGCCAGATAATTTCCATTTTTCAAGTTTTTTTATGTTTGTGAACAATTTTCATTTCACAGGACTTGAACGTTGCACTCTTGATTAATACGCTGAAATATATGAAAACTGATGATTCTAAGCGCATACAATACAAGCTGGGCTTACATTATTTCAATGTTAAAAAGTGGGATGAGGTGTGTATTCACAGTGAAATAATTTGAAGAAAAATTAACATTCGATTTTTTTTCTGCAGGCCATTCAATCCTTTCGCACTGCAATCAAGCTTGATGTGAATTGTATGAGCTATTGGGAGTCTCTGGGGGATGCTTACTCTGAGCGCGGCTCGTATTACTCTGCTATACGTGTTTTTCAAAAAATACTAGAAATGTGTCCTAGCAACATTTATGCCAAGCTGCAAATGGCGCTGCTAAAATCGGTACAATACCACACATTTAATATAAGTCATTTTCACATAACTTTTTTTCTCTTTAGACCATTCGCATGTATCCCGAGGCCATAGCCGACTTCGACGAATTATTGCAAACACATCCCGATTACTTGCCTGGCTTGAAAGGTGCCGCTGAAGCACATATTGGCTTGGCGAACAATATGAAATTGGAGCATTTATATGGACGCTGCAAAGATCACCTACAATTGACGGTTAATCATTTGCAACGGTAGTTTTAAAATCTGACTTAAAAATGTTCGTTAAAATTTTCTTATGTGACTGCTCCTCCAACTAGTGCTTTCTTGTCTGCAAACAATCAAAACATGTTTTGGCTGTGGCGTCTTACTGCAAATGTATTTGTGCAGACTGCGCGCATGCCCAGCTCTTTGGCATACTTGGAGGTGTCTGGCAAGCTGGCTAAACTGGAAGAAAACACGGCGATTTTATCTAGAAAGGACCTCTTCACTTTAGCTGCAAGGTTTGTACGACTTTTTTGTTACAACTATGCAACATTAATTAATTATACTTGGCGAATTTCTCTCTCTCTTTGCTTATTTGTTTTACAGGTTTTACACCTGCGCCATCAAGTTGAAATCGAACACATTTATCTGGTATGAGTTCGCCTTATGCTCTTATTATTGCGCCATATATTTACCTGACGAGGCGTCTACACAATTGGAACTAGCTACCAAAGCCTGCAAAATGGCCATAAATGAGCAAGGTGGTCGTTGGCAAAATTGGAATTTGCTCGGCGTAATAAATCTCCATGAAGGTATGTCACCATATATTTTTATACCCTAAAGTGAGTACTAGTGAGACCCGTATGCTCTCAGTTAAGGAGCATAATGAACACCTCTCCAAGCAGTTTCAGCTAGAGTGGAGCCGGTTCCTAGGAGCATCAAAAGGTTCTTCCTCAACTACGTCTACGACATAAGACTTCGGACACAACTAACTTCAGACATGCACTGGCCGCCATTCACAGTGGAGCCATTAATACCTTCACCCACTCTCTCTCGGTGATTGGCGTACTTGGAGTTAAACCACCACTCGTTGCAGACGAAGAGCTTAATTGCCGCGAGAAACGAAAGTGACCCTTGCGCAGCTTTGTTCTGGTTACTGTAGCAGGTTAAACTCGTACTTTTCCAGAATAGACTCTGACATATCAAACATATGTCCAGCATGCAGAGAGTCCCCGCATGTCACTAGCCACCTCTTTGCATGCCTTGCTAACCCCACACATCTGACATCCTTCTCCCTATGGTCCGACCCCGTCGAAACAGCACGTTTCCTGGACCTACCGTTAGATGACGTCGATGACAACTTATCTAATCCTTACCATCCTAAAGGAGATTAGGTACCCGTTACAACAACAACAACATACCCTAAATAGGGTTTATTAACTTTGTCACCAAAATACATATGTATATACATATGTATGTCTGCGTCCGTCTGTCTGTATTAATGCGAACTAGTCTCTTAGTTTTTGATATATCAATTTGAAACTTTGAACACGTTCTTTTCTCCTCAAAAAGTTACTCTTTAATGGCAACCTCCGATATCGGACCACTACAGCATATATCTGCCATACAAACTTAACGTTGAAAATCAAGTTATTGTATGAATAACTTTTTTATTTGACAAGATATCTGCACGAAAATTGGCATTTATTATTGTTTCAAGTTAGGCTGCAATCTCTGGATGAATTGTTCAGATCGGACCACTCTGGCATATATCTGCCATACAAACTGAACGATCAAAATCAAATTTTTCGGTGCAACTGTCGTTAACGGATTTTCTTATTTTGACTTTTATTTCTATAATTTACTTTATAGCGGTCAATAACTTGCCCTTGGCACAGCACTGCCTCATTCAGGCGCTTACGCTCGATCGCAAGTCGTTTACCACTTGGACTAACCTCGGTGTACTCTATTTGAAGTTGAACGAAATAAAACTTGCGAATCAGGCATTTCAGCGGGCGCAGCAAGCGAGTCCCATTTATGGAAATGCATGGATTGGACAGGCTATGATTGCTGAAGCCATCGGTGAAGAGGAAGAAGCTTTGGATCTCTTCAGACATTGTCAGCAGTTTGAATACCACGCGGAGTCCTCATTAGGTTATGCCCACTGGGTGTGCAACATACTGACAGATGAGAAAACACGCAAAATACCGCATTATCGTCATGCTATCGACAGCATGTATGCAGATGTGGTGGCACTAGATGCGATTAACTGGTAATAACATTGAAATTAACTGGAAACGCAATAATTTTTGGAAACATTTTCAAACTTCACACACAAATATAGGCACATAGTAAATGAGGAGAAGGCCGCCACACCCGCTGCGCTCTCTTTCCAAGGTTTCCTCAATATACGACAGAAGAATTATAGTCTTGCCGAGCGTGCATACCTGCAGGCTGTTGAGCACACTGCATCAGGTGCAGATCGCGATAAGTTGTTGACAAATTTGGGTTATCTGTACTTAGCCATAAATCGACCGAATGATGCTATAAACGTTTTCAATCGCATAACACACGCCTCGTTTAAGGCCATAATTGGTTTGGCGTTGGCATTCGTGCGTGCTGGCCAACATCAGGAGGCATATTCGGTATACAATTCGGTGCTGAAGAGTTTGTCCGACAATAATGATGATAAGGCCGGCATGATATTGGTGGCAATGGCGGCCATGGTGTACGCCTCGCAAGGCGAAGCCGACACGAAAACAATTTTGTATCAATGGTCTGTTGTGCTTTGTTTTTGTTAACACAATTTCTCACATATTCTTATTTCTTTAGCATTCTGTTGAAAAACTCGCCTATACAAGCATTATATTCCGCCTGCGCTTTGGGTATTCTACATCAAGACAATCAGTTAACAACAACCATACTGACAGAGCTAAAAAAATACGAAAACTGCGAGGCCCACTGCGCACATATTAGCTACTTGACGGCGCAACACTATGCAAGTGTTGTAAGTATGCTTTTAAAGTTGTTGTTTGTTCTGTTCACTAATTATGTTATCTATCAAAACTCAATGTGTCACAGCAACAAATACGCAAAGGGCTGACTTACCTGCTGACCCGTGTGCATATTTTTCCAAATAACTCCGAACTGCGCAAAGTGTTGGCTAATTATCTATTGGACCATTTCAGCCATGCAGCACAGTTCCAAGTGGCCACAAGCCAAATCGCGCTGAGCTCAATTAGCCTATTGCATCGCAATAAAACACAAAAGTGCGATAAAGGATTTAATTTACAAATTTACCTCTCTTTCATGCATTTTTTTGAATTTTTAGAAGCGACTGCGTTGAGGATTCTAAATTGCTGCTGATTGCCAGTCGAGCTTTGAGTGCCGTTAACAAGACACGTTCGCTAAAATTAATACAGCATGCTATACGTCTGCATCCGCAAAATAAGAGTGCCTGGCAGGCGCTGCAGGAGGTGCAATGATATGTATTTTGACTGTTTTAGTTGAATTTGAAACCGATTGTACAACTGTTACACGAAAAAGCAAGTGGTAATATTAAAACATATTTTATAGCATGAAAAAGATACATGAGACGTTCCGTTAAGTTCTTAGTATACAGAAAAAATACGAAAAGTTTGGAAAAAGTACAATCTATTTGTGAATACTCTTAACCCCTCCGAAAAATAAGTTTTCCGGAGTCTGCAAAAAACAAGCCTCCGGCGTTTGACTTTCTCAATTTTATAAATAACAGGGAAAAATGTTAACTACGCTTACCACGAAGCTTTAATACTATTCACAAATGTAAGAGATTCCTTACCAGAACTTTGATCGGCCAGTTTGTATGGTAGCTATATGCTATAGTTGTCCAAGATGAACAATTTCTTTGGAGAATGTGCCGTTGCCTTGGACAATAACCCATGTCCGTTTCCACGACAGTCGGGTCTACTTAACCGGAACGGACCCGGATTATTGTCAGGCCAAGGACTGTCAACTTGGCAGAATTCTGCCGCTACAACAACAACAACAATAACCTATGTACAATTTCGTGAAAATCTTCCTCAAATCAAAAGGGTTCCATTCAAGTACTTGACCAGTAATAATTTCTTCGAAGATTGCACCATTGCCTTAAGCATTATCCCTGCCAATTTTCTTGAAGATATTTCATCAAATGAAAAATCTTTTCTTACAAGCATTTTATTCCAACCGTTCAGATTGTAAGATAGCCATATGCTATAGTGTTCCGTGATCGGACGTATATATATATTTTATAGTCTCCGATGTTTTTTTCTAGGCGTTACAAACTTTGTGGCAAACTCAAACCCTGTTCAAGGTATACAAAAAAGTCGCCCGTAGTCTAGTTTGACCAATTGGACTGTTTCGAAGTGTGGCCCCTTTGCTGTTGTTGTTGTTGTAGCGGCAGAAATCTGCCGAGTTGACACTCCTCGGCCGGATAAAAATCCGGGCGCATTTTGGTTACGTAGACCCGACTGTACTGAGAACGGTGTGGCCACTTTGTCTTGTAATTCGGCATAAAATATACTCAATAATTTGGCATTGTAGACCTTCTCTTGGTAGTTGATGTATATCACAGCTTCTGAACCCTAAAAAATTAGGGTCATCATCTTTCCTACCGACAGAATCTCCTTCTTCGGAGCGTGTTCGTCGAGAGAAATTCAATGTTTCCACTATTATTTGGTCTTCTTGTCCCGTCGAGGGTACAGCGCTACCGAGGCTTTTAGAGCGTTTTACTATCCCAGCTATCTAGCGCACCATTAACTGACCGTCTACAAATACGAAATTGTACACTTTTATTAGCCGTTAGCCTCCGTTTCCGAAGCGTGGATCATCGAAACCCGATATGCGATCTTGTTGAAACTTGTTAAACCAATTGGTTGGCAAACGAACGAAAAAATTTTTCGAACTCCGCTATAAGCTAATATGATATAGTGCTAGAAACACCCAAGATGGTCCTCACTCCTTGATCATGGAGCCGACTGCCGGTGGAAACGACAAATGGTGATTATATTAACTTTAACGGTGTTCAAATATTCGAAAATGGAAAGAAAAGGTGGAGAAGAACCTGGCTAAACTTGGAATCTCCAATTGGCGCCAAACAGCTAAAAAGAAGAACGGCTGGACTCGGCTATAACCGCCTAAGCGGTGTCTACACCAATTAAGAAGAAAAAGAACAGTACTTAACGCTGAGGTTTTTTATCGCCTGTCTGCTGACAGTCATTGCCTGCATAAAACTTCGGATGCTCTGTAAATCTTTTTCTGTAAGTTTGTAGTACTGTTAGTGACATCTATGCTAAATTTCACGTCAAAATATTCATTAGTATTTGAGATACGCGTCGTTTTGTCAGATTCTAAAAGTGAATTCTTCGATTTTTACTACGTCTGAATTTATTGATCAAAGAAGTGCGATAATGCACCATCTCATACTGCATTGGTTATTCGTGATCATTTCGTCACATTTTCAACTAATATCGTGCCGCAACCACCGCATTCGCCTGATTTGCCTTCGTGTAACTTCCGGCTATTCAGCAAATTCACATGACCACTCCGAGCACACCGATTTGATCCAATTGAGGATATAAAAGCTGAATCGAAGAAGGCTCTGAAGGCCGCCATGACGGAGGATTTTTCCAAGTTCTATGATGACTGGGAAATTCGTTGGTATAAGTGTATTTCAGCGGGAGGGGATTACTTTGAAGGAGATGAAATGTACAAAAATCACCTTTCAATTTGATCAGTGTTAGTTCAACAACTCTTACACCACAATGCCCAGTGAAAGAGTAAATACCGAGGTTTAATTTGCTCAACTACATTTCGAACTACACCATTTGTCAAAATAATGCGAATGCTCTACAATATACATATGTATATTCAATTAATTATTTTGTCTATTAATTAAAAAAGGTATAACACAAAACAAAAATCAACTCCCCACAGGTATGTATGTATGTTATGTATTTACAAGGACATTACTACAAAACTGAACGCTCAGTTACGTATGCTTGGTCATATTCTCCTCCAAAGCATTTTGAAAGCGTAAATATAACTGTTGCGCACCTTGCTCATTAATCTCTTCGTACTCCGGTAGTTCTCCACGCATGCGCTGCATCCACGCACAAATTTTCGGATATCTAAAACATTATACTTCAGTTAAGTTTACGTGTAAAGCAACCTTGGGCAACCTGACTTACCGCCGCTCCTCTATGGTCACCAACTTATGCAACGTAATGAGTGTGGTATTAATGGAAATATCCGCCAAAGTCAACTCCTCGCCGGCTACGTAATTGCTGCGAGACAGGAATCCCTCAAGGAAACTGTAGGCATTATGCGACAGCTCGATACTTTTACGATGATAATCGATATCGCCGCCGTACATTATGCGCGCCTAAATGTAGACAAGCAAAAGAAATGTGTATAAGCATGAATAAGCGCGGAAGATAACGTTTTCAGTTAAATTGCCACATACCACAAAATCTTTAATCACTTGAAACAGTACGCCGTCCTCATAATACAAACGTTCGTCCACAATGGCACGCTTTAAAAAGTCTTTCGGATATAAATGATCGTGTTGACTTTGTCCATACTGGTTCACCATATAGGTAATGATGGCGTGGCTGTCACACAACGGTACACCTTGATCGACCAGCACGGGTACAGTGTGTCGGGGATTTACCTTCAAGAACCAATCACTGTGATGCTCCTGTGCGGCATAGTTTATAGCTCTGCGGATCAAAAATAACAATTTTCATTGATTCTTCATGAATAGTGCTTTTTTGAAAGATAACAGTACAATATTTTCTGAATACTAGTTTGTATGCTAATAGCCACCTCTGTCGAAGACTACGTATTTTAGGCAGAATTATGTCATTTCATTTGACTTCAGGAAATGTCGAGAGCAAGGCGTAATTGAAACAGTGGGGCTGGACTAGGCTTTAATCTGGGGTTACCGCGGTATGATACACTGTAGACTGGGGTTATCGAAAGTGAGGCCTAATGGTCCTAGCACCTGAATTCATCTGGTATCAGATAGATAGATAGATAAATTAATGAGGATTGCACCGCGACCTAGGGTCTATTGTGCCCTCTCCTGACTCACAGCGTCTCAGCTAGAATTCCAATATACTGCTAGGTGCTATTGAGGCGATGTTATCCCTATTTAGAAACATGGATCCAAGGGCCTTGGTCTTGCGTCTACAGATTGCTGTGCAATCCATTAGCAGGTGTTCTGGAGTTTCGGGTTCCAAATCGTAGAACCGGCAATTCGCACAAGAAGCTAGGCCCATGTTGAATAAGTGCTTCTTGAGTTTGCCGGTGTAGAAGGCGATCAGTAGCCTGACTTTATCTCTTGGGAGATTGATTATGATTTTAAACCTATTGAGGTTATAACCATTCATCAGCAACTTTGCGTGCCGCAAGCCTGGAAAGTGTTGCCAATGTATCTCCCTACCTACTGCTTCATCATTGCGGAACTGTTCCTTTAGGATGTGGGGACCCACCGCTATGAAAGGTCCCGGTCCTACCATGCTGGTGGATGCTGCAGAGCGGGCAAGCTCATCGGCCAGTTCATTACCGGCGATGCCTCTGTGCATCTGGTATCGCAAAGGATCTCATGTCTTTTCAAAAAAGTTCAAGTAACTTGCAGGATATAGCTTAAAAACTTGCTCTAGTGAAAGGTTGTAAAATATTTAAAATATATACATACATTATATGATGTAGAAAAAAACTGAAGTCAGTATCTCTTTCAGCTACGGCTACGTTTCTGTTGGTCCATCCGTTGAGTGATTGTCGAATGATATGTGTGATGTTTTGCTCGAAGGCTTGAATCGAAGCGGGATTGTTCGTATAGACCTTAAACTTTAACACTCCCCACAGAAAAAAGTCTAACGGTGTGATATCTCACGATCTTGGTAGCCAATCGACCGGCTCAAAACGTGAAATTATCTGCTCACCGAAGTGTTCTCTCAATTAATCTATTGATTGATGCCATGTGTGGGAAGTGGCTCCGTAATGTTAAAATCAAATGTCGCCGAGATCATGAGCTTCAATTTCAGGCATCAAATAGTCAGTTATGGCGAACGTGAATTTTCGTAATAAAGTTGAACGAATTGTAAACGTTGCTTAGGCGTAAATTTTCCAACGATGAAATACCAAACAATACATGACTCACGCGTAATCTGTCAAAAGAGGCTCTTGAAAAAATAACCTCGACTCTGCCATGAGATTGAGCGTTATATCTGTGAGGTATCTTAATGAAACGCAGAAGAATTTATTTCCTTTATTTTCTGGTGCCAAAGATTGATCAAATCTGGCCAATACTACCCTTATGCTCCTAATTTAGTAATTTCTAGCTTCCAATTGACTTTTTACCAAATATGATTGCAATCCACTCACGGTTACTATATGGACGTAGAACTGAGGCGTATGAGTAACTTTTGCTGTCTCTACAGGACGAATAGTAAACAATAAAAGTTACTCATACGCCTCAGGGGCCACCTATAGCATACAAACATGAATAAAAATGCAAAGGAAAAATAAAATGAAGAATAAACGCAGAAATCTGTGAATATTTGCATATGAATACACGAAAACATATATATGAAATAAAAAATAATAATAAAAAAGCAAATATGTGTTTCATTGCATTAATAATTAAAGTAATGTATTATATAAAGGGAAGAAAACAATTGCAAAATAATAGTCGGTATCGCTTATTGTTCATTCTTGTTTTTTTGTATAGATAGTAAAATGTTGAATGTTCTTATCACCAAACACTCTAATTATTGAGATAAAGACATTGCATGTTTGTCAGTGACGGTATAACTGATTGAAATAGTTGGTACATACTATCTTGTGAATACTTGAATTTGTGACAATTTGAACAAGTAAATAAAATTTATTTTTTTTTTGCATTAAAAATGTATATATGTACATATCGTCACCTGAAATACAAAATAACGTATCATCAAAAAATTCGAAATTGAGTGTTTATTGATTACGCTTCACTACTTCAAATTACGTACATAATATTACATATGTTCAACATTTTCATGTTCTGCGGTCAGATATAAACCAGTTTTAACCAATATTAAAATTTTGTTTCACTCATGTTCCATTTTATTGCGTGTTTCATTCTTGGCACTGTAAATTTCCGAAAATGTTGTTACGTTATTTTGCATTTCAGGTGACGATATAGTAGTATATTAATATTTATCTGCTATTTAAAATTTCGATTCTCGAACGCGGATGGTTGTTCAGATGTATTTTTCTTATATGATGATTACTTGAAAATGTAACGAGTAATGCTGATATTTATGTATAGATATCGACGAAGTGCTAAGTGTTGTTTGTATTATAACTAATCTGGCGTTTCTGTTCAGAGATAAGTTTTCGTTATCTTCTGCACTCCGTTTCTTCAAAAGTAAACAGGACTTAAAAAAAACAGAACAAATGGGTTTTTCGGAAAAATCAATTTATTTTATTCAAAATAGTCTCCTTCTTTTTCAGCTTTCTGCACGGTCCAAAAGCATGTCGAACGAGTGTTTTTGCTCGTTGACCGGTATGACCGCCAGTATGGCGGTGCAAACGTTTTGAATAGCCTCTACGTCTGCATAACGCTTTCCTTTCATGGGCAAATGCATTTTTCCGAAAAGGAAGAAGTCGCACGGTGCCATATCAGGTGAATACCGGGAGTGGTTAATGGTTAAAATGTGATTTTCGGTCAAATAATCGGTCACAAGCGTGTTGAATTCTGAGCAACTTTTGGTCGTCAGTCAATTTGTGCGGAACAAACCGTGCACACACCTTTCGAAAGCCAAATGTTCAGTTAAAATGCGATAAATTGATGTTTTGGAGATGTTTAATTCCATTTCCATGAATTTCAATGATGATTTCGGCTGATTTTTGATGAATTCACGCACAGTTTCGATGGAATTTCCGGTGATCACGGATTTTGATTGGCCCACATGTTGATCGTCATTTATGTCGTCACGACCACTTTGAAAACGTTGAAACCACTCGTGCACTCTGCTACGGGATAGCCAATCATCGCCATAAACTTGTTTCATCAATTGAAACGTTCGGTAAAAGTTTTATCAATTTTAAAACAAAATTTAATGTTGGCTCTTTGTTCGAAGCTCATTTTCTCACCGATAAACGAACATACTGACACTTAAAACGCAATAACTTCACTTCCAATCCATGAAATGGCATGAGATTCTCACTGGACAATCGATAAGGACAGCAGATTCTAACGCACCAGTCGACATATCGATGGCGCCACCAGGGGGCGCTAGATTCAAAAAGTCTTGTTTACTTTGGAAAGCTTGTAACTGTGTTGGCAATTTACTGCTGTTCTATATTCTTGTTCGGTTTGACATGTAAACACAATGTAATCATTGGTGTTTTTAAAAAGTAAAATCTTCTATTGCGACAAAGCCAAACGAAATTTCAAATGTGGCTGTTAAAAAATTACATGTAAATTACATGACTAAAGTAAGGGATATTGTATATTTCTCAGCTTTTTCTTCAGTTAGAAGAATAGTTCACCGATTTCTGATATTTGTGGTTAAATTTCTACTCCATCTTTTGATCAAAACAAAGCTAAATTTGAATTAAAGAAGTAAGGAGAAATACTGTAAGGTGCAAACCGCCAACCAGGGGATAGAAATTCGCAATCATAGTATATACAGTTGAACTTCCTTAACTCGAATTAGAAAAACTTAAATACATATATATTATATATGTATATATAACTCATAGACTGACCTACAAATTCGACAAAAGATTAGTTAGAAAAACGAAAATCATTATATGTACATATGTATGTATGTAGTACAAAGGAGTTGGGGGTAGTATCGATCCTCTGAGGTTCATTAAGATTCCATAACCAATAATATGGAGTAAAGCCACTCGGATGTTATATGTTTGATATATAGGAGCTAGGTCAATTTTTCGCCCATTTTAAGCATAAAGACCCACTATTACCACTAAAAATTGCGTACTCATATTCATAGAAATAACTCATATGTTGATCGATATATTCGAAAAACAACAAAAAACAATTATAGGTACTGGGGTCCAAATATTCGGTACCTAGGGGCTTGAACAGTTTGGATTTGGAGAATTTTTGGTCATATGGTGAAATACTCTAAAGAAATTATTCGTGGACAGTTGTATCCCGTTATATTAATTGCTTCTTGATTTGGAAAGAATCACATGGAATTTAAAGTTGTGTTATATGAGAAGTAAGTGTGGCTGTAGTGCGGTTTCGCGCATTTTCACACTGAATATAGGAATGTTAGAAAATGTTATGTACCAGTTTTGGTTGAAATCATTAGAGCAGATCCTGAGTTATGTGATTTTACCAAAAAGTGGGCGGTGCCCCCCATTTTCCAATTTTCACACCGGCTCCTATACAACTCTCTCATACCATCTCGTAATATTTAATGTCTTTGGCGTATTTAGTTACCGATTTATTATTCTTAGTAGTTTTTAACAGTACCGTTATATGGGGAAGAGGCGGTTATCATTTGATTTCATACATTTTGCCCAAAGCGAATGTGGCTATTGTAGCTGCAGTGTTCTAGAAGATATAAGGTTGCCACTTTTTTTCTCTTTATTCAATGCTTTATAAAAAGTGTTACAGTGATCGGATTTAGATCAAATATGTGCCGTTTCGTTCGATAATCTTTTTCCATCTAGACGGCAACTTCATAATACCCCGCTCGTAGAAACCCCCTCTTTATTTACGAAGAACTCGCATAACCACTTTTCACAAGCCTCTTTTGAGTTCAACTTTACACCATGGCTATCGCCATGGACAGGAACAGGTGGTAATCACTTGGCGCTATGTCCGGGCTATATGGTGGATACGATAAAACCTCCCATTCGAGCTCCCGCAACTTCTGACGAGTCATCAACGAAGTGTGTGTTCTGGCGTTGTCCTGGTGGAACACTACACGCTTCCTGTTGGCCAATTCTGGACGCGTTTGGTCGATCGCCTGCGTCAAGCGGTCCAATTGTTTGCAGTAGATGGTAGAATTAAGCGTCTAGCCATATGAGCGCAGCTCATAGTGGATGATTCCCTTCCAATCCCACCAAAAACACAGCAAAACCTTCCTGGCCGTCAATCCCGGCTTGGCCACTATAGGGGACGATTCACCGGCCTTCGACCACGACCGTTTTCGCTTGATATTGTTGTATGTGATCAATTTTTCGTTGCCAGTCACCATCCGCTTCAGAAATGGGTCGAGTTCGTTCCGTTTCAGCAGTATATCGCAGGAAGGAAGAAAAACTTTAAAATAGGGGGAATTTCGGCGTTACTGAACTCCATGTTTACACGTCTATAACTGTTGAACGCAATATCCAAACTAAAATCATGCATAAAGTCGTTTTGTAGGTTATGTCAAGACCTTTCAAAGATGTATAGTATTGCCAGATACGAGCTCATAGCCGCGAAATTCAAAAGGCAAAAAGGCGAAAAGGAGATATTTGACAACCTAATATATACATCGAACTTATTTAAGGGCGGGGTCACGCCCACTTTTTAAAGAGCCCTCAGGTGGCCCTGCAATCTTCTGTGCCAAATTAAAGTCTTATATATCTTATTTTAGTTCTTAGTTATTGCACTTTATAGATTAGCTTTTAATGGCGTTTTGTGAACGTTGCAGAGATCCGATTACGCCCAACTTCGAACACGTATTTTTTTTGCGAAGGAACATGTGTATCAAGTTTCTTCAAGATATTTTACTTTTTATTCAAGTTCCAGTTTGCATGAACGGACAAACAGAGACAAACGGATTTCAAATATATTCATAACCCTATATTTATCTCGCTTAGTTTTAGGCGATACGTACAACCGTTAGGTGAACAAAACTATTATACTCTGTAGCAACTGGTTGCAAGAGCATAAAAATACTTGAAAATGAAAACATATAGTGTTTCAAATTATCTAAAGTCCATATCTGCCCAACCAAGCACAAAATCGTTAAGAAACTGTTTTTTTACATTAAAAACTAGACCTTTGAAAATAATGTTCCTAGCTAATTCTTATGTACGGAACTTTCGGCGACAAAAGGTCTGCTATCAGCAAGAAGAAGAGTATAAAAATTAGGTAGTTACTCTCACAAAGAGCGAAAGAAATCAATCAGCTGGTTTTTATTTACTCCCATAAACAAAAATAATGAAGCCATACGTGTAAAAATCCGTATAAGTATTTGAATTTGCTAATTTTATGAACTATTTAAGGAAAATATCCATAAATATACAGTTTGAAAGCAATTGAATCATATTACAAATTGCAAAAAATAAGTTATAGCCAAAATTAGAAGCAATTGTCAAATTACAATAACAAAGTTTTGTGAAACTGCTGATTCATCGTTTCTGGACACCAAATAATATTTCTTATATACTTTGAGCATTGCTAGGCCAGCTGACGGAAAGTGTATGGAACAGAACAATAAAAAGCATTCGTTATGGTCTTGAGCTGAAACACTTTAAATTCAGGCCAGATTTACATCTGAAAAGCATACCTCAACAAAACTTTGCTTGCCCAATATGATGAGCAAGTTTTGAATATTTACTAACTTTATTTTACTAAATGCTATTGGTATTAGAGCTATCGCTTTGGTTTATAAATCTAAAACTAAAATAATAATTTGTCCAATAAAAATGTGCGAATAAAATTTTCTTCGATTTATAGTGCTATTATATAAGCTTGAACTTGAATACTCGAAAGCAAACTTTAATGGATACAATTATGCAAAGTTTATTATTATGATTTAGTGACTTTCGCGTAAACTAATAAAACTACAAGCATTCTTTGCCTACTCTCCCACAGAACTGGCTGCCGGGTATGCGTATTCACTGATTAGATGTATGTACATAGTATGTATATGTAAGTACCCAAACTCGCTATACTCTTTCTTACCGCGTCAATGAGATCGTCAGTAAGCTACATTATGACGTTGTAGTCAGTTATTTTTATAATTATGCGTGCGTGTATGTGTGGGTCGCACTAAATGCGCGTGTGGAGCCATTGTAAATTAACGCGAACACACACACCCGCGCACAAACCACTTTTGGCGATAACGAGCAATTTGGATAAGAGCATGCGGCTGTTGGAAACTAGCAACACCTCTCTTTTTCTCTCTCTCTCTGGGAGTAGCATTATAAGTTGACACGTTCGTCATATGGCTTTCTGCTGCAAGCCCCATATTGTTTTATAACTTGAATATATTTGAAAACATTTCAATTTCCTAACATTAATACACATTTGAGTTCACTGCTTTGTTTATGCATTCAGGGCACGCCCTTTTCTGACATTGACCTTGAAAAAACGAATAGCAAATAAATCACTGGGTTCATAACATTCGGTGGCACAGTGAGGATACAAACATTTTTACATTTAACATTAAGTGACGATATGTCACTTAAAATGCAAAACAACGTATCATCAATCTATTCGAAATTGAATTTTTTAATGCTTACGGTTCACTTCATCATTTTACCGCTATATAAGCTTTTGTTAACCGATATAACCAATTTATAACCAAAACCCATAACTAAAAAAAATATTTTTTCTAAATAAATATAGGTTTCTATTTTATATCGGTTGAAAAGAGATGTTACGTTATTTTGCATTTTAGTTGCTGATATACATATATATCGATGCACATCCATATCTACTTTTTATATATACTGATGGTATATACTTATGTATGTATGTACTTTTACGCGCGAGGTTTTTATTTACTAAAATATTTATTTCTTCTGTAGGCGGATTTGTTTTTACTTTTATTCAATTTCATTTTGTTTTCAATTATTTTAATTTTTATTTTTAGTTTTTTGTTTATCACTCACTTTAATTCCACATTCAATCCGATATATTTGGACGTGAGCAATGCGGCTCTGGCGGGCGGACTGAAAAGCGCATAGTACAATATCGGACGCGCTGACATATTAGCTAAAAGCGAATTGACACGATTTCTTTGCGTTTCCACTTGCAGGTGGTGCTGTGGCCAGCCAGCCTACGACTGTGCGACTAAACGCCACATCGGTGGCGGACGATTGATAACGCCCGTGTCGGTCGGTGGGCGATCGCAACATGCTCCGAAATTTGTGTAGAAGTACTTCATGAAGAGCAGCAAAGTAAATTAAAAGTAAAAACATATGTTTGAGAAAAAAGTATCTTTTCTAAGAGCGCACAAATACCGGCTGAATAACGAAGAGCGCGCACTTTGAAGTTTGGTGGCGTTTGGGAAGCCATTATGGTGCTTTGTAATATTACAACGAATACATAACGCACACTAATTACAAAAGTGTCACAAGTCGAAAAATGGCAAATGTTTAGGCGGCAGAGAACGCCATAAACACAAAAGTGGACATAATGGTGATTTTCCAGTTTGGTAAGATAGTGACGACAATGAATTTTCTTGGCTAGGTAGATAAGAGTATCGCGAATTGATATATTGAAAAATTTATTTTAAAAATTTTTTAGTTGTGATTCTTCTGTGGTTAATGTGCGATATGTAATTATACTAATGAATATTTAGTAAATATGTAACTAATCAATATCAGAAAAAAGTAGGCTTTCATTAGGTATATACAAGTATGGTTGGCAAAGTTGCGGCATTTAGAAACCTTTCAGTGACGACAAAAGGTTAGCGTATGTTTTCCTATTTCTTTATTCAAATTTACACCAGCGCGCCAGTCATTCTTCCTTTTCGCTGTTTGGCGCCAATTGGAGATTCCAGGTGTAGTCCGGTCCTTCTCCACCTGGTCTTTCCAAAGGAATGGAAGTCTTCCTCTTCCTCTGCTTCCCACGGCGGGGACAGCTCATCGTTCCATCGAATCCGATATTCGCCGTTTCCAATGCGCAAAGGATCATGATCTTTCGCAGAACCTTTCTCTCGAAAACTCGTAACGTCGACTGATCAGTTGTTGTCACCGTCCATGCCTCTGCAACATATATCAAGACGGAAATAATGACTGACTTATAGTTTGGTGTTCGATTGTCGAGAGAGGGCTTTACTTCTCAATTGCCAACTCAGTTCAAAGTAGCACCTGTTGGCAAGAGTTATTCTGCGTTGGATTTCGAGGCTGACATTGTTGTTAGTGTTAATGCTGGATCCAAGATAGACGAAATTATCTATGACTTCTAAGTTATATCTGTCAACAGTGGCCTGTGAGTCAAGTCGGGAGTGCAATAACTGTTTGTTTGATGACAGGAGATATTACGTCTTACCCTCGTGCTTCGCTTCGTTATCCTGTCCCGAAATAACAGAACTAATGGTGAGGTTGTTGAGGCCATTGATATCAATATTATCGACGTACGCCAGTAGCTGTACATTTTTATAGAAGATTGTACCTTCTCTATTCAGTTTTGCAGCTCGAATTTATTTCTTCAGGAGTACATTGAAGAAGTAACATGGAGGGGATTCGCCTTGTCTGAAACCTCCTTTGGTATCGAATGGCTCGGAGAGGTCCTTCCTGATCCTGATGATAAGTTTTGCGGGGGTACCAAATTCAGACATAGCGTAGCATAAAAGTAGCCCTTTTTCCTGCTGCTAAAAGCAGTTTTGAAATCGACGAAGGGGTGGTGTGTGTCGATCCTCTTTTCACGGGTCGGTTCCAAAATTTGGCGAATGGTGAATATCTAGTCGGTTGTTGATTTTGCACGTCCAAAGTCGACAGTGCGCTTTAATCTTTCACACAATACCCTCGATAGAACCATATATAGTATGTGATGTGAGAAGCCAGATAAATATCTTGCACAACGATAATTCTTCAAGATAAGCGAATGAGCCTATTGCTACCCAGAACCCTGCCTTATGCTAGCGGAGATAATAGGGGACCTTGGCATGCCGCTTAATTCGTGTTTGACAAAAGTTTGAATAGGTTTCTACTATTCGTTTACGGAATGTAACCAAATATGAAGTGACAATTTAGAGTTGGCAAAATATGTATTCCAATAATATCGACTAAACTAGAGTAGGCATCGATTAGAATGAATGGAATGTGAGCTTTCGAGTAGTTTTGAGCAAAAAATGGTTATCAATGTGATTTCACGTGGTTCTCGAAAATTCAAAATTCGGAATACTTTTTGTACAAACCTCGTATAATGTCGTTAATTTTTTAAAATATTCACAGTTTTTTAAATTTATTTTTAAATCAAATTCTATTATAACGGAACTTTTAATGTTCTTTCAAATTGAAAGAAAATAAGCAAAGAAAGCGAGCATTTTGTGCTATTATAATTTTCAATGTTTAAAGCCGGGTCATATTTTTTGGTGTTAGTAAAAATTTATATTAAAAATTTTTGCCAAAGAATACAACATTCGTTATTCAATGAAACCGTGATGAATTACAATCATATTTTTTTTTAACCTAAACTAAATGTTATATAATTATTTAGTCCCCTGTATTTATGTATGTATGTATATATAAAGCAAACTAATCAATACAAATCCCTATATCTGCTTCATTAGTACTGTTGGGAGTTACATACCGATATCTATATTTGATATTGCCGACATAATGCTAATGGATATTTTATTTTTGCTTCATTGAAATGCGATATATTTTAATAAATATAACGGATATAGTTACATTAGAGGTTTGATAATCAACTGGAAAGTTGCAAATCACTATCTTTAGCCGATATTTTCGGTATAAAGTCAGGCACAGCGGTCCAATTTGCTGTCTGGAGGCTTGAAAGTGTAAGGTGATTTCGACAATCTTTGAGTAAAGGTGGCGTACTGCACTATTTGGAAAGGTTTGTCCCGATGTATACACAAAAGCTTGGTTTATATAATGAAAATTAAAAAAATCTGATGGAGTTTAAAATTTTGTTATATGGAAAATAGGAGTGTTTGTAGTATTATTTCTTCCGTTCCCATATTGTAAGATAAGACAAATAGTTCCTGGGATGTGAGATTTCACCTCAGAAGCGGCGATGACATGTCCGTTGGTAAATCTTTTATACAGATTTACATGCAACCCTTGCGTGTTTTCTTTATAGATGCTTAAACAAACATCCGCAATTCTTCTCGACCCTTTGATTTTCAACAATTTTAAATGTCACAAACAACCATTAGGCGAACAAATATATAATACTAGAAGTAGAACCAAGGGAAGTGGATTTTAGTGTGGACTCTTTGATGTACTTTCGGACGTTCCATCGCTTCATAATGTCTTCTGAATTTCATTCCAGTAGCTACAATAAATCGCTCATACGCCCCAGCCACCAAAGAAATTAAAAATTTTTTATTTATACTCTTGCAACATGTTGCTACAAAGTATAATAGTTTCGTTCACCTAACGGTTGTTTGTATAAAAATTGTCGAGTTAACTAAATTTTCTTTTCCGAAAAGTGACCATAATATTTCTATATAAATTATAATTTTATAGTAAATCACTTATGAGTTTTCAAATTAACGGTTACAATTTTACGTGGGTGTCCGAATAGCGTAAGCACTACAGTGGCTAACCAACTGTTTTACAAATTAAATCACACAGTTTGCACACATACAGGAAAACATACATAATTAGAACATTATATTTATGTAGGTGTACATTTGATTTCGTATGTGCGTGTTGTTATTTTGCTGCATCTTGTTCTCGATTTATTTTTGTAACCACAACAACAAAATTAAGAGCGCTATCAGCTGTTTACTACTTGGTCAGCTATTCCTGTTAGTCCGCGAGTGGAAGTGGTATAAATAAGGACAAACATTTCGATTTCATTGAATTCTAGAAAGTGTTCGAAAGCAAAGCAAACCAAAACAAGTGCGTAATGTCCAAGCCAAAATTGTATTATTCACTATTTAGCCCGCCGGCCCGGGCTTGTATGCTAACCGCCGAGTTAATTGGACTCGATTTGGAATTGATGTGAGTTTTACATTAAATTAATGTTTCCTAGTGCCGTGTGTGTAATGGGTATTTAACAATTTGTTATTGACAGGTTAGTGAATATGGCGGCGAAACAGCATCTAACACCGGAATATCTGGCGGTAAGTGGTTGCCATGGTTTACTGTAATTTTTTTGTGTATTAATTCCTTTTATGCAATTTTTTTAGCTAAATCCGCAGCATCAAATACCTGTGTTCGTGGAAGAGGACAATGAGGTCTTCATAGATAGGTAATGAAGGAACTTTGGAAAATTTTAAAAACATACATATATGCGTATTCTCTTACATAAGCACACATTTGTATGTTGTTTATAATGTACATACGTGACATAGGCGCATATATAAAGCGAAATATTATTCGCTGCCATGCGCACGGCTGGATAGATTGCGGTTTATTTTTTGCCAATTGTTTGTTAATATCGGTACTACACTAAAAGCACAAAAACGAAATAACAAAGCGAAAATTTCTAAAC
The DNA here is from genome assembly GCF_016617805.1 of Bactrocera tryoni. NCBI lineage: Eukaryota > Metazoa > Arthropoda > Insecta > Diptera > Tephritidae > Bactrocera > Bactrocera tryoni. The sequence continues at coordinate 42,696,046 of NC_052501.1, forward strand.
TTTTTCAAAACAATTTACTTTTTTTATAATTTTTATATGTCAATGCCTGGTCGAAAAGTTAATGTACATACATGCATACATACTTACTACTATGAGCAAAAAATAGTAAGACTTTGTTCATAATTTTAAAATTATTCATTTATTTTTCAAAATCTGGTTGTTTCATCAAAGTAATGCCCCTTGGCCCCAATAAACTTGTGCCTACGTTTTTCCCAATCCTCGAAACAGTTGATAAAGTCAAATTGCGGAATATCCGTGCGAGTAGCGATTCACGTTCAAAACGATATCGTTTGCTGAATAGCCAGAATCACACAAAGCTAAATCAGGCGAATACGGTTATTGTGGCACAAATAGTATTCCTTGTTGACAGTTGGACTGGCTGGAAGAAATTCGGGGTGCACCACAATTCGATAATCGAAGAAAACTGTCAACATAACCATGATTTTTGACCTACTTTGACGTGTTTTTTCGGTTTCGGCTCTATGTTCTATGACATCCTGGTATTCTGAAAGCATTGTTTCACAGACGTTAACGTGACGCCGTTTTTCGAAAAAATCAAGTGATTTTGGAACCAATCTTGCTTTCACTTTTCTTAGGCCCTAATGATGTTTCGAAATGGTGTTCACCGATATTCTAACAATGCCAGATCTCTGACTGTTAATAGTCGACTCTCAACCACCAATTCCTTTACTTTATTGACGGATCATCAGTTGATGTTGATGTCGGATTATCACCGTAGGCCTTTTCCAACATTCTAAACGTTTCTACACCAGAAATTTGATCCCGCACATCAAATTTAATGGAACTTTTTTGTTGAATAATTTCACTCACCAAAAAAATTGCTTAAAGCACTTCATGCACTTCAGAAAGACAACCATATACTAAACACTTATGATTATTTTGATGTGACATTTGGCACATATGTCACTGAGAGCCAAACCAACCTAGGAAGAAAATATTATTTCGACGAATGGGTTTTCGTGCGAAAAATAAAGAAGTCTTACTATTTTTTGCCCACATCAGCATATACATACATATGTACATAACGTTGTTCAGGCGTACGTTTTTCCATGATGAAATGCCAAACAATACTGAACAAAAATATCATGACAGCTTGACACGACTCACGCACGATCTGTCAAAAAAAAACTATTGAAAAAAGTACATCTACTTGGATCACCCGTTAAATGCGAGTTTTGACAATTTTTACTTGTCTGACGAATTTGTTAAAGGCTTTAGAGATTTGTAAACAGAAAGTTCTTAAAATACTTCCAATTTATTGAAAATAGTAGCATACATTTAGGGTCCACAACCCCTATACTATACATATGCATATTAACTTCAAATTTCTTATAAGCGAAAAATTAAAGACGTCATCATACATTTCAAACAAAGAACTTTCATATTGAATCATTCTCGAAACTAAATGACATGATCATATTTTTTCCGTTCAAAAGTTGATAATGGTGTGTTGCTGTTTTTATTATTTATACCCAGAACAAAGTATATTCAGGGGTCTTGTTGAAACTGATAGTTGTCGAAATTAGAATTGAAATCGATATTGAGATATTTTTAGTTTGATATTCGAAACAGAAATTGTATCAGTTTTGTGTGTCACAGAATCAGAAACAAATCAAGAAGATAGTCACTGACATACTTCAAATGTGAGTTAAGAAAGTAATTAATTTTATTGTTATGAAGCCTCCACGACGAAACATCCCCAAATCGGTTGAGGCTGAGAGCGCAGCGGAGAGAAAACAGGCTGCCTACCTCGCAACTTTACGATCGACCACAACACGTGCGGGATGGGATAGATACCGAGAGTTGAAGAGGGAAGCGAGACGAATTTCCAGACAGAAAAAGAAAGAGACCGAAATGCGTGAGTACGAAGAGCTTGATAAGCTGGCCGACAGGGGTAATGCTCGAAAATTCTACGAAAAAATGCGGCGGCTTACAGAAGGTTTCAAGACCGGAGCATACTCTTGTAGAACCCCCAAAGGTGATCTAGTGGCCGATGCCCAGAGCATACTTAAATTATGGAGGGAACACTTCTCAAGCCTGCGAACCCGTTTCCCCGATCGATGACGATGGAGCAGACATTCTATTGCCCGACCATGAAGAAGTTCGAATAACAATTACCCGCCTGAAGAACAACAAAACGGTGGGGGCCGGTAATCCATCTATTCAAACACGGCGGCGAAGAACTGATAAGGAGCATGCATCAGCTTCTTTGTAAAATATGGTCGGACGAAAGCATGCCCAACGATTGGAATTTAAGTGTGCTCTGCCCAATCCACAAAAAGGGAGACCCCACAATCTGCGCCAACTACCGTGGGATAAGCCTCCTCAATATCGGGTATAAGGTTCTATCGAGCGTATTGTGTGAAAGATTAAAGCCCACCGTCAACAAACTGATTGGACCTTATCAGTGTGGCTTTAGAGCTGGAAAATCAACAACCGACCAGATATTCACCATGCACCAAATCTTGGAAAAGACCCGTGAAAAGAGAATCGACACACACCACCTCTTTGTCGATTTCAAAGCTGCTTTCGACAGCACGAAAAGGAGCTGCCTCTATGCCGCGAAGTCTGAATTTGGTATCACCGCAAAATTAATACGGCTGTGTAAACTGACGTTGAGCAACACGAAAAGCTCCGTCAGGATCGGGAAGAACCTCTCTGAGCCGTTCGATACCAAATGAGGTTTCAGACAAGGCGACTCCCTATCGTGAGACTTCTTCAGTCTGCTGCTGGAGAAAATAATTCGAGGTGCAGAACTTAATTGAGCAGGTACAATCTTTTATAAGAGTGTACAGATGCTGGCGTATGCCGATGATATTGATATCATCAGCCTCAACACCCGCGCAATTAGTTCTGCTTTCTCCAGACTGGACAAGGAAGCAAAGCAAATGGGTGTGGCAGTGAACGAGGGCAAGACGAAATATTTCCTGTCTTCAAACAAACAGTCGTCGCATTAGCGACTTGGCTCTCACGTCTTTGTTGACAGTCATAACTTTGAAGTTGTAGATAGTTTCGTATATTTGGGAACCAGCATAAACACCACCAACAATGTCAGCCTGGAAATCCTACGCAGGATACCTCTTGCCAACAGGTGCTACTTCGGACTGAGTAGGCAATTGAAAAGTAAAGTCCTCTCTCGACGAACAAAAGCCAAACTCTATAAGTCGCTCATAATTCCAGTCCTGCTATATGGTGCAGAGGCTTGGACAATGACAACAACTGATGAGGCGACGTTTCGAGTTTTCGTGAGAAAGGTTCTGCGAAAGATTTATGGTCCTTTGCGCATTGGCCACGGCCGAATATCGTATTCGATGGAACGATGAGCTGTACGAGATTACGACGACATTGACATAGTTCAGCGAATTAAAAGACAGCGACTACGCTGGCTAGGTCATGTTGTCCGAATGGACGAGAACACTCTGAAAGTATTCGACGCAGTACCCGAAGGGGGAAGCAGAGGCAGAGGAATACCTCCACTCCCTTGGAAGGACCAGATGGAGAAGGACCTGTCTACGACTGGCGCGCTGTTGTTACTTCGGCTATAATCGCGTAAGCGGTGTCAACGCCAATTAAGAAGAAGAAGAATTAACTTGGCTTTATTTCTAAAGTGGAAATCATAAAAATATAACTTAAAATTCCGTAATTGTTGAGTTATTGGAAAAAATCCTGATTTTAGGAGAATTTACAAAACGTAATAAACATTATTTAGCACCATATGTTAATACCAACGTCTTAATTCATTCGATAATGTAATACAAATCAATAAAGTTGACATGTAAATACATACAAGTATACAAGTTAATGCAAGCTCGATTTCAGATACGATTCCTCTGGTGCATCAAGTGAATTATTGTGATCCCTCATATCTTCCTTTTAATTTCCTCGCTGCCTTCTTCTTCTAATAAAAAAATCAAAATAGCGGAGCTTACTGTAAACTTTAATAGAATTGCTTTCAAATTTATTCATTTCCAAGTTTTGTCAAATAAGTAAACAGCTGATTTGAATATTGGTTTTGCGCATGTTCGAAAAGATGAACATTCAAACTGATTTTGTGAAACCATTGCAAATCAAAATTACAAAGCAAGACAACTAATCAAATCTGTCTTGGATTTCACTGATTAAGTTTTCCAAGAAGCTTGTAAATCCCAAAAGGAAGCGTTGGAGACGAACAGAATCGATTTTCCTATGTATGTACGTCTGTATATATGCGAACTAGTCCCTCAGCTTTTGAGATAATATCGTTCTTAAGTTTTATAAAAGATCATTCCTTCATAATAGTTTTTTCTTGTTTGCGCTGCTATGACTTTTCGAAGTTATTTTCGAAATTATTTGTGACTGCCTCTGACTTCCGCACAATAATTGAAATATTAAACTATAATTTACATTATCTGACGGCATTTAGTAGCTTACCTACTTTGTTCACATTTGTTCAGTAAAACTTGGGTTTCCCAAACTTTTTTATATTATATTAATATGCACAAAACTCACCTTTCCAAGTTTATTTAAATAAACTTTTACTAAATCGTAATGACTAATATTTTTTTTATTTATTTTCTTTACACACCTCTCTGTATATATAACTACATAGCCATGCGATTATGGCTTACATGATATCTAAATATGGCAAAAACGATGAAATGTATCCCAAGGATTTAAAGAAGCGTGCACGCGTCGATCATATGCTTCATTTTGAAAATGGCGTACTTTTTCAAGTAATCAAAGATATGGTGGTAAGTATATTAATAAAATGTCATATACTGGGTAATTAACAGTATTGCAAACTTTTTTCGGACACTTGGTAAATTCTATTTCTTAATTTACAGTATATAACCTGTTGTCTGCCTTAATATACGTTCTCAAGTGAACATATTAATCTAGAATTTCAGATTCCATTCGAAAATGGGAACTCTGATTTTCTTCTTTCTGTAGTTAGGTATGACAAACTAGCTAAATCAGACAATTTTCAGGCTAGATAGTAGAAAACTTTGAAATATATATACACTTACGATCCAATTGATTTACTTGATTTACTACTTCTTTATTGGCGGGGATACCGCTTACGTGGTTACAGCCTTTTCAGTGTAGCCAGGTCTTTCTCCATCTGGTTGTTACTGCGTCGAATACTCTAGAGCTGAAGTGTTTTCATCCGGACGACATGACCTAGCCAGCGTAGCACCTGTCTCTTAATTCGTTGAACTATTTCAATGTCGTCGTATACATCGGTCCATTGAATGCGGTATTCGCCGTTGCCTATGCGCAAAGGACTATAAATCTTTTGCAGAACCTTTCTCTCGAAAACTCGTAATGCCGACTCATCAAATGTTGTCATCGTCCATGCATCTGCACCTTATAGCAGGACGGAAATTATGAGTGGCCGTTCGATACCAAATGAGATAAGACTTCTTCAATCTGCTGCTGGAGAAAATAATTCGAGGTGCAGAACTTAATCGAGCAGGTACAACATTTTATAAGAGTGTACAGCTGCTGACGTTTGCCGATGATATTGATATCATTGGCCTCAACACCCGCGCCGTTAGTTCTGCATTCTCCAGACGGGACAAGGAAGCAAATCAAATGGGTCTGGAAGTGAACGAGGGCAAGACGAAATATCTCCTGCCATCAAACAAACAGTCGTCGCATTCGCGACTTGGCTCTCACGTCACTGTTGACAGTCATAACTTTAAAGTTGTAGATAGTTTGCATATTTGGGAACCAGCACAAACACCACCCAACAATGTCAGCCTGGAAATCCAACGCAGGATAACTCTTGCCAACAGTTGCTACTTCCAACTGAGTAGATAATTGAAAAGTAAAGTCCTCTGCTATATGGTGCAGAGGCTTGGACAATGACAACGACTAATGTGTCGACGTTGCGAGTTTTCGAAAAAGGTTCTGCGAAAAGTTTGTGGTCCTTTGCGCATTGGCCACGGCGAATATCGTATCGATCGAACGATGACCTGTACGAGATATACGACGTCATTGACATAGTTCAGCGAATTAAAAAACAGCGGCTACGCTGGCTAGGTCATGTTGTCCGGATGGACGAAAACACTCCAGCTCTGAAAGTATTTGACGCAGTACCCGCCGGGGGAAGCAGAGGAAGAGGAAGACCTCCACTCCGTTGGAAGGACCAAGTGGAGAAGGACCTGTCTTCGCTTGGAATATCCAATTGGCGCCACGCAGCGAAAAGAAGAAACGACTGGCGTGCTGTTGTTAACTCGGCTATAATCGTGTAAGCGGTGTCTACGCCAGTAAAGAAGAAAAAGAATCAGTTTGTTGACAGTGGACATAAATGTACACAAATCATCAATTTTTATCAAAAACAATAAAAAATCTGTACAAATGAGTTTTAAAATATAGAAGATCTTGCTCTGTAGTAAACGGGTACCAGTAAATGGAGAATCCGTCTCTCGGTTGCCATAAAGAATACTGATTTCTAGCAACTCTGCCATGCTTTAAATAATAAGAGAGATATCTTATCTTATTGTTGGTTGCTAGTTGTGATACTTCCGCTTACTTTTCAGATTTCGATTATAAACACTTAAATATGTGTCTCAAAATATTTATCATTATCACTTGTGCTTAAAATGTTTGGGAATCTCTGAATCAAGCTAGATAAATGAAGACAATATGTATATAATATTTATATGTATTTTAATAATAATTTTATTTTTAAATTACTTCACTTAAAGCGTCGCAATATCTACGGAGGCGAAGGCGAATTTAACAAGATAACTCTAGATCTCTGCGACAATGCTTATACTTTTCTGGAGGCCTTCCTTGGTAAAAGTAATTTCTTTGCTAACAGCGAAACACTCACCATTGCCGATGTCTCCATCAATACGACGCTAGTTTCGCTCGATATGCTCATACCAGTCGAGAAGAATCGGTAAGAGATACTCGTCACACAGTATAACACACACTTTTGCTTATTTTTTATCACTTCAATTACACTCGTTCGCATAGATTCCCGCGACTTCAAGCTTGGATGGAGCGCATGAAAGTTTTGTTGCCCTCATATGAAGAGGTGAATCTTAAAGGTGCGAAGGTGCTGTGCGACCGCATAAGGAATTGCATGCGAGAGAACAAAGTCAAAACGGAGAGCAATACTGAATATGACTAGACATTTGTACATACATACATATATGCATACGTTATGTATAAGTGTTCACTTATAAATTAATATTATGCCCCACTCGAATTTATTGTTCAACTCTTCTTCTAAATATATATTAATAAATATTTATTTTTGTAGTTAAATACATATATAAAGTAATGCAAAAATTTATTGTGCAAGGGCAGTCTTGCAAAAATAATTAATTTTTTAGCGAAATTCAAATTTATTATTCGACCTAGTTGTCATCGGGGCGAAGCAGCAATTAGTGATCCTCGAACACTTCACTTACATTCTTATAGTATGATTGACGTTTTGAATGAAAGTAGGCTACAGTCTCGGGTATTTCTTTAAAGCGACCATTTCTTGAGTTCTGTGTACAGAAAAATGTCACTGGCATACAGATAATGTAAATAAATAGCGAAGTAATTCAAAGCAAATTTGGCACCGTTTTCATTATTTTGAGCCAAAGTTGGGAAAAGGCCTTCGGTGGTAATTGTTTGTCGGCAAGTGTTTTTGATTGGTACAAATTATTCAAAAAGGATCGAGAACGCATTGACGACGAACTACGTCCAGGACGGCCACCAACATCAACTGATGATCAACACGTCAATCTAATAAAGGTTTTGGTGCTTGAGAATCGACGTCTAACAGTAAGAGATCTTACTAGCACCGTTGGAATATCGGAAAGATCAGTGAAAAACATTTTGTAAAATCATTCGTGCTTAAGAAAAGTGAGAACACGATTGGTTCCAAAATCACATTTTTTTTCTAAAAACAGGGTCGCGTTAACGTGTGCGAAACAATGCTTTCCGATTACCGGGATATCATGAAACGTATTATTACTGGCGATGAGTCTTGGGTCTATGCTTAAGACCCGGAAACAGACTACTAAAAATCGTGGCAAAGGTGAGACGAAGCCGAAGAAACCACGTCAGAGCAGGTCAAAAATCAAGGTTATGTTGAATTTTCTTCGATTATAGAGGTGTGGTGCACTCCGAACTCCTTCCGACCGGCCAATCTATCAACAAGGAATACTATTTGAGTGTTATACGTCGTTTGCGCGAAGCTATTCGTAAAAGGAGGCCGGAATTATGGGGCGACAACTATTGGTTTTGCACCACCATAATGCACCGTCACTTACCTCATTGATTCTTCGTGAAGTTCGCCAACTTTCAACCAATATCGTGCCACAATCACCGTATTCGCCGGATTCAACTCCGTGTGACTTCTGGCTGTTCAGCAAACTCAAAGAACCGCATCGGGGAATCTGTTTCGAGTCAATTTAAGACAACTATTCCGTAAATTGACTTTAACAACTGTTTCGAGGACTGGAAAAAACTACACAAGTGTATTTAAGCCCTGGGGGTATTGCTTTGAGGGTGGCGGCATAGATTTTGAAGAACAAATTCAAAATTTTAAAATTATGAACAAAGTCTTACTATTTTTTGCTCATAGTCGTATTCGCGACTAGTCCCTCAGTTTTTGAGATATGGATCTAAAAAATTGCACACTTCCTTTTCTACCAAAGAAGCTGTTCATTTGTCGGCTATATCTGATCATTATAGCAAAAAGCTGCCATACAAAGTGAACTATCAAAATCAAGTTCTTGTATGGAAAACTTTTTTATTTGTTGAAATATCTTCACGAAATTTGACAAGTATTATTTTCCAAAGCAACGCTAAGATAACTGAAGAAATTTTAAAGATCGGATCTCTATAGCATATGGCCTTAAAAACTTCTTCTTCTTCTTTACTGGCGTAGACACCGCTTACGCGATTATAGCCGAGTTAACAACAGCGCGCCAGTCGTTTCTTCTTTTCACTGTTTGGGGTGAATTGGAAATTCAAAGCGAAGCCAGGTCCTTCTCCACCTGATCTTTCCAACGGAGTGGAGATCTTCCTCTTCCTCTGCTTCCCCTGGCGGGTATTGCGTCGAATATTTTCAGAGCTGAAGTGTTTTCATCCATCCTATCATATCAGAAAACATCCGTTTGAAGGCGAGCTAAAGTGAGTGAGTGGCTTCACTTGGAATATCCAATTAGCGCCTCAAAAATTTAACCAACAAATTTGTGACAAGTTCTTTCATGGAGACTGCTTTATTTGGTTCACACTGCAAAACACAAAACGAGTTCTATATAAAATATTTCAAGTGAAAGTTTCAAATTTTTAATTTAATTCAAACACTGCTCCCATATAATTCACAAAACGCATAAAATACCTAATTATCTGTTGTTTTATTGATTTATCTTAAATGAAAATATTTTAGTTAACATTATTTACATTAAATATATTTACAATAATTACGAACAGCATTTATAAGCTTAAAAACGCATATATGTATTTAAATTATGCAACTTATTAGTGATTAATGTTTTAAATTAAATTCAAACGCTGCTTAGTATTAAAATTCATTGAGTACACGGAATCTTTATGCGCCATTAAAAGCTTATGAGTAGCTAGTTTTATATAATATTTCTGCAGTACTTACATATATTGTATGTATGTAGTTGTTGCGCTGCTAAAACTCTTCACATACACGCCCAAATATCCAAATCCTCTCCAATGCACAAAGGGTGTTTTTTGCACTTTTTATGTAGCACAAACATTGCATTTATAGGCTTCAATATCAGGTATATATAATATTTGTATTTATGTATTTCGCTTTTAAAAATACTACAATTTTCTAATTCTTTTGTTTTTATTTTCTTGAAATAGTTTTTCAATGTGTCTTTTGTTTATAGTCTTTTCAAGTATTTCGTTCACGTTTTATGTTTTGTTTTTCAAATTTAAGACAAAATGCAAAAATTACAACAAATTACAGCTTGGGCTTCGCTCGTCGTTTAGTAAATGCATACATAATATATTTACAATTAAATACAGACTACATATATTGATTATAAGTTTCAAATTGTTCTGGAGACTTTTTGTGATTAATGTGAAACTGCAAATCATGCTGTTCTTCTTTTCAATATTTTGGATAATTTATATATTTTCATGTGTATGTTATATTTTAGTTAGCAAGTCAGTTGTGTGATTTATTTCGATTTTGCTTTATATGTATTATTTCTAATATACGGGTTAATGTTGAAGAAAAATGTAATTTTGAATTTTTTTGGATGCAAATTTTTTAGTCTTTGTAAATATTTGTACATATATTAAATCATAAAATTATATTTAATTTTTCTTTTAATTTTTCTAATTTCGATTTGATTAATTTTGTCGGAAAAGAAATGAATTGAGGTTCTCAATTTTATAAAAAAAAATTACATTTGTTGGTCAGATACTGGACGAAAGTACTTTTTTATTTGATTTATAAAAGATTCGATTTTTTTTAGCAGCCTTGAAGTGGAATTCAAAATATATTTGATATATAACTTTGAGAAAAAATCTTTTGACCGATTCACATTAAACTTTACTCGCTGTGCTTGACAATTTATACTTTAACAACAAAGCGAAAAAGGCAAAGGGTATGTCAAAATGAATGCTTTGCTTTCCATGCTACTCGTTAATAAAAATGGCGAGTATTGCTTGGCAATGCGTAAAGGATGAGAGTTGCGCAATATTTTGATTCGCTTTGCTGTGTTTCTCATAATAATACTCATACAAAAGCATACATTAAACTTTTCTGTCAAATCAAATTGAAGCAAAAGTTCTGTGCGAATAAGCTAAGTCTTTAATTTTTTTTTTACATCCCTACAAAAGTCATACTAAAAGCCATAAGACATTGCAAGCTATTAAAATTCGTTTGATGGCACTGATGGAATTGATAACTTTATAAGCCGATTGCTAAAATATCATAATCATAGAAGCTTTACCAGAAGTCTCCCAGTTAATTAAAGGGTGATAAATTAACTTTTCTGGCGAATTTCTGAAGCCAGCGAAGCAAAAGTGGTATGTGAATATGGAGTTAAGGTCAAAATTTACTAAAAGCTGAATGAATGAATTGAATGCTATTAAAATTCGCTAGATAGAACTGCTGAAGTTGATAACTTTATAAGCCGATTCTTTAAATCTCACATTGAAAAATTTGTCAATTCGCTCTTACAGAAATCAAAGAAGCTTTAACAGAAGTCTCTCAGTTAATTAAGGGGTGATATGCATACGTAAACGATAGTTGATCATCAACAAGATGCTAGGGCGAACAATAACTTCAAATAAAAATCGAAAAAATAATAATTGAAGTTGGAAGTTAAGAAATAAACGTAAATTTATGAGCGTTATAAAAATAAGAATGCTTTGAAAGGAAAACTAATATTAATAATTTATAAAACTTATTTGGAATATATATGTAAATACATATATCAAAGGAAGTATGGATTTTAAATTGTTTAGTAGCCAGCCAATCATTCATTTTAGATCAATTGAAAGTTAAGATACCGAATATTATACAGATTTTTAACAAGATTTGACATATTTTTATTTATTCGATATTTTGAGCATGTATTTTTTTTAATATGGACGAACTTGTAATAACTGCTTATATGAGTATATATCGTCACCTAAAATGCAAAATAACCTAACATAACTTTTCATAAGTTTACAGGCGAAGGAAACCTAATGTAATAGAATTGGTATTTTTATTGTTGTTGTAACAACATAAAAATCGGCTTGACTTAATGCTGGTTCAGATAGAATTACATATCGTTCCATTTTCGAAGACTCTGACATATGAGTTGGCTGCTGCTGCACAATTCGACGTTATTACAACCTAAATAAGCATATTTATTAGCTTTTTTTTTAATAAATATTAGTCTTAAAAATGTTTTATTCTGCGCCATTTGCTCATACAAATGTATATTATTTTCGTATTTTGTTGTTGTTGCTATTGTGTTTTGCCAATCATCACAGCGCTTTTATATCTAAATATATACATACAAATGCCTTATGCAGACGCACATTTACAGTTATTACAAAATATATATCGTTTTATGTATATGTAAATTTATGTACATATGTATATGCACATCACTAATATTACAAAATATTCTAATTATGCGCTTGGCATTTCCATTTTCGACAAAACTGCAGACATACATACACTATTTAAATACATATATGTAAGTATATATATATATACATAATTACACTAATGTGATCCCACATCAATATCTTATAAAGCAATAAACTGGTATGTACACGAATGCATAGTTTTGTTGTTGTTTTTGATTTTTTTTACATTTAAATTTACCGTAATTATTAAATATAGTAGAAACATACTTTAACTGCTAACATACACCACGAATAAAGAGCTCGTAACTTCGTCGCCACACGACAGCAGCCGCCGCCCCCGCTCAATCGAATGTGGTCCAATTGTGCATGCCACCGCCGGCGAGGGCAGCCGTGTTGGCGCCTCCACTACTGCTGCTGCTGCTCTTTACATTTGCCATAGTTGTTGCTGTTGTTGTTAGTGTGTGTGGCGCGGTTGTCAACGTGAACTGATCCAGGCCATACTTGCGCAACAGCTCGAAGTCCTCGTCTGGTGCTGGCATTGGTGGCGGTTTGCTGGTGGGCAAAGGTGGTGGCTTCATTGTGGGCGCCTTCAATTGAGCCGAGGTCAGCGCACGTGTTTGTGGTTGTGCGCGCATATGTGGCGATCGTAGATGCTGCGGCGTGTGATACGAATATAGCGGATTGCTTACGGTGCTAACAGATGTGTTGCCCAAGATGTTGGTTTTGTTGTTAGTATTGGCAGGCAATGTGGTGGACTTTAAGCCATTCGTTTTTGCATTATTCACCGTTACATTGCCATTGCGCAGCGGCAGCGGGCGTGCATTCTGATTTAGTGGATCGAAATCTTCCAAATCGAAGCTGGTGTTGTTGCTGTCGTCTAGTGATATCAGATCGTTCATGGTGTCCTCTTGCGAAGACGTTGACGAGGCCGCAGCTGATTTGAGTGAATATTCGGGCACTGGCAAATGTTGTGGCTGAAGTGAGCGCAGCGACTGCGGGGTGATAGAAAAATGTTAATTATATTTGAGCTGTACACTTGGTATTTCAAGTGGAAGAGAGTAAATAGCGTCATTTAACAGTTTTTATACACAGGCAAAAAAGCGTAATTAAGGTAAGAAAGAGTTCGATTAGCAAGCAAATTTTAAATGTTTTTTTGTTTTTTTTTTTCAGACAAGGAACAGTGTTAATGATAAGCGATAGACAATAACTGTTATTGTTTGTTTTGAACTGCGTTTGTTTGTTAAAAAATTATCAAACGGTAGTTAAATTAAAAAAAAAAATTCATTTAAGGGGGTAGTAAGGTTAATTCGAGCGAAAAAACGTATTTTTCCAATAATTTTTTTTAAAGATACAATCAATAATTATTTATTTGTATAATTATAGCATAATTATATGATATTTAGCAAATATTCTGTGAAAGTTTCATAGAAAAATATTAAAAAATGAGCCGGTGACAGAATCTTCGCAGACCTTCCAAAAAAAAATTGATTCACGGTGAAACGCATAACTCATGACTGGATCATTTGAAATTAAAAAACCAAATTGATTTGATTAGTTGATAAGTTTCCTTTGGTAACGCTGTCGAGTTTTTTTTTAATGATTTTTAAATTTTTTACAACGTTCGGAACTCAAAATACTGATTTTTCACCAAAAAAATCAGAAGTTTTGTTGTTCAAAAATAAGTTAAAAGTTACCTCACAATTTATGTAAAGAAAGACTGTGCTAAATTTCAAAACGATCGGTTCAGTAGATTTTGAGGTACAGAGTTCATCGGCTTCGAAAAAGTGAAGTGTGAGAAAAACACGTTTAAAGTTTCACAGCCGCTCACAATCAAATCGGAGGGCGGAGACTTACAAGTGTATATCTCCGTCAATTTTGCTTTAATTGCTTTCAAATTTTCACAGAATAATCTTAAGATATTGTACATTAATATAAACCAAAAAATAATAATAATGCAAAAAAAAAACCTTAAACCGACCTATAATATTTTTTTTTTTTGTGATATCAGATTCTATAGTGGTCCGATCTGAACAATAAGTTCGGAGTTTGTAGTGATGCCTTAGATAGCAATGCATGTCGAATTTCGTGAAGATATCTTGTCAAATAAAAGAGTCTTCTATGCAAGCACTGCATCGGTTTGATTGGAAAGTTTGTAGGGCAGCTATATGCTTAAGTGGTCCCATATTGGCGGTTGCGACCAACGAGCAGCTTCTCAGGGAGAAATTGTGCAAAATTTCAGATCAAGATGTCAAAAACTGAGGGACTAGATCGCGAATATGCAGACAGACGGCCACGGTTAAATCGACTCAGCTCGTCACGCTGATTAGTCCAACATTCGGTCGTCATAAAACTCTACCAGAGTTGATAATCGGTTTGTTGTTGTTGTTGTTGTAGCGGTACAATCCTGCCGAGTTGACAGTCCTTGGCCGGATGAAAATCAGAATCCGTTCCGGTGGTAATCAGTTTCGCATAGAACACACCAAACAGGGACTTTTTGAGTATGAAAATCAGGATCATGATCGGTTTCGCATCAAGCGGTCAATGAGCCCAAAACGAGATGGGCACCGATCCAGATTTTCATACTTAGAAAATCACTGTTTGGTGTGCGATTGCCTAGGAAAAGAAAGTTTGTTTACAGCAGCTGCTTAAGTCGGTAAACCTCAGTAGGGCGTTGCGATTTTTACGATGGATATACATAAATATCGAACAATGAATTTGTCTCAAATTTTGCATTTCTAACCAAATTTCGTGTGCGAATGTTGGAAAAGGCTTACGGTGATTCTGCTTTATCAAAAACACAAACCTACAAGTGGTAGAAAGTCATAAAGACGGTCGATAGATCGTTGAAGACATGCCTCGTTCTGGGCGACCTTCAACCTCTTCAACTGATGAAAATATTAAACAAGTGAAGGATATGGTGCTTGCAAATCGTCAGCCAAATGTTAAAGAGAAAAGCTGAATTTTTTTTCAAAAAGAATACGATTGTGGTCGAATTTAAAACCAAAAACGCAATGAATACCATCGATCGACCACCGTATTCAACAGATTTGGCTTGCGATTTTTTCTTGTTCCCAAAACTGAAATTTCCGCTTCGTGGAACCCGTTTTCAATCGATCGAAGAGATAAAGCAAAATTCGCTGAAGGAGCTGAAGGCCATCCAAAAAGTGCTTATAAAAAGTGTTTCGAGGACTGGAGAAATCATTGGCATAAGTTTATTACATCTGGTGGGGATTACTTTGAAGGCGACAAAATAAATTTTTTGCGCTTTATTTACAATTTCTGTGTACTCTTTTGCCACAATGTATGAGAAAATGTATCATATAATTTGAAGTCGCGCAAATAATTTGAAAAAATAACATCTAGGAATTAGTTACTAGTAGGTTAATTATAACCTAAAAAAATATTGCACTAAATAAATAAACCTTCTCGCAGTTCAAAACAAACACAATAAAATTGAACTTTAACACAAATGAGTGATACTCAAGCATTGGAATTAATTGTTGATCACATATTATATAGTAAAAGAGTATGGAGTCAAAATGTTAATAAAATTAAAAGAACAAGCATAGTAGATTTAAATGGCGGTAAGTGGAGAGGGGATATGGGAGGCAGGAAATGGCATGTTATGCAATCCAAAAACCCGGTAGTTAGATGGAGATGAACGCAGTTAATGTCTGAAAGCGGCATTTCGCACTGCACTGCAGGGCCACACTACAACACTTGAATACGTTTGAAGGTACGGTACAAATGCAGGTTGGTAGCATAGGCGGACAATTATTTGTTGATTGCTGGGGCATGCCCCGCGGTACCTCTTTTTTCTGCCGTGGCGCCGGCACTGGTGTGGTCTCAGTCGATGCCGTCGTCGCCGCCGTTGTTGTCGTACGCGTTGAGTCATCGTCACATGAGCGCGCCTGATGAAAGAACGATGACGATGCAGCCGACACAAATGAGCCGCCACTTGAGTCAAATGATGACGATGACACCGAGGCATTGGAGGCATTCGATGACGAAGAATGGCGCAGCGCATCGTGTTGCAATAAAGTGCGGTCCGCATAGTCTTGCCAGCAATTGTGCTCCAAACGTTGTAAGCCCGCGTGCACGGCAGCAGCGGCCATGGCGATTGCATTACTACCGCTCCCACCCGTAATTATGCCACCGCTCGACGGCGCCAGCGCCGGTGTCGCGCGTGTCGAAATGAAGGCGCTCTCCGCGCCGGAGCCAGCATTGTCGCCTGTGCCTTGACGACGCGGGGGTATGGGTGGCGATTGCATGTCTGGTGGATTGTCGTATATGGAATCGGTTGTCACGATTTTGTTGGGTGTCGATGTGCGCGTTGCGGTTTGTGGCATCGCCGCTGCTGCGACATGCAACGGCGCCTTCTCTTCGTCTTTTGCTGGTGGCTGGGGCACCGGCGGTGGTTTCGTGTCGACATGTGGATGTAATGTGAGCGCTGTCAGTTGGCGTCGCACATGCGGATGATTATAGTATGATACAGTTGCGTTGGCAGTTGTGCCCAGAGTTGGGCCAGCGCTTAATGTTTGCAGCAGATGTGCGGCTGGTGGCGGTGGGCGCGCTGGTGGTGGACCACCGGTGCGTGTGGCTGTGAGCCTTTGATGGTATTGATATTGTTGTTGTTGCTGCTGTTGCTGTTGTTGACTTTGCGCTCGCTGGTGGTCATGCTGATGGTTGTTGCTCGTTAACTGACTGTGCTGATAATGATGGTTGTGTTGATGATTGTAGTGATGCTGTGGATGAGTTTGGTGAGTGGTTGAGTCTAGACTGATGCTGGGCTTAAGCTATAAACGCGTATTTTTGTTTTTATTTTTGGAAGCCAAAATATTTGTTTTTTTTGTTTTGTTTGTACATTTGTTGGTTGATGGTGAGCATTTGTGGTGTCATTGATTATTCAAAACAAAGCGCAGCAACAAATATTGGTAGTTGTGGTGGTGGTAGTAGGGAGATGTGGTGTCGATAGTGGTTTAATGGTAAATTGCCGTTGCGATTGCGTTTTAATTTTGTTTGTTGGCAGGGTTGATTTTATGAGCAAAACAACAACAACATAGAGCATGTGCAACAGAAATGCGAGTACATAAAAATATATAAAAAATGTAAAGAAAAAGAACAAAACAAAACCGATAAGAACGCAATGTAACGAGAACAATGAACTTACAAAAGCACACACACATATTAACGCACATACATAAATAAATATATTTGAATTTAACAAATATTTATACATAATATAAAGACTACATACATATATATAGTTATATATGTATATTGTGTATACATAACAACAATGCAGACATTTAACAATTGCATTCAAACTCGGAACGTCAGGCAGGCGTGCGGGAGAGCTTTCAGTGGGATCTAGTTACAGTTACGTTTATAACAACACAAGCGTTATATGTATGTATTATATGTACATTCTTCCATAAGAATTTGAATTATGTTTCCTTTTATTCTATACATACATACATACATATGTACATATGTACTCGTATTTACTATGTACATACTCGTATATTACATATATGGCTATTAATGAGTGGCTATTTTTTTGCTTAAGGGGTTAGGCCAGTCTAAAATTATAAAAAATATTATTTGGTTGGCAGAAATGTGATAAAATATTTTCCCTAATTTCTTGCAGTTTGCTGCATTGTCGAAACGTTCAGGTCGGTAAATTTCGAAATGTGTACAAGAGGATTTTTCAAAATTCAAATTATTTTCGGAGATATAGGCATTTTTCTGACCCGGCATCCAAACTACCCACGATTTCTCAGGTTCTACTGGACCGATTTACTTGAAATTTTTATAGAGTCTTCTTTATAGGCTTGTCTACGGTTGGAACTAGCCCCATCCCCAAATTTTAATTTTTATTATTTTTAAAAATTCGAAATAGTCAGAAAAAGTGATCCAAAAAAACTTTTTTTTTCAGGCAGTCGCTATTTTGTGAAAAAAAAATTTCCCTTCTTTTCCGTAGTTCCGGCCATCGCGACATTATTCTAGATTAATATTCTTTTTTTTTGGTTTCAGGTAACTAGGAGGGTTGAAATCATGGGTATGGTCACGTGGAAATTTTTAGAGCCCACTTCGTCAGCTCATAATTTTTGAATTTTTTTAATTTTTTTAGGTTTTAATTTTTTTCTGTACTCTTCTAAAATTAACAAATAACTAATATAAAAATGGATAGTAAAAATATTAATTGCCTTTTTTTTTACTGAAATTCATGCTTCTTGACCAGAATACCCCCTTAAATGTATGTATATTTAAGAATACACACAATTCATATCGTTCATATTCAATTTCAATTTCATATCGTTCCGGGAATATTCTCGAAGTTACACGCAAATTTGAAAAGCCGTTTCAGAGTGCTTGGAAGTACAAGGCGCATCGTAAAAACCGGTGACCAACAGTACTCGAAAACCGTTTCTCAAATTTTAACACGAGCTTCTTAAATATATTTTTTAGTAATTAATCGAAGATTTTTTCTCACCGACAAATATTTTTTTATAAACAATTTAAGGCCGACACGCCGATTCTTTTTAGAAACCTCCGTTTTGTTAAAAAATTTGCTTACTCCTTCGATTAATTATCAGATTTAACATTACTTTAATGAAATTTTTAATTTCAGAGGCTCCGGTTCAGAGATATAGTGGTCACCGTAAAACGTCTTTTTGAGAGGAGCTCCCGGAGATCAGCTGTAGTTCCTTTCCTAATAAATATTGTTACGAATACTAAGTCTTAAAATAAAGTTAAAAGATACCATAATATGTGTAAAAATTTTTTGATCAACAAGTTTAGTTTTTCAGAAAAAAATCTGGAAAATTCGTCGCCTTTACAAAAATGTGATACGACCAGATTGTCCCAGTAAACGTCATTTTGTTTCAAAATGTTGATATAAATGATAAATGTTAATATAAATGATAAATGTTAATATAAATATAAATATCTTTATACACTACCAGAATAATAAAAAAATTTAGGCTGTTTTGAGGGTTCCACGTAGGATGCCTTTCAATTTTCGGGATTTGCCAACTCTAGGGTTGCAATCTGGAAGTTCACAACTTTATATTAGATTTTGACATTCTTCAGAACGTTTTTGCATACGAGCGCTATTTGTGTTGTTTACAGTAACTTAAATATTCGTCTCCGTTAAAAAATGGAATTGAATCTCAAACCTTTTCGCGCGATTATTTTCTATAACATTCGACGTATATTATCTTAGAAACAGTGCATCGAGGAACCTAATTTAATTTTTGTCGATGAAGCTCCATCAAGGACCAGTGTTTATCGATAGTATGGTGAATCTAATCGAGGTCATATATTACTCTAAGACGAATTTTGTGAAGGTCGTCCAAAATCAGTTGTTGTTACGGAAACTATTGATGTTGTGCATAAACTGATATTAGAAGATCGTCCTGAGATCTATCGTGAGATTGAGACAGTTATAGGCGTTAGTAAGACCAGCATACTTTCTACATTGCATGAACATTTCATTACGGTGGATGCCACATAATTTGTCAATCGCTCAAAAAACGGCGCGTGTAGATTGGTGGTGAGAAATATTAAAAAAAAATACGAAAGCAGTGCTTCAAAACACGTGTTTGACATTGTGCTAGGTGAAAAAGGTTTTTGATGAGTCACCCACAGTATAGTCCTGACTTGGCACCGAATAACTTCCTGTTACTTCCGTGTGTAAAAAATAAAGTAAGTGGTCAACGGTTGTCGGCACCTGAAGAGGCGGTAGATGCGTTTGGGAGATACCTCCACAGTACTTCGACAATTGGTTCAAACGCATACAAAAGTTTATAACGGGTGACCCAAGGAGAGGTACTTTTTTCAGTAGCTGTCATGTTATTTTTGTTCAGTATTCTTTGGTATGTCCTCACGGAAAGGCTTAAGATTTAAGGGGCTATACCAGTGTGACACTTTAAAAAAATTTTTTTTTTGTTTTTTTTCGATAGTTTATATTCCCAAAAATATCCTGTTAAATCGGCAAGGTCGTATCTTGAATAGTTTTTTGATGACAGCGGTTTAAAGAGCGACCGCTCGCAGGTATAATCATATATGAGTGAAGCTTTAAAAGCGTTTTTCTCGAAACGACATTTTTCAAAATTGCTGACATCATAACTTAACGAGAAATTGACCGATAGACTTCAAATTAAAACTATACAATGACCTACGATCTTTTTGATTGGTTGAAAATTGTCAAATTTGTATAAAAAAAAGAACAATTTTTTTTGAATTTTTTTGTTTCAGCTACTCATTCGGCCGGAATCATGTCAGCAGTTGGGGCACTTTTTTTCGCACCTCCGCAGACATAACTCCGTTATTTTTCAACATTTTTGTAAAAGAAAAATCTTAAAATATAGCTGACCTTATTACGTTCAAGGAAGTTCCAAATATTCTATCGCGTACTTTCACTTAAAAAAATTCACGAAAATCGCCTAATTTTTCATGCGTTGCACTGGTACAGCCCTTTAAAGCGTTTACAAATTGTTTATTACGAAAATTCACGTTCTGTAAAGAATTTGTGTTGGATATATGGATATTTCGCTACAGTATCTCAATTTCTTATATAACTAATGTAATAATTGGGTAAATGTTCATATACGGATATAAGTATTTATCGACATGTACATATAGTATTGACCACAGACCCTTGGAGATATAAATCAATTGTATTTCCAATAGCTTTGTATGAACAGAGAAACATAAATTAATATCTAACTCGATTAGTTTTATGTATTACAAACAACTGTATAGCTATATGCTAGGTGCAACTTGTTGCGAGAGTATAAAAAATACATCGAATACCGAAGTAGATTACTTCGACTTGCATTATCACTGTGAGAATCGGATATTGCTACTGCTTCGTAACCTCTGATATAATGATACTAGTTTTCTTTACTTTCTTTTACCGTTTTAGAGATGTGTGAGAAGTGGTCACATGGTTTTGTCTATGGAAAAGCGGATGAAGTAGAGTGCTTTGGATTACGAGTTTTTACTTAAAATAAAACAACTTCATTCTCTGTTTCGTCAGAATACAAATTCTACAGTAGTCTATCAGGTATAATAGGGATTCAAAAACTAACTGATTCATCGAATCTACAAAGTTTATTTATTGTAGAAGCCTTATACTAGATATTGTTATATATTTGCATGCCAAGCTGTGTATCAATCCATAAAAGTTATAGGATGTGGAACATAAGCAATTTAGTGCGAGGGTATTCGTAATTCGTATTAGCCGTCCTCATGCTGGATGTACATTCGGGGTTTTCAGGGGATCCTGACCAAAAGTCTTAGAAGAAAAAATTAGTGCTTAATAGCTATATTTTGTGCCTATTAAAAGCTCGCAATATAAAACAATATAGCCCTTGTCCCAATTTGAATCCTTTTTTCTAAAAGATCTGTATTTTAATCTGAAAGAACTAAATATTTTGACACCACCTGCCCGACACTCGCACACACACGCATACATAAACGTCAAAACAAACACGTACAACACTAACATCATAGAATCGACACTCACAAATGCAACAATTAATTATTTGCAGTAAATAAACGAAAAACATTGATTAACAATGGCAATATTCTTGAAGCAACTACTCACGCTACGATCCACGAGTGGTGGCTTAAACAACGGATGATTTTGCAGTTCTTGCGACAAGTTCATCTCCGACGAACAGAGCGAGCTTGCCGGGCTAATAGTAGGAGACGGAGCCAAATGAGCAGCAAGATGAGCAGTGCCATGCGTAACGCCCGCAAAACCGTTCGACTGTATGTGCGCACTCGAGCTGGACATCGCCAGAGGCGGGGCACGTCGCACAAACTGACTGGAGCCATTCAAATCCTCCGGACAGGCGTATTGAAACGAGGCTGCCGTCGCTTGATTGCCACCCGTCACACTGGCGGCAGTTGTACGCTTATTGCTGAAGATCGGCGAACTCGGTGCCGAGTGATGCCCACCAATGGATTTGGTTTTGCCGTAACCGAAGCCTACACCAAACGCGCTGCCGCTGCTGCTGCCGCCGCCGATGCTATTACCGTCAATGCGATCGTGCTGCGAATTCGATGTGAGATGCGAACGAAAGTGTGTCTGCGAGCTGTTCGGTGGTGTGATGTCGCGTAATTTCGATTTAAAGTCTTTGTAGGCGCTCTTGACGCCGCGTGAGCCCTCCTTGACCTGCGCAGAAAAGTAAAAGGGCGAGAAAGAGTTGTGGTGTGATCAATTAGCCATTATTAGAGCGATGGAGGTTAAGTAATACAGTCTACGGTTATGTTATAAGCATACTTTCGGGCGTAAGGTAAGCAATATTAGCGTTTACGGAATTTTAGTTACAACAAAACAAACAAAAATGAACATAACGAATAGCAAATGTTAATTTGTAAATACAATACAGTAAACACTAGTATATAAAGTACATCAATTAAAGTAAATTAATTAGTTAACTAGTTACTTGTACATATATATGCCACTCACCGATTTGACAGCAGACTTTACGGCTGGATTTGTCTGCGTTTCAACGTAAAGATGCGCATACGGTGAGGAAACAAGCCGAAAGAAATTTTCACAATGCGTTAATAGTGTTGTTGTTTAAAAAAGGAATTTGCAATAAGCATTATTCAAAACAAATGCATTTTATATTTTATTTTTTTATTATTTAATTGAATGCAGAAATGAACGTCGAAGCGCAGCAACGTATCGCCAGTCGTCGTCAGAGTGTTGTGACAGCGAGTAGTCGTGTGGTAGAGCATTGGCAGTGGCAGTAGCGGTTGATGATTGGCGTGTGGTAGCGATAAACAGTTTAAAAATTTGATTTTTGCGATTTTGATTATGATAGTAAATTTGTTTGGGGGAAATGCGCGTTCAAAATAATCGACGATTTTAATATGAAAAATACGAAAAAAGAAAAGAGATAGACAAGTAATGTTACTGCTAGTAGAACTATGTTTGCGTGTATTGGTTTGATTGTATGTATGTATGTATATACAGGCTTTTTTTTCAAAGCGGATTTAAGTTTTAGCTGCAAATGATGTAGATGAATTGTATATACTTGGAGAGCACATATATGTATGTATGTATGAGTGTAGGCATGAGTGTATCTGTATCAATGAATGTGTGTCATGTTAATGGATGTTGATGCTATCGGTATAAATAGCTAGTATTATTATGGATACTTGAAAAAAAAATTCGGTTGAAAATGTATCTATTTTTTTAGTGCTATTGTTTTATTTATGAAAATTATTTCTTTTTGCGCATTATTGAAGTCATTACAAGCCATATCCCATTAAAAAATGTGTTTTGTGTAATTATTATGCTTATAATCACGCTTTCGAAGGTCAGGGCCATATATGGGTTAATTTTTAATTTACTACTAAATATTCTAAAATACAAATACAAGTTTTAATCATCAATACCAATTATTTACTAAAAACTTGGTTATATGAATTTAAAAAAATATTTATTACGAATATTTTGTTATACTACAAATACCAGATTTAAAGAACCAAGAGTGTATACTTGTATGCCCATTTTTATGCGCCATTCCCATTTTTAAGGGGTTAGATGGGTTTACGGGTTTCAAAAAATTTTTCATTTTTATATTTTTATTGTCTTGTTAAATTCTACAACACTTCGAGAATATTGTCCTAAATTTTCAAGTTGATCCGAGTAATAGTTTCGGAGATACAGACTTGAGAACTTATGCGCTCGAGGCTAGCTAGGCTAAGTGCGCTGTCTTTAAACGCGTTTTTCTCGAAACTGCGTTTTCGAAGTCGGTTGGCAAGATTTCTCGAAAACTACTCATCAGATCTTCATGAAATTTTACACAGGTCTTTGAGATACAATTCTTAAAGACTTGGACGAAGAATTTTTTTCGATTGGAGAAAAAATTCGCGAAATTTTCATTTTTTTTGTAAAAATGTCGGCCAAAAACCCAATTTTCAGTTTATTCTTCTTTCGTCCAAGTTCTAAGTTAAGGTTTTAACTAAAACACGTGTTCCTTCACTTTAGATGATCCTGTAAGGAGTTATCCTGCCAACGCGGGCACGCCTTTTTAGGGGTGAGGTCACCGGAAATGGCGTCGCAATGGCCGAGTTTAAAATATTTTTTTCCAAAAATGTCAGAATTTCTTTTTAATAGTGTAGGTTTGTAACAATAAAAAATTTTAATAAAACATTTCATTATTTATATGAGAAAAAATTGTTGAAAAAAGAATGTTTTTTTAACGGAAGAAACCCTTGTAACCCCTTAGAGCAAACAGCGTTTACAGCCATTTTTAGCGGTTCCTATCCATTTTAACAAATTGTTGAATGTTAAAATAGCACTAACAATAAGTAGTGTGGTAGAAATTTGCTTACGAAATCGCATTAGGGTGGTAGGAATGCCGATTTCATTTATGTGATAAAGCTACTTTTTTTGCTTCTATCAACCAATCAAACTGTAACAATTATTCCCATACAAACATCAAAATTGTGAGGAAATCACTTTCACATTCAAGTACATATTAGATTTTATTCTTAAGCGGCAAGCAAAATAATATCCCGCTCAAAAAAAAATTGTCTGAAGTTACTTAGTATTCCCACAAAGCTGTTAGCCAAAAAAAAAATATTTTCTCGAAACTGCATTTTACAAATCGGGCGACGATGGTCGGTGACTAATTGCTTGAAATGTTTACTTTAACTTCACAGAAACACACAGCCTTCGGTGATAATTGTTTGCCCCGAGAAAGTGTTTTTGATAGGTGCAAATTATTAAAAGAAGGTCGAGAACGCGTTGATGATGAACCACGTCCAGGAAAGCTATCAAGATCAACTGATGATCAACACGTTAGTAAAATAAAGGAATTGGTGCTTGAGAATCGACGATTAACAGTAAGAGGTCTTAATGGCATCGTTGGAATATCGGAAGAATCGGTGAAATTATTTCGAAAGATCATACGTACTCTACCAGCGAGTCTTATGCGTAATAAGATCCCGTTTCTTATTTTGTTTTTGGAAAAAACGAATTTGTGGAACCAACTTCGCCTGTTGAGACCCTCATAAAAAGGTGATTCCTAAGATTAGTCCAGTAGCCGCCACTTTGTGGCCAAATTTTCTATTAGGGTGGTAGGTAGAATGGTAGGCCAGCGGGACTGAAATTTGCACTCCCTCACTCTATTTTCTCCTCTCTGAATCATCACGTGCTGGTTTGGCTAGTTCATCTGTTTCACAGTTAAAAAAGTCGAACAGCTGACATTGCTGGCAATTCCTTACAGGACAAGTCTGTTTTTTATTTTTTTTTAATAAGTTACAATACGTATTTATTTTGGCT
Organism: Bactrocera tryoni; assembly: GCF_016617805.1. Taxonomy (NCBI): domain Eukaryota; kingdom Metazoa; phylum Arthropoda; class Insecta; order Diptera; family Tephritidae; genus Bactrocera; species Bactrocera tryoni. Next base: position 42,721,451 of record NC_052501.1, read on the forward strand.
TAAAGGGATATATACGAAGTACTTCTCTTTATCCTCAGAATAAAATTTCAAAGCAAAACTTAACTTCATGTGCAGTGTTTTCTTTTCTTGTTCTAATTACCCTAAAGCGAAAAGGAGAAATTGCCGTTCTGGTGACAGTTGGGTCTTCGAGGCGGAATGGGCACTGATTTACATATAACCGGATGTGAAAGGTCCATTTAAGAATTTTTTCATCCGAAATCTAACTTATATTTGCTATTTCTTGGCGTTCTAATGAAATCTCCAATTAGTACAAAACTGATATCGGAGAAATTCGCAGTTAACTCTCCCAGCCTCATAACAAAAAATTTTTGATATCAATTACAATTTCTTTCCGACTAATTTTTTTCATTTTTTTTTTTTCAAAAACATACTCTGCGACCCTTTATATATTATAAATATATAACCCACATTATGGCATGTCATACATATAATATTTTTGCAACAATTTAAGCGGAGCTCAATGAGTCATGAGCGAGCTATGTCTGTCAAATGAAAATAATGAATTACAAGGTCAGTCGCAAAAGAAACAGAACTTTTTAAATATAATTGTTTTTAGTGACGCCACCTATTGGTGGGTATATGAAATAAAAAGTTTGATCTCTTGTTGACATTTCGTAAAAGTTTTAAGACAATTGGATAACTACAATCGATGTTATCGATCAAAAAGTGACAGCAGCTTTTGGTCATCGGTCGTAAAATGCATTTTGAACAAAGAGCAAATATTAAATTTTGTTTTAATCTTAGGAAAACGTTTACTCAAACATTTCAAATGATGAAAAAAGTTTATGGCGATTAGTGCCTATCTCGTAGTAATGTGCATGAGTGGTTTAAGCGATTCCAAGAAGGTCGTGAGGACCTCTGTGAGGATCAGAAGTCGGTCGTCTTCAGAAGTCAAAAATAAAGACAATGCTGATTTGTTTTTACGATTCCGATGGTATTGTACACCGAGAGTTCGTCCCACCTAGCCAAACGGATAATGCTGTGTTTATCTTGGTGTTATGAAGCGTCTTTTGTCACGCATTCGTCGTGCTCGACCACAATACCGTGAGGCATGGTCCTGGCGCCTGTTGCACGATAATGCGCCGTGTCATCGGTCGACGCTTGTCACTGATTTTTTGACAAAAACCTCCATATTAACCATTAATCACTCACCCTACTCACCTGATCTGGCACCCTGTGATTTTTACCTATTTGGAAAACTTCATTTGCCCATGAAAGGTCACTGGTTTCAGGACATTTAAGCTATCCAAAAGGCGACGACCGATATTCTCAAGAGCATTCCGAAAAATGACCTTAAACACTCATTTGAAATGCTAATTGACCGGGCTAAACGCTGTATCGAAGCACAAGGAAACTACTTTGAATAAAAAAGTATAACTTCTGAAAAATATTAATTTTTTGTTGTTTTTTTAACAGTCTTGTTTCTTTTGCAACAGACCTTGTATGTTGTTGTCACTACAAATCGCCCGACCTTTCGCGATGTACCCGATTTCTACTAGAATCACTCCGATCAAATGTATTTCTTCTTTGCCATCTTTAAAGCGTTGCCTTAAAAAATTATCATTTTAATTTGTGTCACTGCATTAGTGTGTGCAAATAATGAGGAAATCTGAGGAAGTGAAAAATCATAAAATACCAAGCATATAATACATAAATATGAATGTATGTATGTATGTATGTCAGTATATATAATACATAACTACAACGAATTGTGGGGTATTTATCTTTATCAGTGCTTGGCAGTTAACGTGTTCAGTTAAGTGCTAGAAATAAGACTTTATCACATTTTTTACGCCTTCGTTTTACGGTTTTTTTATTGCGTTAAATGCAGTGCTTTCTAAGCATGTAATACTCTAACTAATGGTGCTCTTACTAGAAATACACAAACTATATATTAACAAAATTAAAATATTATTAAAAAAGTTATGAAATTAATAAATATTATTAAAAATGAAAGGTTAATAAATTATTATTAAAAATTCTGTTAATAAAAAAATATTAAAAAACATTATTGAAAAAATATTAAAGAAAAATAAAATTATTTTTAAATAATAACTACAAAAAAAATCCACATTTTTTAGTTAAGCTAAAAATAAAACAAAAATATGATAAACACAAAATTTCGCTAAACTATTTTGTTAAGAAACAAATGAAAAAAGTTTTATATAAAAAGGAAAATTTACGAACTTTTAGAAGTGAGTGTATAGAGATTGTATTTGCATTTATAGCTGTACTGAGTGACGAGGAACTTTTCTTTCAATCATAATATTTGTTTTTGGATTTTTTTCTTTTCTTTTTTTTGCTTTTTGTATTTTAATGGGTAGGGAGATTATTTGTTTGCGAAAACTTCTGACATACCGCATTGTACTGTAAAAATAGATTAAATAAATTTTAAGAAAAAATAGTATATAATATATAAAAGAAAAATAGTTCTTAATTAGACAAACAACATAAAAGATATTTTTCTACCTACAATTGTCTCAAAATGTATGGAAATGCAAAAATTTTGGATTTTCACTTTTTAATCTCGATTTTGGGATTAAAAATTGATAAATTATCAATTTTTTTAATTTTAAATTTCAACATCTACGATTATTATTAATTTTTATTTTTAAACCCGGATTTGGAATAAAAAATTAAAAAACCAAAAAAATTTTGTTTCCAATTTTTTTTTTAGATTTTTAAGAATACAAAAAAAAAAACAAGAAAAAACGTTAACTTCGGTTGCACCGAAGCTAAATACCCTTCACAGGTGCATTTATGTTAGTAACTATGTGTTCAGTTTGTATGGAAGCTATATACTATAGTAATACGATCTGAACAGTTTTTTCGGATATTATATTGTTAACTTAAGCAGTAATCTATGCCAAATTTCGTGAAGATACCACGTCAAATGCGAAAGTTTTCCATACAAGAACTTGATTCCGATCGTTCGGTTGGTATGGCAGCTATATGCTATAGTGAGCTGATCTGAACAATTTCTTCAGAGATCACATTATTGCCTTAGAAAATAATCTATACCAAATTTGGTGAATATATCTTGTCAAATGTGAAAGTTTTCCATACAAGCCCTTGATTCCGATCGTTCAGTTTGTATGGCAGTTATATGTTATAGTGGTCCGATATCGGCAGTTCCGACAAATGAGCAGCTTCTTGAAGAGGAAATGACGTTTGCAAAATTTCAAATCTCTTAAATCTTAATCTTAAAAACTGAGGGACTAGTTCGTATATATACAGACAGACGGACAGACAGACAGCAGACAGACGGATATGGCTAAATCGACTCTGCTCAACATACTGATCATTTATATATATACTTTATAGGGTCTCCGACGTTTCCTTCTGGGTGTTACAAACTTCGTGACAAACTTAATATACCCTGTTCAGGGTATAAAAAACAAAAATAATAATTCAAGTCTTAATTAAACTATTTCATAATGCATATTTCCAACCCTGGTAAATGGATGTAAATAACAATTTCGAGAAATTTAATAATATAATTCGGCCTATAACTATATTCTTGCGATTTATTGAGAGATGGTGTAACTTGATTAGTTGACCATTATTTCGAATATGCACGAGAAAGCGTCTTTTTAAGTATTTTTGCGAGGAATTCTTCTTTATTATTTTAATATGAAGAAAACGTCTGTCGAAAGTCAACTTATTTTGTTGAAAGTTGGTAGTGAACGTAATCTAGCTAAGTGAATGGACCAAAAGATGTTTACACGATTGAAAAGTAGTGATTTTAACTTAGAAGACGAAGAGAATGTTTTGGCGTTAAAAGAAATTTGGAAGCTGCAAGCTTCACTCGTTAAAGCCAAACAGAGTAAAGGCTCGCAATGTCATTAGGAGTCACTTAGGCAGCCATTACAACACATTTAAAAGCAGCCGAATACATTCTAAAGCAAAGAAATTTGAATTGAAGTCAAGAGAAATAAGTCGTTTTTGCATCGGATTGTGATTGGCGATGAAAAATGGATCCATTACAACAACCCTAAACGCAAAAAATCGAATGTGAAATCTGGCAATACACCCAAATCAAAGCTGAATATCCATAACGCCAAGGTAATGCTCTGTATTTGGTTGGATCAGAAGGACGTGTTGGGTTATGAGCTTCTAAAACCGGGTGAAATCATTAATGGGGAACAACAACTTATTAAATTTAGGCGTGGATTGATTGCCGAAAAACACCCCGAATTTGCGACTAAGCACGAAGCAAGAATGGTAGTAATCCATCAAGATAATAACGCTCGGTCTAATGCTGCAAGAACGGTCAAAAAAATACTACTATTTGAAAAAAAGTGGCTGGGAATTATTAAGCGTTCAAATTTTGATAAAAAAAACCGTTCGAATATAGTTATAGATCTCATATATAAAATATATTTGAATAGAATACATAATGTGCTTCATTAAATATGTGTTTAATGAAAATACAACAATTGATAATTATCAAATTAAATAATTAAATTATAATTTAAACAAAAGTGAAATGTGTAATAATTAAATTTTATATATGAAGTATTTATTTATATAATAATTTGATAATACTTACATAAGGTGGGTTCCAAAGTAAACAGGACTTTAAAAACAACGAAACAAATGGTTCTTTCTGCAAAATCAATTTATTTTATTCAAAATAGTCTTCTTCTGCTTTAATACAGCTTTTTCGTCAGTCAATTTGTGCGGAACAAACCGTGCACACCTTTCGTTAGCCCAATGTTCGGTCAAAATGCGATAAATCGATGTTTTGGAGATGTTCAATTCCATTTATATGAATTTCTATGATGATTTTGGCTGATTTTTGATGAATTCACGCACAGTTTCGCTGGAATTTCCGGTGATCACGAATTTTGATTGGCCCACATGTTGATCGTTATTTATGTCCTCACGATTACTTTGAAAACGTTGAAACCACTCGTGCACTCTGCTACGGGATAGGCAATCATCGTCATAAACTTGTTTCATCAATTCAAATGTTTTACCAATTTTAAAACAAAATATAATGTTGGCTCTTTGTTCGAAGCTCATTTTCGCACCGATAACACAAACATACTGACACTTAAAACGCAATAACTTCACTTCCAATCGATGAAATGTCATGAAATTCTCACTGGACAATCGATGAAGATAGCAGCGTCTAACGCACCAGTCGACATATAGATGGCACCACCAGGGGGCGCTGGATGCAAAAAGTCCTGTTTACTTTGGAACACACCTTGTATGTATGTATAAGTAATAAATTTTTCAACCTAGTATTAAGTGCTCTTTGGTGAAAATAAATTTTCAGCTTAAATAATTAAAATTAGAAATATAGGAAAAACGTTTCATAGAAGGTCTTGAATTTGATTGTTCAGTTTGTAAGGCAGCTATATGCTATAGTGGTCGGATCTAAAAAGTTTCTTTAAATATTGTAGCGTTGCCTTGGACAATGATGCATACTCAATTTCGTGAAGATATCTTGTGAAATAATAAAGTCTTTCAAACAAAAATTTTATAGTTCAGCTTGTATGTATGTAGCTGCCATGCCATTGTTATAAGTAATGAGTAGTTTCTAGGGGAGAGAAGGACGTGTGCAAAATTTCAGAGCGATATCTCAAAAACTTATTGTTTAGATCGCATATATACAGACAGACGGACAGACGGACAGATGCACAGACAGATAGCAGACAGACGGATATGGCTAAATCGACTCAGCTCAACATACTGATCATTTATATATGTATATATTTTATAGGGTCCTCGACGTTTCCTTCTGGGTGTTACAAACTTCGTGGTAAACTTAATATAAGGTGTAATCTAAGTTTAAATAGTGGTCATGAGATAGATGCCCGTTTTTTCGACGCATAACAAGCGTAACGGTGGATTCTAAGTATAGTTAAGGTATTATTCGATTACATGTAGAAGGAGTCACAGAAATCTATTATGGCGAAATATTGAGCTGATTTGACGCCGAATTCCCGCCATAACAATACAACGTTTACAGCTCCGCCGCCTACACCCATTTTGTCGAATTAGACTACGAAGTAATGGCCTTTCAAAAACGTATTTGTCGGACAGGGGAATTAGAGGATCGCTGGGTCAAGTGTATTCCGGTAAAAGGAAATTATGTAGAAAAACAAATAGCGTTTTTTCAAAATTTTCAATTTTTCTTTGAAAACAAAATAATTTTTTGACCACCCTAGTACTAAAACTGCAAGGTGTGGAAAGTGAAATATTATCTCTCTAGGTGGGGCCATAGTGAAATTAAAAATAGGTAAGGTAAAACCCAATACGAGTATAGTTCATATCCCAAAAATTATTAAATTATTAAATTTATCTGTCTGGGGCGAAATAAAGAAAAACAAGAAAAAGTTAACTTCGATTGCACCTTTAATACCCTTCACAAACAAAAAATATTCTTTACATAAAATAGATTGGTCAGTTTATATGGCAGCTGTATGCTATAATGGTCCGACAATTTCTTCGGATATTACACCGATGTCTTAAAGAACAACCCATGCCCAATTTCATGAAAATATCTGGTCAAATGAAAATACTTTCAATACAAGTACTTGATTCCGATCTTTCCATTTGTATGGCAGCCATATGTTATAGCTGTCCGATATCGGCTGTTCCGAAATATGAGAAGATATCTCAAAAACTGAGGGACTAGTTTGCGTATATACAGGCAAATCGACTCAGCTCAGCTCAGAATCTCCAACGTTTCATTCTGGGTGTTACAAACTTTTTGGAAAACTTAGAGCCATATCACTGTTCACGGTATAAACATAAAATTAAATAATAAAATTAAAATAAATAATAAAATAAATGGCGATCCCTTTTTTGTACCATGCAAAATCTGCATTCAATTTCTTCCGGTGTTGTTATACAGACATGTACGTGCACAGAGGTATTTCACCGAAATAATTATTTATCAGTTATGACAAGTGCGTGATATAGAATTTGAAAACAATTCTCCACCGCAGTTATCGTCTATTTTTTCATACATAGTTGAGTCAGAGATTAGCTGAGGCATGATGTATAAAATTCCTTTCGACGATAATTTTCAAAATAAATAGTTGTTCTTGACATTTGCCTATGTATACATGTATGTTCATTTTCATTATATGATAAATAATTATTATTTACCTACATATACTATATTTATACTATTGCAATTCTACTCTATATTAAAAGATCAATAAGTTCAAAAACAAAAATTTAAAAATCAAGTTTACATAAATAGATCGAGTAATAAAAAAGGTCAGACTTCTTAATTGAGATTGTTTTTCTTCTTCCTCTCTCATATACCATCTGATCAAATTTGACTCGTACTGGTCCATTTAAACTGCGTGCCCAAACCTAATCGATAAATTTTAATTTCCAAGAACATAAAATATTCTTGTTAAAATTTAACAACGAGTTGCTGCGACCACGGAATCTTTGAAAATGTTGCAGTTTTGTTTTGGGGAATTTACTTTATCACTAATAAAAGCATTTGAGTTGAACAAAGCATTCACAGAAGGAAGTCACTAAAACTTCCCACATATGAGTCGTTTATCGACCTCTGTTAATGACGATAACATCGAAAAAATTTAGAGAACGAGTTATTAAAAATCGTCGAGTTAGCATCAGATTGCAAAGGATCTCAGTATCTCTAATGGATCGACTCAGCACATTTCGGCTCATGTTTGGGTTATGAAACAAGTCAATGACAGCAAAAGGCCTGAATCTTTTGCAAAAACGACATCGACTAGAGGACGCAAAAGAGATGCTTGGCACCGTAGTCGAGTACATCGAATATCGAACTCATCATTACTGGTGACGAGGCGTGCCTTTATATAAGTAAATATGACGTCAAAACTGTTTAACAAACCAGCGAATGGCGCTCCAAAAATGAGCCGAAACCAGAAAATCTGAAAGCCATTCCTACCGAGGCTTATAACAAGTATATAAAAAATTTAATTAAACGTTGGCATGCTTCTATTGACTCAAAATAGGCCAAGCGATACTAAATATTTGTAACAGTCCGCCGATGATATTTACATACTATAAATATATATGTGACCTGGTTTACGAAAAGGGAGCTAACGTGCGAAAACTAGTTTTCTGGGAAACAGCTGTTAAAAATAAACAACTCGTTTCGTCAGTTTCTCGTTATCTCATTAATTGTTCCAGAGGCTTCAAGGACGTCCAGTAAGTGTTGTTTTAGGTCGGAATATTATTATAGTTCATCGTGTAAGTTGCTTGTGTGGAACATTTAAAAAAGTAACACTGAAGAAGTGACGTTTACTCTAATACCGCGCAGCATTATATTTTTTCGTATTTTTACTCTTCTTTCTCAACATTTTTAGGGAACTTTCAAACAAGTTATGACTTTTTGGATTCTATCACGTGAAAAAGCACCTCATCTTCCATCCGAATCAACTAAAAAGTGAAAATTGATTTTTTGACACCTAAGCCCCCTTTCCGTAGACCAGGTCACATATATGTATGTAACTTTCTCACTTATAATTAATTTGTATATAAAATATAATAATAATGACATTATATTTAGTGTAAATATGTTTTAAATAATCCGCATTAATCCAGTTTCCAGATAAAAACATGCAGATTACATTTTATGTGTGGCGTTAAATAAAATAAACTCACACACAACAAAGTTGTAAATGAAGAAGAGACTCTTTGTTTATATGTATGTGTGTATGAATGAACAACAAGACATCCCATGATAAAAGCTTTTGCCATAATCACTACAAATAACTTCGACACATACGAAATGGCGAAATGCATAGCTGTAACGAAATGCTAGACCAACCTACAGCTAGAAGCAGCAATAAGCATTTGCAGCATTTAATTGATAGCACACTTCGGTTTCTTTTACCCACCCGCACCATATTTCAAGCGACAAGCAATAAAATATTTATCTTTGTATACGAATTCCTACTGACAAGCGTAGAATTTGGAAAAAATACACTAAACTAAACCAATTCTATTGAGGTGGTATTCGAGTTTCGCTCACCTTTTCCTTGACATTGTTTAGAAATTCGTAATGTCGTTTCTTCTTCATTTTTTCGGCATAACGCGCCGTCTCCAATTCGAATTCATCCGAATAACCCAAACCGGTGTTGAGCATTTGCAGGCGTTCGTCAATGAATTGCTGAAATATTTGCAGCTCCATCATTTTCGCTAGAAACGGACGCAAGTGTTTCGGGCGAGATTCGATAAATTTATCGCGGTTGAAGGTCTTGCCCGTTTCACGAAATTCCACAGCATCGCGATAGCCGCTTATCAGTTGCACAAGTACGCCGAGGAAAATTTTCGAAACACGATCGCCAATATGCTCGTTCGAATGGCTGAGCTGTTTCTTCATTTGTGACACAATATCCGCTGGCATTTCGCGTACGTCGTCGAAGGGGCTTTGAAACACTTTCGTATCACAGTTAAGTATCACAACCTCGCCAAGTTCATCGGTTGTCATCTGGCGGTAGAAAAGGTATTAGAAATAATAACAAATTCATTGTAGAATTAAAAATGATGCTAAAAAAATAAAAATAGTAACTTTGTTCTGAGAACCTGATGGCCTAGGGTCGGTTATGAATGGCAGACTTTTCGGTTGAAAAGGAAAAACATGAAAGTTTGAATTTCTTTGTACAAATTAAACAATATAATATATCATCCACGAAAAGCCTTGAAAATGCTACTGACATCGGCTGGCGGCTTTTTAACTTAATTTGGGTGACTAATATTTTCTCTTCCTATATTTTTAGAATATCCAAAGAGAGTATCGTGGTTCACTCAATATAACTTGAAACTACAAACTTAATGTTTAGGACTCTGGCAGCCGACTCTTCTTGATCACAGTTAATATATATTTATAGTACGCCTTTTACATAAGTTTCGAATGTGTTACAAGGGTAATCCTAAAGCCAGTAATACAAACAAGATTGCAAAAAAATGCCGCAATGCTATGATACCGCATCCTAAAATAAATTTATGGAAAAATCAAAATTTTAAGTTATGTACATATGTTAAGTTAAAATTCGATTTCACTCTAAAAAAAATTGCTTGGTAATGAAACAAGTTGAAAAAGCTCTTAAGCTGGTTCGAAAAGGCTGACTGATAAGCTTTTTAAGGTGGAAAAACACTCGGAGATTTGCCATTGTCGAAGTATGACTACCAGTGTGTGTTTAGTTAAGATTATATAGGAGTAACGTTAATTTTGTAGACAACAATAGTTTCCTACACTTTCGTATTGAATTAAAACACATAGATTGTATCACATTAGACCAGGCTAGATCATTTTTGAAAGCAAAAACTATCATAGTTGGATTAAACACATTGGAAACGAAAGATAAAATATCAAAAATTATAGGAAAAATAATTTACGGAAGCGATCTATGGTCGGGAAGAGTAATGGGAGGGGCGTGGTTGCATTTTTAAGGATCAAAACGGTTAACGTCAATTTTTTTTATGAAATGAAAATATGAAAAAATTTTGTATTAAACTTCTTTTACATAACCTCAAAATTTATGTAAAAAATTCATCGAACATCCAAGCTTTTGCGATATTATTTTTATCTAACACAAAATATTTCTTTCGCGGGATTTGGAGTAAACCTATCTTCTATGAATTCTTTTTTCACTTTTTACCCATTTTCTAAGGTTTCTGTAGTGGTCTCAATACATAAATTCAATATGAAAAGCATGTAAAAAGTGCATACTTGAAGTGTTTTTAATCTATACGTATCTACGAACCGTTTCGAGCACTGTTTGCGGCACTCCAATCAGATATGGCATGGGCGCACTCAAATAGTCTTTTAATTTCATCGGCAACACTGGTATAAAGATATGCTGCCACACCATAGGATAGAGGAACGCATTGGCCGCTTGTATGCACGACGACAAACGATCCAGCCGGCGCGATGTGAAAATGATGCGACGCTCAGCCAGCATTGCTGCGAATACAGCAATCATATTCTTTGGATCCACAAAATTATAATACAGATTTAAATTGTGCTGGGAATGAAAATAAGAAAAAAAATTTTAATATTAACATTGCACACACATTAATACATACTAGTGTGGCTAGTGACTTACATTCTCGGGTATGCTGGGCAATTGAAACGTCAGCGGTCGCTCAAACACGAAATACTGTAAACAAACGAGCACAGAAATTCATTTGATTAGATTAAACCACTTGATATGCACATATGCAGTGGCACACTCTGTGCTGTGAATGTGTGAACTTACATTTTGTCCGCCGTTATAGAATAATTTCAAGTGTCCGCCCGGATCGGGCACACCGCGATTATACGCCTCGGCGAGAAAAGTGCGAAAGTCATCGTTGGCATTATTGATGCTCGTTGTGGTGGTCTCATCACAGCGCCGCAACTCGGCCAGCAGCGTCAGCAATCGCAAAAATGTGTCATGCCACGGCAGATATGTGATTATCACCATTGCGGTGTCCGTCTTCGGATCATGGCGACAGAAACCAAACCGCCACTTGGAGTCGTCTGTTGTGAGTACGAAGGAGTACGATTGCACAGAATCGCTGCAAAAATATGATAGAAGAAAAAGAAATAAATGAGTAAATTGCCAAATTTAAATAAACTATCATTAATTACTGCAGAAAATGTTCCATAATTGCAGCTAAATACGAAGTAATTATATGTCGAACTAGTCGAAAAACTAGTTTACCACAAGAAAAGTTTAATCAAACTAGTACGAAGATACTAGTTTCCATCTATAAATTTTCGTCTCAAAAAGCTGTACCAAAAATACTACTTTGACTATTGTAAAATAGATAGAATATGACTAATTGGGCTCGCCAATGAAATCTAATTCGTTGATTCATCGTTCCAACAATACCTTCTTAAGTTCTATGTTCTTAACTGCCTTTGCTAAAGCTAATGTCTTTCCTTGATAAAAAAGAAACCCAATTAGAATAATTTTGAATGCTCATTGTTTGTCATTTCATCATTGGAAAGACTAACTTCTGAACAACGTTTGCAAATCGTTCAATTTTATTACGAAAATTTACGTTCTGTAAAGAATATGTTTCGCTTGCTTAGCTCAACTTATGGTCCACATAATCGGCGTATTGAGCGTACTATTCGCAACACCATCACCCATCTTGAGGCCCAGCATTCATTATTGGATAATGTTTGATCGAATAGACCACGTCCGTTATCCCGCTATGATAATCGACTATTTGATATCTTGAAGCTCGTGGCCTCGACGAAATTTAGTATCTACAAAATGATGTCATTCCCATACATCGCATCAGTTAATGGATTTATTGAGAGAACACTTCGGTGAGCAGATAATTTCAGATTTCCTCAAGAATTTTATTTATTTATTTTCGGTATAAAATCATTTTGTGACCAGGGGGTTCATTCGATATAAGGGGTCGTGAAAAGAAATGTGTTATAAGAAAAGTGGGCTAACTTCGTCGATTTTTAACTGTAGCATACAATATCGTCGTGAAATATTCTGTATGTTATATGAATTTTTGAACTGTCTACTAGGGCCACCCTAATATTTTTACGAATGCTACTTAAGTAGTAGATACGTGTCGGATGAGGCACAGAAATAATTATGCGTATAAAACATTTATTGTATGTATGCAAATGCACGTGTTCATTCGCAACCTAGACAAGGCTATATTTATACGACGCACCGCTAGAAATTCCCAGCGAAAATCAAAAACTTTATCATCTGAACAGTGACAGCAAAATGAAGGAACACTTTAACAAAGGCAAATACCCGGCTGGGCGAAAAGATCGCTGTCAGAGAGTTACTTTGTGTGATATCGAATTCGAATTTAAGTAAATTTTAATATTTTGAAAATAATTGCAAAAAAAGTAATTTTGATGAAAAAAATGGTGCTGATAATAATAAGTGGCTTAATGAAGGTTAGGTTTGGATGTCAAAAAGAAGCTAAGAAGTTGTTAAATATGTTTGCAGAATCTCGAAGTATCGCAAGAGGACTCAACCATCGAGATCCGTATGTTCGTGTTCAAGAAACAATCACGGCTGTTACATCGTCAAAGCAAGCAAATCCAAGAGTTTCGACTCGCAAGTTGGAGTAAGTAGAAGGTCATTACAACGGACACAAGGTGCGTTCCAAAGTAAACAAGACTTTTTGAATCTAGCGCACCCTTGTGGCGCCATCTATATTGACAGACGACCAAAAATTGCTCAGAATCCAACATTCGAAGGACATCATTAAAGAGGTCAAAAAGGACAAAAACTTCCTTTACAATATTGTGACTGGTGACGAAACGTGGTGTTTCCAATATGATCCCGAAACGAAACGGCGGAGTGCTGAATGGAAGGCACCGGACGAGCCGAAACCCAAAAAATCGCGCATGAAGAAGTCAAAAGTGAAAACAATGCTGATTTGTTTTTTTTTGCTTCCAAGGGCATTGTCCACAAATAATTTGTTTCACGCGGCCAAAACGTTATGCGGTATTCTACCTTGGAATTTTGAAGCGTTTGGTGCGCCGTATTCGACGTGTCCGAATATCGCAAAGATGAAAGTTGACGTTTGTTGCACGATAATGCGCCGTCCCATCGACCGATTATTTGACCAAAAATTACATTTTAACCATTAACCACTCCCCGTATTCACCTGATATGGCACCGTGCGACTTCTTCCTTTTCGGAAAAATGCATTTGCCCATGAAAGGAAAGCGTTATGCAGGCGGCCATACCGGCCAACAAGCTAAAACACTCGTTCGACATGCTTTTGGACCGTGCAAAAAGCTGTATTGAAGCAGAAGGATTTTGAATAAAATAAATTGATTTTGGCGAGAAAACCATTTGTTCTGTTTTTTATACCCTGAACAGTTTGTCTCGACGTTTGTAGCATCCAGAAGGAAGCGTCGGAGACCCTATAAAGTATACACGATTACAAAAATGTTATTCAAAATATTGGCCGTCGCTAGCTACTACTTTTGACCATCTTTCTGGCAGCATGCGTATTCCGTGACGAAAGAACTCCTCATCATTCGAGTCGATCCAAGTATCAATCCAATTTTTGACTTCTTCATAAGAACTAAAGTGCTCGTTAGCTAGACCGTGTGCCATCGATTGGAACAAGTGGTAGTCAGATGACGCAACGTCTGGAGAATACGGCGGGTGGGGTAAGATCTCCCATTTCAGCGTCTCCAAATATTTTTCACCACCTTTATATTATTGGGTTCGCAGACGATGTCGCTGTTGTGGTCATAGCAAAACATATACACGATATAGTTTCGATAACCAACAGAACAATAGTGTTAATAAGCGATTGGCTCGAAACTAAAGGACTAAACCTAGCGGAGAGCAAGGCCGAAGCGGTACTCATCACTGGCAGAAAAGTCCGTGAAGTTGCCACGTTCAATGCAAAGGGTGTAAGCATCACGACACAACCGGCAATTAAATATTTGGGAATCATACTCGATGCAAGGATAACCTTTAAAGAACGCTTAGCGTACACAGGCGAAAAAGCTACAAAAGTGTGCAGAGCCTTGACCCTGTTAATGCTCAATACCCGTGGGCCAACGCAAAATAGAAGACGACTATTAGCTGGTATACTAAAGTCAGTCGCGCTGTTCGGCGTCCAGATATGGGGAAAAGCTCTAGAAGTAAAATCATATCGCCGTGGCCTTTTTTCGATATATGCCACTTGCGCACTAAGAGTATGTTCTGCGTTCCGCACAGTATCGGAAGATGCTGCTCTAGTTATTGCAGGCTTACACCCTTTAGACCTCCTGGCCAAGGAGATACAATGCTGTACAAATGACAGGTTACCGTACAATACATCAAAAGAAATAGCAAAGGCTGAGACAGTAGATCAATGGCAAAAGCGCTGGGAGGAAAGCGGAAACGGTCGGTGGATATTCCGGCTGATCCCCAATGTCGAACTATGGCTAAATAGACCACACGGTGAGGTAGATTTTCACGTAACTCAACTTCTCACAGGGCATGGCTGCTTTAAAGCATATTTGAAACGGTTCGGGCACGAAAATAACGACACATGTGATTATTGCGGAGGCGATACCGTCGAAAATGTGGAACACACTTTCTTCTATTGCCCCAAATATAATCTTGAGAGGCAACACTTAAAAAATGCTTTCGGTATAGACCCAACTCCTGATAACATGGTTAACCAAATGGTCGAATCAGTTGAGAAGTGGAAAGCTGCTTGCGAAGTTGCAGCCAAGGTAATGAAATCCCAACGTGCCAGCGAACAGCGGCGGAAAAGAAATGTAACGGACAACCACGACTCAAATATGTAAACAATGTACGAGGGGGGTTATCAGACCAACAGAGGTGGGGCCAAGTAAATGCAACTTGTAACTGAATGCATTTTGACCATCACGTACGCTTGAGTGTCACTCAACCATCCTCTCGACGTAATACTTGACGGTGGTACCGGGGGAACGGCACATGACGGTAGGAGGTTTAGTTCGGATTAAAGTTCCACACTGACATGGGGTTCAGGTTTTCGATGCTTAATCCTCGTAAAAAAAAAACCTTTGCGACGTGAAGCCGAGCATTGTCATGCTGGAGAATGACTTTATTGTGTCTTTCCTCGTACTGTGGCCGTTTTTCTTTTAGTGCTCGGCTCAAACGCATCAATTGCGTTCGGTACCGATCATGTGATGGTTTCACTTGGCTTTAGCAGCTCATAACATATCACCCCCAGCTGGTCCCACCAAATGCAGAGCATGACCTTGGCGCCGTGAATGTTCGGTTTTGCCGGCGACGTGGAGGCATGGCCAGGCTTTCCCCATGACTTTCTTCGCTTAGGATTATCGTAGTGGACCCATTTTTTGTCGCCAATTACAATGCAATGTAAAAATCCCTTTCGGTTGTGCCTTTGAAGCAGCTGTTCACATGCAAAGAAGCGCCGTTCGACATCTCTTGGTTTCAAGTCGTAAGGAACCCAGTTTCCTTGTTTCTGAATCATCCCCATGGCTTTGAATCGTTTTGATACGGCTTGCTGTGTCACTTGCAACGATTTGGCCAATTCCTCTTGGGTTTGAAACGTATCTTGGTCGAGTAATGCTTCCAATTCAGCATCTTCGAAAATCTTCTCCCTTCCACCACCATGCCGGTCTTCAACTTCATAATCACCATTCTTAAAACGTTGAAACCATTCGCGACATGTTCTTTCACTTTGGACAGCCTCACCGTACGTATCCGAAAACATTCGATGAGCCTCAGCCGAACTTTTCTTGGAATTAAAAAAGAAAAGCAAAATTTTCCGCAAATGTCGAGAATTCGGCTCAAAAAGTGGCATTTTCAGTTGACAATAAGTTTGGGATGCAAACAGATCTCTACAAATATTTTGTTGGGTTAATGTTGACACAAATGTCCAAGATCGATATAAAACATTTTTAATCGATTTAATCGACTAGTGCTTGACCCCAGAGACATCTATTGGAAAACGGCGGAAGCAAAGATGTAGACCTATATAATATAAATGATCAGTATGTTGAGCCGAGTCGATTTAGCCATGTCCGCCTGTTTGTCCGTCCGTCCGTATGTCTGTATATATACGATCTAGTCCCTCAGTTTTTAAGATATCGTTTTGAAATTTGACAAACGTCATTTTCTCTTCAAGAAGCTGCTCATTTGTCGGAACTGCGATATTGGACCAATATAACATATACCTGCCATACAAACCGAACGATCGGAATCAAATTCTTGTATGGAAAGATTTCACATTTGACAATGTATCTTCACAATAGTTGGCACAGGTTATTTTTTAGGGCAACAATGGAATCTCCGAAGAATTTGTTCAGATCGGTTAACTATAGCATATAGGTGCCATGGAAAACTTTTGCATTTAACAAGATATATTCACGAAATTTGGTATAGATTATTTTCAAAGGCAACAATGTAATCTCCGAAGAAATTGTTCAGATCGGCTTGCTATAGCATATAGCTGCAATACAAACCGAACGATCGGAATCAAGGGCTTGTATGGAAAACTTTCGCATTTGACGTGGTATCTTCACGAAATTTGACATGGATTACTGCTTAAGATAATAATATAATCTCCGAAAAAATTGTTCAGATCGGATTACTATAGCATATAGCTTCCATATAAACTGAACACATAGCTACTAAAAGAAATGCACCTGTGAAGGGTATATCAGCTTCGGTGCAGCCGAAATTAACGTTTTTTCTTGTATTTTTAAGTCCTGTTTTCTTTGGAATGCACCTTGTAATTCATGGTGTCTTAAATATTTTTCCGTACAAAATTGAAATAACAAACAGGTTAAACCCACTAGATTTGCCTATTCGCTTGGAATTTTGGCAAAACAGACAATAACTTGATAAATTGCCTATTTTTGTCTGATGAGGCCAATTTTGATCTAACTGGAAATGTAAACAAGCAAAATTAGCATATATGGAATGCATCAAATCTAGAAATAATCCATGAGTGGTAACTTGAACGAGAACAAGTCACTGTGTGGTGCGCAGTTTCATAAAAGTGTATTGTTGGGTCATACTTCCTTGAAGAAAACGGTGTAAAAGTAACTGTCAATGGGCACCGTTATTTAAAGATGTTGAATTAGATTAGGATTTTAGCCAGACCGGATATTGCGAAGCTCTATTAAGAAACTCCACTTTCTGCTAGCCCTCAAGACTACTTTACCTGACTGAACCAGACTTTTTTCCCCCAAAACGCTACTCACTTATAAGAACCGCCGTTATCGGACCACTATACGACACAGCTGTCATACAAATTGAAGGATCAAAATCAAGTACTTTTAGGGAAAACTTTTTTTATTTGACAAATGATCTTCACGACATTTTCTGGACGTTTGTGGTAGAATTCATAACGGCTCACACTTGCGCTGATTAATATCATACCGACAACTAAGTAGGTCCCTTATTTTTTGCTATGTACAAATTCAGGTCTTCTAATTGGTGCATCATATTGATCACATGCATTACTAATAGTTGCAGTAGAAACTAGATGATTACATATGTGCATACATTTTTATGGTTCACTATCTGTCTCCAATTATGTACTCATACGAACACCGGTTTGAAGCGTATCTTGTTTGTTTTCTAGTACATTTGTGTCTAGCAGTTAACATGCACTTATTCACAAACATTTCTAATAAGCTGTTGCTCACCAAACGATTACTCATCGCTCTAAAAATACCGTAATAATACTTCAAAGTACAAGACCTTTGTTTTATCGCATGCATTTGTCAGTTTTTCTGGTGACAAAATGTAAAAAGAAATGTGAGATATATAAACAAATATACCAATATAGACGTACATTTGTTCGAGCTTCCCATGAGAACCAGTCGTTTCAGTCGTTCCTTCTTTTCGCTACATGGCGCCAATTGGATATTCCAAGCGATGCCATGTCCTTCTCCACTTGGTCCATCCAACTCTTTCTCTTCTTCCCCGGCGAGTACTGCGTCGAATACTTTCAGAGCTGGAGTGTTTTCGCCCATTCGGACAACATGACCTAGCCAGCGTAGCATCTGTCTCTTAATTCGCTGAACTATTTCAATGTCGTCGTATACATAGTTCCATAGACTGCGGTATTCGCCGTTGCCTATGCGCAAAGGACTATAAATATTTCGCAGAATCTTTCTCTCGAAAACTCGTAATGCCGACTCATCAAATGTTGTCATCGTCCATGCATCTGCACCTTATAGCAGGACGGGAATTATGAGTGACTTATAGAGTGATGGAGAGGGCACAAAAGACTTTTTAATTAAATAGACGAAAATTTCACTAAAAAATACATTTTAACCATACGTGGGGACTCTATCTCCAGTTCTCTTCATACCGCTGCGGAAGAGGTGTAAGGTTACTACCGACCACGCCGACATACTTGGTATGATGATGAATGCCTCGCAGTCACTGTAGAGAAAAACACTGGATACAAAGCCATCCTGCAGTCGATTGAGACTAGGGCTGAGAAAAAGTGGCACCTCGAGAAGTGGAGGGAAGAGAGACGTCTTTTCAACAAAAAGACGATAGAAGCAGGAAGATGTATTTTGTAAAATTGTATGAGAAATTAAGAAAAATAAATGGTTCAAGCCCCGGCCGGCTTTTGTAAGAACAGAAATGGATACCTAATACCAGATACATAGAGTACACTCGAAATTACGAGAGAACACTTCTCGAAACTTCTACATGGCGAAAGTAATGCTGCGACGAATGAAAAAAACCGCAACGACAATCTACGGTGACGACATTGTCATCCCGCCATTTGACCAAGATGAGATGAAAACAGCTCTAAGGCGGCTTTAGTACAACAAAAGGAGCTGGCTATTCGACGCCATGTCTAAATTTGGTATCCCCGCGAAACTCATGCAGAATGACGTTAAGCAAAATCGTCAGCTACGTCAAAATCGGGAAGGACCTCTCCGAGGCGTCCCTCTCGTGCGTCTTTTTTAATAATATGCTGGAAAAGATGATAAGTACCGCTAATCTGAACTGATGCTGATATTGCAGCATTAACAACAGAGCCGTAATCGCAACCTTTTCCAGTGTACAAAGAGACGAGAAAGAGGTTGATCTTGTGGCGAAGGGCAAGACGAAGTCACACTAAGATTCTTCGCGTCTCGAGACAATTGGTGGACAATGGAAGCAAAGGCCACCATGCATTCAATGAAGGGACCAAGTTCAAAGCGACCGGTCTACATTTGGGATGTACAACTTGCGTAACCTCGCAAGGGAAAGAGACAACTAGCGAAGTTTTGGGTTCTCGGCTCAAATTGCCGAAATATACAATATATAAAGGGTCGAAATGTCAATATTCCGTCTTAACCAAACCTCCATCTCTTCACTGGAGAAGAATAAATTTCAAGAGATCTCAGACTGAACAACAAAAAGTGTTTTGTTGTCAAAAATGTTTGTAAGCTTTTAATAAAAACGAATTTCAATAGATCAGTTCTAAAAGGAAAGCCATGTTTAAATATTACAAATTCTTATGGGTCTGCAAATCAGTTGTAGTATCGATATCACTCTGAACAGGGTATATTAAGTTTGATATAAAATTTGTTATTTGTTTTTAGAAGGAAACGTCGGAGATATAAAGTACCATATTTGATGAAAGTGAATTCAAGATTGTCGATTTAATCGTGTCCGTCTCTCTGCCCATCTGTATGTACCTTAAATTGGTCAGTCCATATAGTCAGTTTTTGAGAGGTCGATCTGAAATTTTGCATACGTTCTTCTCGTCCCAATAAGTTGCTCTGTTGTCGGAATCGGACAACTAAAGTATATAGCTGTCATACAAACTGAACAATCAAAATCAAGTTTTTGTGTGGAAAACTTTTTTATTTGACAAGATGACTTCAATTTGGCGAGAAATATTGCTTAAGGAAACTGTAAAATCTTTAAACAAATTGTACAGATCGAACCACTGTAGCATGTAGCTGACATACAAACGAACCGAATTATAGCTTCGGTCAAGCAGTTTTCAACGATATGTTTTTTGCTTAACATTTTTTCACACAACCTTTTGAAGGTCTACTCAAAGTGCGGAAAGTTTTACAGTTTTACAAACAAATTTAAATTTTTAGGGTTGCATTATAAATCTGCAACATTGTTGAAGAAATTTAAGAAATCTTTTTCGATAAAGATCAAAAAATGGCCATCACTGCCGCAGAAAAAGTTTGCGTATAAAACAAAACATGGTGAATCCCAGGATTTTTCTTTAGGTTAAAGTGTACTAAAATTAGTTAAATCAGATTTGTTCGTAGTGGTTGAAGTATTTCAGTGAAATATTAGTTATAAAAAGAAAGTTTTGTGAAATGGTTAGAAAAAGAAAACCAGTAAAGGAGATACAATCGTGAAGTTATGAAGAAGGAAAAACTTTCAGAGGGTTCGGACACAATCCTCGATTCAAAGAGTGATTAGATCGTATACATTTATGTTTCACCGCCTCAAAGCCTCGTTCAGCGCGTCCCTCTAAATTAAGTGATCGTAAAAAGGGCAACATCCGTATATACTAGGAAATATAATTTTTTCTTTAAATTAAAATTTGTTATGTTTTTATCTTTGTATGCAAACTTTTTCTAAACTGAATTATCCTTTTTATTTTGTTCTTGTTTTTGTTTTTAATTAATTTTCAATATTGTCGAAATATTGTAAATAAACCATAAATTTATGTTCGAAATGTTTTTATTTGTATAAGTTTTAATAGTAAGTAGTTCAGACTAGCGTATGTACATATATGTATATGTATGTATATACATATGTATATTAAGATTTTGAAAAATATATTACACTTTACCATGGCGCCACCTATCGAGTACAGAACAATCTTAACATTGAAGTCAAGACAGAATATATTGGAGTTATATGGTCGAAACACGTTTTAAATCTAAGATTTCTTCGATAATGTATAAAAATATATTGCAATTGTTTACAAAATCCGTAAATACTATAGAATTTGTTGACGATTTTTGATCCACATATTTGAACCAGTCTAATGTTCGAGTATTCAACTTTACTGTTTTTTATGCCGTTATTGCATATGATTTCCTTAATGCACAATAGTCAAGCAATATCACATTTCCCCTTGGGCTTATTAATTATTGCAGATACTCATGTATGTACATACATATATACATATATATTGGTAGTGTAAACCCAACATTTACGAAAAAGTACAACCGAAAGTAAAATAAATCAATCAAAATATAAAAAGCGTCCATTTCATTGCTCAATCAAAAATTACGTGAGTAAAAACGAATGGAGAAACGGTAAAAAATTAGTGAAATGGAGCGAAGTCATTTTCGTTGGAAATTCGCAATATTTAAAAAAACTTTTTGATTTATAACGTTGCAAAATATATTTAGATAGCTTTAGTAATTCCTAATAATATATTATTCAATTATTTTATATTTTTCTTTTTTCGTAATGTGGTTGCCCTCATTTCGCTATCGGAAAGAATACAACAAACAGTCAAATTAAATCCCTTCCGAATGGAACTTCGCAAAGTTATAATGTTTTGAAAAGCTTGCGCACCAGCTTTTGCATCAAAATACCAACAAAAAAGTTAATTTTCTCAATTTTTCTTTTTTTAATAACCTTATTTAAGCACCAACAACCCTAATGTTACTCACTAGGAGATGTTTTAATGATTTATTACTGTTACGAAAATATAATTTCCCATATAAAAGTAAAGACAACAACAAAAATGATATTTCAATAAAAAAATCAGCTTAACAAAAACGAATAAGAAAATAAAAATATGAGATAATTACAAAATTATACAAAATGGTAAAAATTACAGCGAAACAAAAAGTAAGTCGAAGTAAATGAAGAAAACAAAAGCGGAAAGCAACTACAACAAAGAAATAAATGGTAACACAAGCCAAAGCTAGTAAATAAAAACATCGACGCAAGTCAGTTAAACGAATATTTATGTATGTATGCATGTATGTACATGTGAACGGTAAGCATATGGTATGAATGTATGATACGTGCATACATATGTATGTACATACGTATCTATGAAACTCTTGTCTTGTCTACAAGATACCAGATTGTGACTAATCGTATGAATAAACAAATAAAAAGTAATAAAAACACCGCTTTATGCGATGGTTATTCATGAGCAGTTTTGGCGCTGAACGCTACTGGTCAGAGAGATGCACACACATGCTGAAGACTTTGGGGGCATACAAACTCAGTTATGAAATATTCATGATTATTAGTATTTCTTAGGCGTAAAATTGTATAATAATTTTTACAGTTACGAGTATTCATAAATTGTGTTATGCCCTTGAGAGCTTTTAGTTATGTTTTGAATAAAATTACAAAAATATTATTTAATACATTTTTGTTTTTTATTATCAAATTTATTACGAAAAAATGTATAGTAATGAGTAATGAGTTAATATAGTAAGCATGTTTGTGGCTTGTTATATGAGAAGAAAATTCCTTTATTCACCTTTTTTTTCTAAAGCTAACTCCCTTATCGGAAGTTGTGGTGTGAAATATTTTCCAACATGAGCTTAAAATATTCCAAACATTAAAAAAAAAGATTAAACACGCACAGTGTACACTCCGCAACCAAACGAAAACAATTTTTTATGCCCGCAATGAACGAATGCTCCCTTACACAAATACATACACCCATACATACATATACAAATTTGTACTTACGCACATACATACATATGTATGTACATATGTACGTTAGTACAAACATGTCGAAACATTGCCAACAGGTGTGCATGATTACAACTATACATAAAGCAAATTTGTTTGCACAACAAATATATGCATGTACTTGTATGTATGTACAACAACAGTGTGGACAATGTAATTTATTTATACAAACAGTATTTGCGGTTGTTGGAAATAAATTAGTGCTTGATGTTTTGTTTTTTTAAACGAGTGTTTAATTGTGTGCCTACAGTAGAGATTGCTTATAGGGCATATGAAATTGTTTTATTAGAATATTACGGTTCTACATTATTTTCGGGAGTCTTAAAATACTGAGAAAACCTTTGATCGAAGTTATTTTAAGAATTTGTAAATATTTTAATCAAAATTAAATTTTTATTGCTTATTTATAAAGCAGTGTAGTAAATTTTTGGAAGCAAAAAAATAACAGTGAGGTAAAACCCATTGGAAAGGAAATATAAAATAAAATGATAAATAATTTTACCATTTTTTTTAGAAAATTTGTCATAATAATGCATATAACTTTTATATCACAAGGGATTCGAGGAAACATTCATCTTACTGCCATTTTAAAAAATTTTAGTGTACGATTTTTTCACTTTTTACCAGTTTGAAAAGCTTGTTCACTGACCTACTATTTAAATTTTATTCCGGAAACTTTCAATTATTTTACGTTTGTAGCTTCACAGTGATCAAATATTATAAGCGAAATTTATTAAAAATATTTCGGGAACTTCTTCAACTACGGAATAACATATGTATATACATTCGCACATATACATACATATGTTTACGTGTATGCATGCACATATGTGTTGTTGTTGTTGTAAAATATCCCTGAAGTAATTTCGAGGAATGGTGCCGAGTTGACAATCCCAGGCCGGACAAAAATCCGGGTCCATTCCGGTTACTTAGACCCGACTGTCGTGGGAACGGTGTTCATATGTGTCTGTCCATTTGCACAGTAGGATAAACATTATAGCTATGAAAATTATTCACATTTCCACGAATAATTACATTTTATGTAGGGTATTCAGTAAGTACAGCGAAATAAAACTAAAACCTTTCAAATTATGCACCAAAAGTGAAAGAATGACATTTACACAACTAATTAAAAATTTATTTCGTCAGTATTTTACATTCCCAACCAGCGATAAAGCAATTCAATCTACTTTTCGCACGTTGACCAATAGTGCCAACAAGACTGGTCAACATTGAAGTTAATACCAAAATATAATAAACGTTAAGTGTTTGTATGTATGTATATTTTATCGAGGTATACATATGTACATACATATACAATAGCAATGGGCGAACACTTGAATGAATCATAGACCAGTCGACGCATGGCAAAGAGCATTGGCCAACTTGAAAGTAAACGCTTAAATCAACAATACACATACCTTCATACACATATGTACACATGTTTGTAAATAACTGTGCAAATGCAAGAATGTACAATAACAGCGGGCAATATACTGTGGCAATGAAGGACTGTAAAATGTGGTAAAGCAATGTAATGACACGCATTATACGCTTACATTCAAATGCACATAAGGATATACAAACATACATAAGTAGATATGTATAGGATTTATTTACTTATGTTTATACATACATACATATGTATAAGCAAATGTAGTCATTCGAACGTGACTATGATGCTTGCCGGATTAATTTAACCGGAAGTGCTACCCGCACACTTTTCCTACACATGGCTTACATTCTTTTGGAGTAGGTACATATTTGGTTTTGTGCTATGACATAATTCTATTTGAGTTTTTATATTTTCTACTCACCTTTCGATTTTACAGGGAAACGCAAACGCGGGTATATCGGCCATTGTTTTCTCATCGCGATATCCCTCCGGAAAGCTTTCAACAATGACACAAGACGGTGATGTCTGACTGCCGCCCGTAGGCGTACTGTGTTTATCTCCATTATGTACGAGCGCGACTTCACACCAAAACTCGAATAGTTTCTTTACATCCGTTCTGCAAACAAAGTTTCACAATTCGTTTACACAAATACAAATACGTTATATTAAATTTAAATAAAAACTGTAAAATAAGACACATTAAGCATATGTATATTTAATTACGGCAAACACTCTTGAAATATGAACGTTTCGCTTATCACTTTTCAAGTAAATCAGCATTTGCTTTTTTCAAAAATTTTCATCGGACAAGTTGGTCAATTCGGGTGAAATGCACTTGAGCGTAACGCCTACTGATTAATTGTAATACATAAGGCGACACACACGCGTTTCACCGTCACAATTGTATAAACAAGTCTACGATTAATAATTGTTAGAAGATGCCTTGCTTAGTTGAGATGAATGACGGGCGATTTCTGACGTTGCAATTCTCTCATGGTCACAAGTTCAATTTTTATCCTAAGCATTATCTCACAACTTGTTTTTAAAGCGGTTTTTGGATTAAAAATGTTTGAATGCAATTTGATAGGCTTTAAACTCAAATAAGATTAGCACTGCACTAAATAAATTCAATATAAACGACATAGAATCGGAGACACTCACTTTATACGGGAACTCATACTCGATGCGCGTGCAGTCGCCGCCCTGCTGCCACAAAGAATTTCCACTTATATTATGTTGTATTACGCAGAAACCATTTTTCTTAATAATATATTTAATAGCACAATCACTTTCTTTTAATTTAATATTTATTTAAACACTACAATAACGTATATAAAATACGATTGGCTGCTACTTATTTATATGATTTCTTATTATCTTTTCGTAACTTTTCTGCACGACGTCACTAGCGATTTCCGCACTTTTGCAAAGGGCTTTTTCGCTGACTCCCTTCTTTTTATTTTTCCGTTCACAACTTCGCTTTTTCTGCAGTCGTCTGCGTTTTAAACTCAAGCACTAGATATTTACAAATTATTCGTCATATCTTTTATTTTAATTATTTATCAAGCTAGGCATTAAAAAAATTAATATCTCCGAGACAAAAGCAATGCAATAAGAAATGTATGAATTGTGAAAATCAACGCAACAAAATAAATTAAATGACAGTTCAAATCAGATGAGTGTCAAAACATAGCAGGGTTGCCATTATTCGGACAGATAATTTAGTATAGTAGGGAAATCAAAAAATCCCTTTGTTGCATATGAAATGACATTTTGTCGGAAACAATGAGCGGAAGCGGATGATCAAGAAAGTTTTTAAGCAAAATGTAAAAGTTAAAAGAAGTGATACAAGCTTATGAATTGTATAGAGTGATTACAAAATCATTGAACAGTGGCAAAGCATTTCCATCAACAAGACCAGCACGACTAGCATTTATAAATTATTATAGAAACAAGTGAAAATGTAAAGCTAAAACAAACTTATAATACAATTTCACTATATTTTCACATTCCATACACGAATTACAGTTACATAGTATACACACATACATATATACACTTATACAATAAATGGCGAAGTAATCAACCATTAAAACGTGTTCTAGAACTTGCTCTTTTTTCCTGTATTGGTTCACTGTTCAACGCACTTGTGTCTAAAATTGTGTAAACAAAAATATTATATTTTTTTGCAAAGTCAAAGCGAATGTGAAGTATGTATTACTTATTTCAGTATATCCAAGATTTTTCATCTCTTCAATATTTTGTGCTTCTAGACTATTGTATGCTGAAGTAGCATACGCCAACGTATAACGAAGACTGCCGAACAGTTCTTTCATATCTGTGTGTGTTTTTGCATCTTTATACTGCTGACATTTGCGCAACTGCTCCATTTGCAATTTAATGGTCTCGGTTATTTCCAAAGATTTAAATAATTGATTTTGAAAACTATTGAGCGGTTCATATATCTCATTTGTTTCTTTGAATTTCTTCTTCTTGACACCACCACAGCAATGGCTCTTTTTCCGTTGGGTATGCAAGGCACTTTCCATTTCAAAACGATCCCATATCATCGGCCCATGCTTTATCATACTTAAACGTGTGCGTAAGAAGTGAACACACATTGAGGTGGATAAAAGTTTACGCAAAAATTTGTGCTTTGAATGTGAAGACTTGGACAAAAATGCGTTGTCACAAAAAAACGGATCAGATTCAAATTTAATACCATCTCGGTAATTACCAACCAAACGCACCATCATCAATAGGAATTCATATGAGATGAATTCATCATTGCGCTGCTTAGAGTTTCTAAATTGATCTTGCATATCTTTGACAATAGTGTGCGGTAAAAGCTGCACATCATCATAACAACTTTCATATGTACCAACATCACAATTGAATATGATCGCGTCACCAAGTTCACCTCTACAAATCTATAGCACAAAAAGTGGGCATAGCATAGTTATAAATAGCATATAAATAGTTGTAATTACCGTTTCTAGAACCGAAATCGGCACGCCAATTAGATATGGCATAGGTCCCATTAGATAGTCGCGCAGTTGCAAAGGCAATATGGGTATATAGGTGTGTTGCCATTCCATTGGATAGAGTAGTGCATTGGCGGCTTGCACGCAGGCGGAATGTCGATCCGGCTGATGGGATGTGATAATAATGCGACGCTCTTGCAAAAGCGAAGCAATTATGGATAGCATGATTTTAGGCGTGGCCAAATTATAAAACACAGTCAAATTGTGCTATAAAAAAGATAGTGCGAATTAAGAAAAACTCCGGGTATGCACAACCACTAAATTAGTTGCATACTCACATTGTCTGGAATACAAGGTAATTTATAAAAGGATGGTTGCTCGATGGAAAACATCTACGAATGTAAATATAATTATAGTAAGAATAATAATACGAAATATTAAAAAAATATTATTTTACACTCTTCTATTCTTTCTAGAAAAGTGCAGCAATTACCTTACGACTCCCGCCCACCGGCACAAGCGTTATACCTCCACGTGGCGGCATTGCAGCTTTGTAACAATTCGTGAGAAATGTATGAAAATCATTTGATTGTCGTTGCTTGAGTTCGAAAAGCGTTGTCAGCATGTTGAAGAAGGTCTCATGCCATGGCAGGCGCGTAAGTATAAGCATAATCGAATTGGAATCGAAGTCATAACGACAGAAGCAAAACCGCCAATGAGTATCTTCCGCCGTCAACACAAACGAATACATCACCACTGGAACGCTGCAAAATATTGTATTTTAATTAACGCGTAATATTAAAAGTAGCTACTCACTCTTCGTTTTCGCACGGCGTACTCGCAAACAACTGCAGCATCTTCAATATTTTGTCATCACGAAAATTTGTGGGAAATTTTTCCTTGATCGATATTACATTTGGATTATTTTTCTTTGTATAATTTTCGGTGTGATTCACTGGACAAATCAACTCACAATAGACATCGAAAACACTGGTTACGTCCACGCTATGATAAAAAATCGTAGAATTCAGAGAATATGCAGTTTCAAGGCATTAAAGTTGGCTTACTGAACTCGCGTGCCGGGAATGCCTGCTAAATTATTGCTCATAACACAATTGTCCGAGGCTATAGCTACAAAATTTAACTTCTTCTTTAATCGTCCTACTCTTTTGAATCATATCCACCCTTTTGTATCTAATTAGCCCTTCATACATAAATTTTGCAGTCTCTACGAAATTTATTTTTATAGAAATTTTAATATTTTTATACAACAATTTTAGTTTTTGTTATGAAGAAAAAAAGTGTTTATGCCTACATACCGACTTTTGGTATGAAAATGTCACTTGTAATGAATTATACAACAAACTGTGTTCAATTCCAATAAAAATGTGTATATTTTCTTATTTTTGTGCAATACTGTACAATTTTGTGTTCAATTAATCGAAACTCTTTTAATGAAAATGTTTGTTTAATTGCAGGATCCCACTAGATATCGTTTGCTTAATGGATCTGAAATGGTCTGATGATGTTGACTATACTTGCCTTCAAATCATTATCAATTAGTCTATTCCGTATTGTCCGACTGAACACAGATGCCTGCAATCCATTGTTGAGGTCCTTTGATGAAAAAAATATTATTTTTTGATATACGAATTAAAAGATCATCAAACTTTAGGGATGTGGCTGGCTTCCAGCTCCGTT
The DNA here is from genome assembly GCF_016617805.1 of Bactrocera tryoni. Classification (NCBI taxonomy): domain Eukaryota; kingdom Metazoa; phylum Arthropoda; class Insecta; order Diptera; family Tephritidae; genus Bactrocera; species Bactrocera tryoni. The sequence continues at coordinate 42,750,691 of NC_052501.1, forward strand.
TCGCCGTTGTATATTAACGTGAACTGCAAAAAGCACTTTTTTTATTAATAGAGCGGTGAAATTTCTGTATTTGTTTTCTTTCCTTTTTAAGTTTTCTTTTATAATAATCCATTCTACGGCTGTACAGTGCTCTCCGCGTAAGATTCTGAATAAAAAAATTGAATTGAATAGCATAACTGCAGATGATCCATTCGACGTTCCCTACTTTTTAAGAAAAAACACAGAAACTTCAAATTGAATGGGGAATGTTTTTTATGATTCGGAAAAACATTTATTTTTTGAAGATTATCTCTCCAATTTTCGATGACTCGTTCGAGCATTTCGACTGGTAACTGACGAATGTCCTCTAGACTTTAGACTTCACATACCTCCACAGGAAAACGGTGCGATATTATGTAATTTTTTGAAAAAATATGGACCGATTATTCCACCGGGCCACAAACCATACCAAATCTTTGTTTTACATTTGCGTACATACTAATTAAAAGTTTGGTTTTAAGTACAGAAGTGGATGTTGTTTTTTTCAACAGTGAATGTGCAGCTATGGTGCAAACTGAACGATCGAAATCACTTTTTTATTTGATGAAATATCATCACGAACTTTTGCAGAGATTACTGTCCATTGCAATGCTACAATGAAGAAACTTTTCAGATCGGAAAACGCTATAGCTATTGCTGCCATTCAAATTAATCGATCAAAATCAATATAAAGATCATTTTATACAATTTTATGCTATAAACAAGTACAAAGTATTTTTTTTGCATGCAACAATTTGAAGATCGTAATTTTACTCATTTTAATATTTAATTTGGGTATCATTTTATAGTTTTTATTCAAAAAGAAACTTAAAAAAGCATTTATAAACGTAAAATTAACATGTATTTATGTTTATTTACTTCTATTTTTCGCGCAATAATTTTTTACATACTATATACATTTACAAATCTCAAAATAGTTAATTCAAATTAATATATAATATTAAATTATTGAATATTTATATATTCCAAACAGTTCAAAGTTAATGCAAAGCATTAGGAAACTATTTATGTGCCTATTTCTGTAATAGTTTAACGGCAATCATAAATACATATGTATGTATGTGACCTTTCACATACCTTTACGCTTTCGCTTTACACACATTTAGTTCTAGCATAAAAAATTCAAAATTTTACAGAAAATTGTAAATTAAAAATAATATTTGCTGTTATACCACTAATTATTGGGTAAATAAATATTCTTAGCAATTTTAACAGTTAATGGCTCATACTAAATACTCATGATCCAAAGGCGTAAATATAATAACAACTTAAAAATCTATACGCACAGACGTACAAAGACTAAGTCTAAGTAGTTTTGTATAGTTTGGAGACGTTAAAAACTATATGCTAAATGCTAAGAATTACAAAAATTTAAAACAACCGAAATAGTGGCAATAACTGCAGCTGCCTAGGGTGGGTGCACAAATAATTGCGCACTTTACGGATGCGTTGCTCTCGCACTTTCCAATAAGTTGTCGGCCAAGTCGTTCAACAGCTCAGGTGTAACAGGTTGCGTTATTGACGCTTTTTCGGCTTGCGTGTCAGCAGCTGCGCTAGTTGCTTCAGTGTTGGTGTTGGTTTCAGCCTCAGGCAATTGTGCCTTCTTCATCAGTAACATTTCGATTTCTTTTTCAACATCGATTTCGGGCTCGTTCAGTTCAATGGCGTTGGTTTCTCTCTCAGTAGCTGCTTTAATAGCGCATGCTACCAAACCGCTGTTTGTGGGCGCCTCGCGCCTAGCAGCTAACACGTCGTCGGCTGCCGCACTTTCTGTTGGGTTTGTGGTGGTAACAGCGTGATCATTAGTAACCTCCGACATTTTTGCGCTTTGCTTAATGGGCGAATCCGCCGAGTCGGCTACATCAGATTCTTCGACCACAATCGGTTCGATAATGTCGTCGGCGGATGCATTATCAACGCTGCTAGCCATGTCTGGTGACGCCACTTTAGCTTGTTGTTGCTCATTCTTCTCAATTTCTTTCTGCTTTTCACTCGCTTGCAATCCCTCAATTACACGCTTTGCGCACTCGCTTACGGTTTCCATCTTCGTTTTCGTACACTTTTCGTTGCTGTCGTCATTGCTGTTCGCCGTGTTCTCGTCGATAACCACTTGCAGTGACTCCTTCTCACTGCTGCTATTGCCTTCAACTTCGATAATCAGGGATTTCTCTTTACCCTCATCCTCGTCATCCATGACAATAGTATATTTTTCGCCATTTCCGTTATTCTCGCCTTCAACAGACTTGTCTGCTGGGGACTTCTCGCGTTCCAACACTATTTCGGTCTCCTTGCCATCATCAATGGAACTCTCCAAATCCACCGTTAGTATTTCCATATCACCCGAATCATTCTCATTACCAGCTTCACTGCTCTCGTTGGGCTCCTTTGTGTCGCCATCGTCGGCTCTCGTAGCCACTTCCTCTTGCTTCTCCGTGGATGCCGCGCGCTGCGCTTCGCCAGCGCACTTTTCAGCCTTTGACTCATTTTCGTGCTGTTGCAGCATATCTTTTGCGAATGGGTATTCTTCTTCGGCCTTCTTCAATGATATGGCGCATTTCATTTTCAATTTCAAATCGTTACGTTTCATCTCCTCTAAGCGCTCGCGTTCAAGCATCTCCTTCTGCTTCAACAGCGTCGGATTCGGCTTGTTGGTGGTTTTCTTACGCGGCTGCTTGCGTTGCTGTTGCTGTTCGCTACCATCTGCGGACCAACTGCCTTCAGCTGCATCTGAATCCACTTCTAAAAGACTGACAAGAAATTTCTTCGCCGCTGACATCATATCGACCTCTTCCATTGCATTATTATCCTCATTGGAATTATTGATCGTAATGGCTATGTTGTTGGAAGGCGACGGCAGCTTATTTAAGCTGGGCACTGGTGCAGTGGGCACAATCGTAGTGCCTTTGGGTAGCGTTAGCTGTTCTTTTAATATCAGTTTTTGACGGTTATCATCTGAACTGTGTTGGCACGCAGAATTGCTGCTGGCGGCAGTGTTAATAATGGTGACCAATTGTGGGGGTTTCGGAGTGTTTGACTGCTTGGCTGGCTCTTCGTCTTCATTGTCCGAGTCAAGCGTAATGGTGTCCGTTTTAGGTTCCACAATCTCGATTTCGTTATCCTCATCATCACTAGCTTGTTTGTCTGTGGGAGTGGGGGAAGAAAAAACCATAAGTACATATCGAACAGAGATTTAAATTTAAATAATATTTTAAGCTTAATTTTTTATAACCTCACTTTATGTTATAACGCATTTGCGCAAGAAAAGTCAGTTTTGGTTTTGTAGAGAAAAATTTCATTAATTATCATTTAATTTATGAATTACTACATTTATTTTTACATATAAATATAACTAAACTAATGCATTTGTTAAATTACAAAATGGTTTCGCACTTAAATGCACAAAAAAAATAGCTGCTTATAAAGAAGTATTTTTAGCATACTTAGCTTAATATAAATATTTTTTATAACATGATGACTATTATTGCGCATATTTTCTGTATTAAATAAATAAAAAAATACTTTCAAAAGTTTTTGTTTGTTTTCCCCATAATTCTTAAATGTGCTTATTTTAATTTCTGCAAATTTTTCAACAAATTTCATACTTCTATTTCACAAATGGCACTTACAAAATAAATTTAAAAATGCTTAAAGTAACGTAGTACTAGAACCGTAGTAATATCGGCAAACGCTTTAAAATACCAAAAACAAATAAATAGAACTTGGGTCCATTCGAGATGGCAGCAGTATCGGAAAAGTGTCAAAGTGTCACGTTCTGCGTGAATTTCTGGCAGCACTTGCAACGGCATCACTTTCACCTGTCACTTTTTACGCGCAGTTCATACATATAATGATAAACACTCAATTTGTTTGCACATCAGCTGATTATCCGCAACGAGATATCAGATATGCAAAAGAGCTGCTGTAGCGGTGTAATTATGACGTAGCACGAACGCGCCTCATATTTCGACTTTCTTCTTCTTAGTTTCGTAGACAACGCTTACGCGGTTATAGCCGACACATATATAAATAAATAATTATGAAATCTTAGCGTACTAATACTTAACGTCAACTTATGCACACTAATTTATTAAAGTTAAAAGTGTTTTAGTATTAAATAGAGATCTAAAGCGCTTATTATTGCAGCGGTAGGTAATCGAGGAAAAACATTTCGTCCACTGGTAAACTTCGGCAATATTTTGGCAAGGGTTTATCCTTCGGGAATGTAATACGTTCGCGCATGTAACGCTTATAGCTAAACAGAGCCAGTTGCCAACGCATTTTAATTGTCGTTGCGTTACCTAAAAACAAATATAACATATTGTCATTAATATATACTTATTATTTAAGGCACTTCTTACGTTTGAAATCCTTTAGTGCACTGGCAATGTCCTGCCAGAGGTTGGAGCGCAACACTTGATCGTAGTAATCGACATTCAGTGAGTCCCACAACAATGGATAGCGCTGCACAGTACGCACCAGCTGCAGAATGAATTCCTTATCGTCCGGTTCGTCCTGCAAACGGCTGTCGTTCTCCGTTATTTCTTGCGTAAAATCAATATCGATATTTTCTAAATGCTCATTGCGTAAATCTTCTTCGACAATTTTGTAGAGAAATGATAATTTGGCCAAATATTTGGAGTATTTCAATTCTAAATTAGAGCGTTTGCTTTCGCTCTTGATCGTTTTTAGGCGGAAGGACTTGTACATTTCATACAAATGCGACCAACGATCCATTATATCCTCACAATTTAGATCTGCAATAATAAGAGAATAATGAAAATAAGTAAAATAACACTACAACGTCACTGCAGTGTGCACCAACCATTTAGCATACTACTTTGGGAGCGTAAACTCCGCCACAAGTGCATCCACAGCGATTTGCGCGACTGCACATCGACGGAATTGTACTGCAAGTCGCCAGATTTGCGCCATAACACCGGATTACATTTAACGAAATTGATGATTTTCATATCCAAAGCGCGCACTTCTAACGCTTTCACGCCCTCCGACATTTCGTAATCGTTCGCGTCCGCCGCACAATCCTCGTTATTCCAATCATATGATTTGTCGTCTTTTAGTGCGTTCTTTTCGATGACATTGGGCTTTTTACGTTCCACCTGCTGTGCTTCATCATCGTCACTGCCACAGTCCACTTCCACCCACTGATCTTCGGGCAGATCGCGATTGGCGAGAAAGTTCGTTGTCTTATCGAAATAACCGTTGAAGCGTTTACCATCGTGTATGCGTCGCTCAACGCGCACATAACGCTTACGTATATTCTTCCAGCGCAACTTTATATTCTCAGTGCGTTTAAAGTGTGTCGCTACGATGCGCCAGTACTTGCGTGTCACTTCGAAATTGCCATAGTCGGGGTGGCGTGTACACCAAATGGCAGGATATTTCTCAATGAGCCGGGCAAGTTTGCGATCGCGTGCGTGTGTTTGCTCCTCCTGGCTCATGTAATCTTCAGTGCCATAATGTGCTTTGTTGCTGTAGCGTACCGCTTGCTGTTGCTGTGCGACATATTGTTCGAAATCAGTGTCAGCATCGTTTTCATCATCATCGCCATCAGCATCGGCAGTGGCATCCACATCGTCATTGGCAGACATATCGACACCGTCGTCATAATAGGTTGGCTCGTCCATTGTATTTTTCATCCAACTATTATCGCCAGTCTCGTCATTTTCACCATAATCCTCGTCGTCTTCCCCGTCGGGGCCGCCGCGCCTCAGCTGTCCCAGTGGCATAAGCGGTGAGAGTGGCGGTTTCTTATCATTGCCTTCGCCATTCTCCATATTCGCATGCAAACTTTTGCGGTATTCATACACTTGATTGTGGAAACTGTTCGCGCTGGTATTGAAGAGATCTATATCTTCAAGTTGGCCGTAACGGACATAGTCGACGCCTGAAATATCAATTTTTTAAATTTAATTTTAATGCAAGTAATTCGTTTAAATTTTATGTATTTTTGATGCTGCTACAAATGCTATCGAGTTGCGAATTTCATTGCCTTCAGACATTTTGCCAACACATGGACCACTCATTACAAACCGCGCTAACTATTTTTAGTTTACGATTTCTTGTAATATTTGTATATGTACATATGTATATATAACACTTGATACAATTACAATTTACTGGAAGAGTTTGTAGAATGTTGTAGGTCTGTTACCTAGACGATAACAAACTGAATGTGCATTCGATATGTATTATATGATTCTGCAGCAACACCTTGCTTGCTTACGTGCAAATATATGTATATAAAATTATAGCTTTGGTTCTCAAAAAGGTATACCAGAGTGCCAATTATTAGTATAATTTTAGGCGCACAATCTTGAGACTACAATTTTTCTTATCTATCAAGTTTTTAAAGAACTCTTAAACCATTTTACGTTACCAATACATACTTTTAATGCTGTGGTAACGAAAGCTTATCTCTTAAAACATTCCATATCAACTCAGTAATTGCTTAATTTATATTATTTTGACTATTTCCTAAATTTTTTCTTTACTTTAGAATTGTGCAAAAATTCATTCGCAAAGAATGATACTTCCGTTACGTAAATATTTCATTTCATTGATTTAATTGATTTATGTATGTTATCTCTGATAAATTGAAAATGTAGTCCATGTCAAAACTCTTCGTGTGTGAAGCTTTAGCGAATCTCGAAGAGTTGCGTCGCTGAAAGTCAATGAAATTGAACTCGAAACGCATCAAACATCCGCTATTGTTTCGTACTTACATTTCTGTTTGCATTGCACCAAACTTGTGTGCTCACAATTTCACCATTTTCACACTAAACATTTAAAACGCAGTCCATGTGCACAACAAATGACTCAAGACAATGACTAAGTGATGAGCCTTACGCGATTTAATTGGTTTTGTGTAAAAAAAAATTGTTTTTTTTTTTTCATTTTCTACTACATACTTAATTCAATTTACAATTTCGAACATCGGTTTTCGTGCATAGAATATCGATTCAAAATTTCCATTTTCGAAATTATTTCTCGAATTGCGAAATTAATTTTCAAAGATCGAAATTGGCATTTAACTTTCGAAATTCAATTTTGCCTTATGAAAGACATTTTAACTTTAAAAATTAGCTTTTGGATTTTCGGAGTTAATATTTTTTATTCGAAATTAACTTTTCGATTTTAGAAATTATTTTATATTTAAACCAATCAGTAAGCTTTTTCGAAATGCATTTCCGATTTTCCAAATTATTCAGTTACGAACGTACCTTCAATTTTTAGCAAAACTGTTAATGGTAAATTTGATTTTCGAAAATCATTTTTACTTTCGCAACTAGCTTTTTTACTTTTCAAAATTAAAATTTACGATTTTCGAAATACATTTTTCATGTTCAAAATTGATTCTTTTTACTTTTGAATGAAGTTTAGGGTTTTCGAAACTCATTTTTCATGTTCGAAATTAGCTTTTTAGTTTTAAAAGCTCATTTCCGATTTTCTAAATTTTCCATAAATATATTAATACTACATTTCTAAGGAACATTCTTTTACACTAAGTAATAGATCTATATCGAATATTGCAAAACCACATACCTGCCGCCAACTGGCCGTTTTCCAAGCTATCCGCATCATTAACGAATCCTAATTGTCTCATATCACCCAAACATTTATCCTGCAGTCCCTTAAAACGCCCAATCGCATATGTCAACAGATATGAGAGATGTATGTAGAGTTCTTTGACTTCGAGATAATTGCGCGCTTGCTTGTAAGCATTCGAATTGGTCAGTGTTTGTACTTTACCAGTAAGATGTTGGCAAATCTCCATGGCATTGAAGACTTGATCCTGTAACTGGGAACGCGCTTGACCGATGGCAGTGTCAGGGAACACGTGACGCACCATGACCGGTGCACGCACTGCAGTTGCAGAATTAACCGTTGCAGGCGCAGCTGTTGGCGCTACAGGCACACCATTGATCAATTGTATTTGTGTACCTCGAATAGCACCATTTTGACCACTAACCGGCGTCACAGTGGTATTACTATACCGTATCATTTGCGGCTGTTGCATTGAATTTTGCGGATGTTGTTGCGATACAGAATAATATGTACGGGCTGGGGTTATTTGAACAGGACGTCCACTCGCCGCATGTTGTATAGCTGTTATTGGGCTTGCCTGCCGCATCCAAGCATTACTCGGTGAGGGAGTGCTGGGCTGTGGTTGATTTGTGCCCTGGCGTTTCACCTGTATCAGTTTGCCATTGGGCAAACGGAATGTTTCTTGTTGTGCTGCCGAATTAAGATCGATACGATAACCGTTAATAGTGTGATAAACTGGCGTATGATTTCCGGTTGTTGGCGCGTTTCGTGCACCTATAATTGTACGTCGTACAATTGGTGCAGGCGAGGGATGTCGTATAGGTATGCCGGTGTTACGTAGTACTAATGGTGGTGGAGTGTTATTATGTGGTTTCAGTGTAATGCCACTACTATTCGGAGATGACGAGTGCGTTTGTAATGATATAATTTTCGGTGTTGATGTAATGGGTGAAGGTGCGGGACGTGTCTTCTGTTGCACAGTAATTTGACAATCCGGCTCCAACATGCTCAACAAATCAGGTGTACAAACAACTTCATCATTTGAGTTTTTCATACGTTTGGCCGGGGGTACTTGTGGATGACTACCTGGCGATTTCGAATGTTTTTTTGCGCTTGAACTGCTTTGACTGCGTCGAGATGTTGCAGAATCTAGACTTTCCATAGAGTCGGACATGTTTCCACATTTCGATTTAGCAAGACGACAGCATGTTGAACGGTCCTGTGACAATAGCGCCCTCTTTTCAGATTCGTTAGGGTGATTCACATCGATATACCTGCAAATTAAATAGCAATATTAAATTAGTTCGTAATTATAGTGTATATAAAGGATGGCAAACTGAACTCACTTCTTTTGTTTGTCTATGTAACGTATTAGGGCCCAATGTTGTGCACGCAATGGCCAAAGAATTTTCGGTGCGCAGCTAAAGCAATTCCAATTTTCGTTCTGTTCAATATCTACTACTACACCGCGAGACAGGTTCTTAACGATACATGATTTACAGAATACGTAGGGACAACTTGAGCAGCAGTAAACTTCGCCACCTTGGCCACACCAACGACAATATAGTTCTGAGCCATCTTCGCCTTTACTGAATTCGCCGCTGTTATAGAAGTCGTGGCATTTCAAGCAGTGTGTTACACGCAACACCGGATGCATGCGGATATTCTCCTCTTGGCTCGGTGCAGTTCCGATATGAGTCTTACAGACTGTGCAGTGCACCTTGCGCTCACGCACCAGATCCACAGAGGGATATGCCCTGAGATAGAAACGCCTTTCTTCATCGGCCAAACTGGCATCAAATTCGATATCTGCGAAGCAAAAAATTATTTTAATAATTAGCAATGTTAATAAGATAATGTCCATTATTATTTTTTTTTACAATTACAGCAGTATTCCGAAATAACGAGTCGAGTACTCTCTTAGCGAGGTATATTTCTTAATAAAAATAAGTAATATATCCGAAAATTGAAGTTTAATAAATTGTTTATTGATTTAATTGTTAAAAACTAAAGCATGTTACCTTCAAGAAAGTAATGTTCTTAAAAAGCAAATTCGATTATTTTTAGCTATTAAAAAAATTGATTGCTCGTCATTTTTGGAAAAGGAAGTTTACATTTGGTGGCTGAATATTAATTTATTAATTTATAGTTTAACATTATTTACATTTAGAAAACATAGTCATCTCACCTTAAGAACGACAAAATGGGAAGATCATTCATTCACTCTAAAATAAATGTATTTATTGTAAAAAAATTGCATGTTCGTTATAAGCGATTTTCATTAAAACGAATATTCGTTATTTCGGAATATTACTGTACTTTATTATGCGTTTGACCTATTCACAATTGTCATCGTCCAATTTTGTGATTTGACAGTTTTTATTACAAATATTATTTTTGCATTTATTAAAGAATTATGAATTATATATGTACATTATTAATTATAAATGTACATATGAATATTATATAATAATAATATGAATGAATGAAACACATACATTTGATATAAGACTGTTATTTACAGTATTGAGCAAATTAAATGCACTATTTTACTTCCATTTATAAAGTCGGAGAAAGATTCTTATTTCTATATTTAATATGTTTATATTTAATTAATCCAGTCATTACAAATATAAAAAAATTTATATAGATTTCAAATTATCTCATTATAAAATAAATCTATATTTTCGAAATTATTATGCATAATGACATCATTAATATGGGGTAAATTTGAAGGGTATCATCAGATTTTTTGCACATCACTGTATATAAAGTATGACAAGATCAATTGTCCTTAATAAAAAAAAAATTAAGGAAGTTGTTATCGATTGTATTTTGTCAAACTTCGACATCATCGAAAAATTGAGACATTTTAACAGCGCCATCTCTGGCAGATATTGGGTGAACTTTCCTTCGGGCAAATGACAAAATAAGGTTTACATCTTTGATAAATATAAATATGGCGAAGTTATCACTTCGTGGTTGATAAGCGAATATACTTCCGAGCCGAAATACAACTCTACGAAAGCGGTTCATATATTAGCTTTATGGACATGGTCAACCAAATGTATAAACTTCGGCACTGACCATGCTGCCACATAACTAAAAGCAAATACATATTTAACGTATTAATTTCTTTGATAATTATCACATTATTGTGATTAGACTACCTAAATAAAATGTTTTACTTATCTAATTAATGTGTCTTCAAAATTTAATACAGCAAAAATTTAACATACATTTTAATTGTCAATCTTAAGCAAATATTGGGTCCAAATCCACAAACTAAGGCAAACTTTTAAGCATATATTAGAACTTAAAAACTATATAAACTTCTAATGATTTCCGAATTTGCTGATACTTATGAAACATCACCGGCTTTTTCCTTTTCTTATATTTACGGTAAATATTTAGCACAAATTTATGGACCGACGATAAAGCATCCACGCAACCCATGATATTTCTGGCAACACTACTTACCATCATTGTCGTTGTTGGAAGATGCCTGCGTCGGGGCTGGCGTTGATGCGGTCGTACTTGGCTCCATCTCGATTTCAAGCGTCTAGGTTATGTTCTGGGCACGAATAACTCTATAACCCTTTAGTGTGCAGTCGCTGCACACAAAGTAATTAGTTATATCTATACACCAGCAGAAAATCACTTTTCTTGAACACTTTTTCAATAATCCACACTCCTAGCACACGCTGCTGTTCACACACTGATCCACAAATGCATGAAACGCTGCTGCTTAACAATCACACCAGTTTTATCACTATTCTTGCCTGTATGCTCACAAAGCAAATGTGCCTAAAAACACATTCACACACGCACAAATTTATTATGCTTAATTGTTTGTTTGGTAATTGCAAATTTTAAAGGTAAAATTTAATTGAAAATCTGCAAAATTTTCTCTCTACACCACACAACTTAACACCACTCGCTTCGGATTCAATATGGCGACGAATTTTTGCTTTGTCGTACGAAATATTTTTATTTTTTTCACTGTTGTGTTCGGCTGACTTGCTCGACAGCATTCGCATCGTTGCTTAAATTGCCGGTCATGTGCTGGAAGAAGTCAGAAAACCGGGTGCGAGCGAGTGAGCGTATACGAAACGTCATTGTACCGAAAGCATTCGTGAATCGTTCGTGTATATTTCGATTTACCCGCCATATTAATACACACCATCGGACCACCAGCAGGTATTCGGTCAAGGTAGAACTGCACGCATTAAGTAAAGTAAGTATACATTACGGAAAAGTGGACCCGCAAAAAATTGAATACAAGTCGGTTTCTAACCCAAAAATTGAGATATATTGGTAAGAAACAAAACAAGAATGTATATATTTATGTATATCGTAGTATTAAATATAGACCTAATATCGACTTAAAAATATTTTAGATTTTATACCGAACATACAGTACATATCGTCACCTAAAATGTAAAATAACATGTATCATCAAAAAATTCGAAATTGAGTATATTATTGATTACGATTCACTACTTCAAACTACATACATAATATTACATATGTCCAACATTTTCAGGTTCTGTGCTCATATATGAACCAGTTTTAACCAATATTAAAATTTTTTTTTAACTCTTCTATTTTATCGAGTGTTTCATTCACGCCACTGTAAATTTTCGAAAATGTTGTTACGTTATTTTGCATTTCAGGTGACGATATGTATATGTAGAAGCTATATTAATAATCGGAATTGATGGTAGAGATCTACATATTTTGGAAATTTATACTCCTTGTAATCAATACCTGAAACCATACAAACTATATAAGCTCTAAACGAAGAAAATACATAAACGGCAATGTAAGAAACGATAACCCATCCTTTTTCCCCAGGAATTCATGGGTACTGACAAATACATACTTATGCATGTACATATGAATATCATATATGTATGTATGTGTACATATCATGTATAGATCGTTCATGTAGCATCCTTGACTTTAAGGACTAGTAAAAGCCTTTGGTTAGGAGCATTTCTCACGACAGTGGGGTTTAGTTATCTTGAAGGGGCTTATGCGAAGAAATTGTACTTTTGCATAACTTTTTTAATATGTTCTAATGAATTTAGAAAGAACCATAATATTTAACAGAATTAAGGACTAAGGACTGTTATTACTCGCTAAATTTATTATTTATAAAATTTACTATTTTAACCGTATAGATTAAAAAGCCTAATCATTTACCTCAGCAAATGCAACCTTGTGATCACTTTCCTTCTAGTGGTATTTGCTTATTTCGGCAATTATATAACCGTTTTTGCTATTATACCATAATAAAATAAGTTTTGGGAGAGCTACGGATATGATATTCCGTATGTATGTAGATGTGAATGCCTCGGAACCTTAAAAGGATAGTTTATTGGGTTTGTTTTAGCAGCAGAATTCTGTCGAGTTGATAGTCCTTGGCGGGATAGAAATCTGCGTCCGTTTCGGTTACGTAGACCCGACTGTCGTGGGAACGGAGTTTACTGGGTTTGATACGGCTTGGCTTTGGGTAATATAACCATACCATACTTCGGCCAACTAAGTTAAAATGAAGATCAATTTTTAATTGTTGATGAGGTAAACATACACTTATCATAAACGCCCGCCAACTTTCCTTAAATAATATTCTTGCATAGAAGTAGGAACAAAATCTAACTAGTTTCACACAATGCTGCTTCACTTGAGATCAGCTCAGTTCAATGACTTTTACTATAAATGTTAAGTTTAAGTTTTCATATTAGTAAACGGTGTGCAGGCTGATTCACATCGAATTTTTCACTCAGGCAAACACTTTTTACGCTTTTCCTAGTAACAGTCGCCATTTTTATTGAAGAGAACGTATAGAAAGCAAAGCGTTCATTCTGGTATACACTTTGCTTTCTTCGTTTCGTTGTTAAAATATGCATTAACAAGCAAAGCGAGGAAAGTTTTATGTGAATAGGAAATAGGTAAGGGATGAACGATCACATGTACAACAGTTTCGTTAGAAGTGTAAATCGGGCTTTAAGAAACTCATAGAAAATTTAATAAAAATTTCTGGTAGCGCTGTTGGGTAATTGTCCGGTGACTTAACCGTGAATGATTTTAAAAAAGAATACCTCGGTATTGTACTATTTTGTTATCATACAGCACATTTTTCATTTCTTTTTTTTATACAACTGTAAATAAAGCCTTACCGACATAGTATTGTTTACTGGACAAGTAATTATTGAGAGTTCCAAAATGTTCGCTAATGTGAATGATTCACTCACATGAAGAAGTATTTTAAACCATATTGCCAAAATCAGCTGTTTTTGTTTTTCACATGAATTTTCTGTTTATATTTTGATTTTGTGTGATTTGCAATCTTTTCGTATTCAGTAATCAGGTACTGACGATATAAAATTTCTTGGTAACTAACATTACATATTTTAAAGAGAAGCAACACAGGGGGTTTTTACATAGTCAAGTATCCAAATCTTATTTCGTTAAGTTGTGCATTTCATAATTAAATTAATATAACTTATAACATTAATGCAAACATATCTATACACAATGCATATTATAAACCAAATATCAAGTAAAATTAAATAATATAACTAATAAATAAATATAACTATCATCTAAATTTTTTGTTTCGATATTTTCGCAGGCATATTGTAGGGCGAGATTGCGCCCAATTTTTACTTGTGAAACATAAGAGGCAATGCATCGGCATTGGGTAAGATGTAAATAATTTGGATTTCATGTTATATTGGTGAATTATGCTTCATATTTTCCCTTCAAAGAGAACTTTTCGACGGAAAATGTTGTTTCAGAAAACAGCTTAAAGGAACGCTAAGCGCAATGGTGCTTGTAGCATCGTTAATAGCAGATTATGATCGCAAAGAGTTATTTGAAACGGTAATTAATGATTTATATAAAATATATGTTGCTGAAAATATTTAATATGCACTTATTTATGAAGGTTTTTGTCCGGAAATACGCGGTAAAGCAAACATATAAACTAATGAAAATAAACAGTTGCGGGCACAAGACTTCTTCGGGGAAATGCGCACACGCCCCACGGGGGCACTGGAGGTCATTCTGGATCTCACACCGCTGCATCAGGTGATAAAACAAGTAGCAAAACATACCATGCTGCTATTGTCAGCAGAGGGCTACGGAAGAGGGAAGCTAATGTCCTCTCGACAGATGGATGGAGGCACTAGCGGAAAGCACACCGCTGGCCCTCCTCCCAAAGGACGGCACCACGAAGAGGATTAATTTCAAAAGCGACTACAGAGTTACTCTGGACAGCAAGACGGAGTGGAGTGATACCACGCTGGAAAAGCTACTGGAAGACAGTACCATCCAGTGGTACACTGACGGCTCAAAAACACCGGGAGGTATTGTGGCAGGTATTGCGGGACCTGAGACCAAATCGCTTTTAAAAGAGGAATGTATAGAAAGGCTAAACCGCCTATCCTTGTGCAACCTGGTGCATCTAATTTGGGTTCCAGGGCACAGGCAACAGGAATGCGCCATGCCAAGCTGCTTCTAGGGTGGTACAACCTCTCAAGGTTCAAAGCACTAATCAACCTCACCCGAGACAAATTCAGCCCTCTCGTTGCGATCTACACAAGGCACTGCAAGCTCAGGAAGCACCTGTCCAACAAGGGCATAGTCTCCTGTGCTAACTGCCGGTTCTGCGACCTGGAACTGGAAACACCAGCACACCTAATTCTGGATTGTACAGCAATCTGCAGAATAAGGCTTAAGGCCCTGGGTTCCATATACATTAGCAGGGATCACATCACCTCAATAGCGACCGGCAAACTCCTGGAACTATTCAGGCTGCTGGAACTTTGGGAAGTTATGTGATATAGGAGAGGGCACAATAGACCCTAGGTCGCAGTGCATTACCTCGTTAATAATCTAATCTAAGACTTCTTGAGTGCCCCAGTCTATAAAATTTTGGCGAAATGTGTGTTTCCTCATATTGAAAACGTTTGGGTACCAATAATCCCTGCTTGAATGCCATGCTGATTCCAGCTGCTTCTAAATTGCTTACACCTGTTTAACTCTGGAAACGCAAATATTTTACAAAGTTATTGGAACATACATTTGTCGGAGGATGCCAAATTCGGACATACTTTAAAATTTAATAAAATCGAGATCCGAAATTGAAATTCCTCAAAATTTAAGTCTTCCCTCTCTCCTTTCTAATTGGTATACGAAAATTGACGTTTAATAGGATAAAGGACTCTCTCTGGTGCTATAACTACCTAGAGTTTTATAAAATAAATAAATAATCCTATTAATAACACGAATACAATATAATTGTACAATTTGTTATATTTCGTGATTTTGCCATATTATATGAATATACACAAAATGGCATATGAAATAAATACCCCAGGCAGTTAACAAACGTATGCATAAATCTCGATAGGCTCAAATACATACATACATATGTATATGCACATGAATAATCTGTAAATTGTTACTTACGAAGATTTAAAGTTGGAACAGCTCCATCTTTCAATTTCTTAGTTCCCAGTGCATAATCCTCAAAATGTATTGCACAAACAAACGTGTTTGAGGGGGCTATTTTCCTTCCTTCGAAGCCCAAATTTCGGCACCACTTGTGTGCAATTTGTGCATTTTTCGGCCAACTGAACAAAATGGACGTGTTGTTATTGTTATAGCATTCGCGCACACAACATTTCCGATTTCGCGGCATTTTCAAATATTTTAAATAAATAGTTTGTTTCTTAACTGCTAGTTGCTGCTAGCTATCAGGAAGAACAACGCTGAGTAATGATAAGTTACTCTCACAAAGAGCGAAATAAGGAAAAAAGAAACGGAAAACTTGCAGAATTTTACAAGAAAACAACAAAATGTTTTTAATAATCACATCAAATTAACACTTGAAAATTAACAAATATAATTCTTATTATTACTACTAAATGTATTAAAATAAACAAAATCGAAGCAAATTCATCAAATATGGCTTGTTTACGTATGTATATGTATTTTATCAGCTGTTTCTTTATATGACAGTAGCTATTCCTGTTAGAAGAAATTTCACTAGCAGAAACTAGCAGCTCTTTCTGTATGATCAACTCTTATAGTTCTTTGTGTTCAGACACGTTTATCCAGCATAAAATTGGCTAGTTAGTGATATCTAGCAGTGAGGAAGCAACCTTAAAAATTCTTAAACGATTTTAAATTTTAACATTCACAACAATAAATTTGTAATATAACCAATGGGCTGGAATTTTATTTCTCTCTTTGCTCATACAAAAAATAGATAAAATACTGTGGATGAAACCGAGCGAGTCTATTCTTACGGAAAGAACACTTATTAAAAAAGGAGCAACTTAAAAATCAAAATAATACATATGTAACCGCTTTACTGAAACATTTTAAGGACTACCAAAAAGTCTAAATTTTGCTTAAAGTGCTCTGCAGGTTACTAAAAACATTATTCAAGTTGTAGAATAGTAGAAAAAGCTCTCTGTACTAAAACAAGAACCAAATTTTATAAAATTGTAATATTTTTGCTATCATGGTATAATCTTGTTTATTACTTATACATATGTGTGTATGTATATTAAGCCGGTGGAAGGTGTAATCTTGTTTACTAGACAAGTAATTATTGTGAGTTCCATATGTGCTCGTTACTGTGAATGATTTACCCGTAAAGAAGAAGTAAATTGCGTGAGATTGTAATATATTGTTATCATACGGTATAATATTCTTTTGTTTATTAGTTATATATATAGTTTTAAGTTTTTGCTTTTAGTTTAAGCAGTTAAAATACTATCATTACACTTATACACGATATAATATTTCTTGGAAATTAATCCCATATACTTTAAAGAAGAGTGACGTATTTGTATAAGCAAGTATCCAAAGCTTATTTCGTTTAGTTGTGCATTTCATAATTTTATTGACAGCTTATACTATTCATTCATACATATGTACATATATATGTGTTTTGAAATTTCATTTAACATTGGGAAGATAATAGTATAAATGCACGGAGTGGAACTTTTCTACTTTCAGTTGCTATTAAAGTATGAATGAATGACTTCACTGTAAAGTGAAATCTTAAAAATGCCCAATGTTTATTTTTATAAACCAAAAATTAAGCAAAATTAAAATGTCAAAAATATCGTTTTTCACTTAAAAACAATAAAAATAATAATAATAATATAACTAGCAACTAAATTTGTTGCTTCGAAATTTTCGCAGACATGTCGTCTGGAGGAGCAGGATCCTCAGCAACTGGTGCAACCGCCAATGACTTTTTTGGCTGGGATTTGCTTTACAAAACAATTGAAAAAACTGTTGATAAAAAGTCTGATGTATTGATTGCACTAGCGCACTTTTTGCTTGTGAAACATTATAAAATGCAATGCATCGGCATTGGAGAAGATGTAAGTAATTTAAACTTCTATTTTATTAGTGAATTAACTTTCATATTTCTCATTTTTTTTCAAAGAAAACTGTTTCAACAGAAGATGTTGGTTCCGAACTATTACCTGACGGTTGGAATGATCGAGGCAAGAGATACGCCTTGCGTTATTTACACAATGGTCGATTGTACCTTCTAATAGGCCATAATACAGAGGATTTTATTACTATGAATTTACTCGATGTTAAGGACACCAAGGTAACTAACATAACTTTAAATCCACAAGAATGGATAAAACAACTTAAAGGAACGCTAAACACAATGATGCCTGAAGCATCACTGATATCAGATCGTTATCGCAAAGAGTTAGTTGACCCGGTAATTAATCACTTATATGAAATATGTTTCTGTAAATGTCTAATATAATTTATGTGTGCAGGTGTTCACGGGAAATACGCGAGAGGTTACTACGCAAACAAATGTAAATCAAGAGTCACGAGCACCAAACTTCCGCGATCCGCTCGCAATAGGCGGACCGATGAGACCTGGCGGGTGAGTAGCAAAAATTGAATATGAGTGCATTTAGATGTGCATTTCCGGGCGGATGCCTGCAATTGTGTGTTTGTGTTGTAGGGCAATGTGCAATGTTCACTACGTCATTTTGTTATATAATGCAACAAGACAATAGCCGACAGCCGAGTCTGTGTTTGGTCAATGATTCATAATATAAATTATTTGTTTCATGTAATACTGTAATCTTAGCTCTCAGTCACATACCGCAAAATTATTTATATTGTTTTTTTTGCGGTTCGATTCGCAGTAAGAACACAAGCTTTTTCTGGTTGAGGGGTATTTTTTGCTGATAAATGTTTGTATGTGTGCATATTAAAACTACAAACTCTCTTTAAACAAGCTTCAAACTCTTCAACTTACATCGCATTACTGCTTGTATAACAACAGGTTGCTTGTATAACAAACAGGTTGTTAACCCTTTAATAAAAAAGTGTCTAATTTATCATGCACTTTTTAATAAATTTTTTTTTGTTTGGTTTTTGTTTTTTTATTTACACGTGTATCAATTAAATAAATATTTACATACTCGTAGCTTAAAAAAGTAGTTGTTTCATATGTGCACTTTTATATAAGCCTCAAAAGGTACATAAAGCGGGATTTTCATATAAGCCCCAAAAGTGCTATTAACCGGGATTTTCATATAAGACTTCCCCGGATAAAGTGTTCCAATTTTGAGCACTTTGCTCGGCTCTTATATCCGAAAAATACTGTACCTATCAGCTTTTGTTTAAAAAAATACATTTTTGGTACGCAAGGGTTAAATTAATGAGATGGCGTAGGCAATCAAGAACTTAAGTTCTCAGACAAAGCGTGATCTTTAGTATATTTACAGCCGCCATTATAAACACTAATTTTTCCAACTTTAAATATTTTTGCTATCAAATTTATAGCATGCAAACCAACAACACATTGCGCATAGTAATATTATTGCTTTGCTCAACTGCTTCTGTGAAGTGTGTATTAATTGGTGCTTCTATTAAAGTTTTCATTTCAATTTCCAATAATTGTCATCTTTTTTGCAGTTCTTTTCGAATGGAGCCTCGGCCATTTGGCTTTCCCGACGTTGGACGCGGCGACTTAGATCCTTTGGGTCGCGGTGGTCCTGGTAATCTCTTTCCGATGCCTTCACGTCCCGATTTCAATGCCGGTCTGAATCCGCGTTTCGATCCCGTTGGTCCAGACGGACGCATTCTGCGTGCCGATCCTAATCCTGATCATCTGCAACCACCAAATTTTGGTTTCGACTACTACATGTAATAACGAAAATGCGATAAAAAATGCCAAAAAGCTTATGAATTATTTTCAATATTCATAAAGGATGTATTTACATATATACATACATAGGTTATTAATTGTTGGTTAAAGCCTATTCTTTTGATAGTTGCAAACTGTTTAATTCAAGAGCGGGCTTTAACATGTGCCTTTAACGCACTTCGAACTCAATAAAACTGAATGATAATAAGAATTTAGGTTACAGAAACTAAAATAAATAATTATATTGTAATGAGATTAATTGCAACTTTACTTGAATGAGTCTTAACCATTGGTTAAATAACCGAAAATCGAAAAAGCAAAATTATTAGTTTGTATTGGTAATTTTTATATCGATTCATCGACTGCAAGACGACTACATAATTTGGTTTAATATTTGAATTGCATTTGAGCGATATTATATTTATTATTCAATAAAATAGTTTGGTTATAGTACACCTGGAAATGAAATTTTGAATTTAAATACTCACGAGAGTTCAATGTAGTATTATTTTACGAGTTGTTTCGCAATTGTAAAATTTGAATCACTTAAATCTGATTTCTCTTGAACTTCAGAGTACAACGTTTGACGTTTTTCTACGTTCCGGTGGTAAGTTTATTGTAAAGGGCCATCGATTTCGAGGATCCCTGCTTTTTTAAGAATACAAAACAGAAACTTCACATTTAATGGGGTATGGGAAGTGGCGCCGTCTTGTTGCAACCAAATGTCGCTGAGATCACGAGCTCCAAATAGTCGGTTATCATCCCGCGATAACGGTCACCAATGGTTACGTTCTCACCGGCATAATGTTTTTAAGAAATATGGACCGATGATTCCACCGGCATTCAAACAACACTAAACCGTTGTTTTTTGGATGAAATGGCTGCTCTTGCATTTCTTCAGGCTGCTCTTCTTCCTAAATGCGGCAATTTTGCTTGTTTACATACCCATTGAGCCAGAAATTATCCTCATCTTCTTGGAACTTTTCAAGAGCCCGTAGAGCGAAACGATCTCGTTTGAGAAGGTCGGGTGGCTTCGATTCTTGCACAAGCTGTATTTGGTACGCTTTCAATTTAAGATTTCGACGTGAAATGCGGCAAGTCGTTCCATACGCCAGTCCGAGTTGCTGGGAACGGCGTTGAATCGTCTCTCCACGATCTTCGGGTACACTATTAGCTACTGCGTGCTGGACGGGGTCTATTCGGTCGAATATTATCAAATTATGAATGTTGGGATGATCAAGATGGATGACGAGGTACGCTCAGTGGGCCGATTATGTTGATTCGGGTTAAATTGGCAATGTGACCGTGTAAGGGAGATCCATGAGGAAGTAAACAATAGAGAAGAATGCACCAATGGTTCTGTGGTCAATAGTTCCACAGGTCTAAAAATGTAATATTAACAGAAGCGGGCTCTTCTGTAGTAACCCTTACGCATAACGTAGCTTTAAACTAAATGACTACAATTTAATTTTTCAGTCCGAAATTGGGGGGATAACAGCAGGCTTCAAGTGGGCATTAAGTTTCTTCAAGCAACACAGGGTATACCACTGTGCACTCGGGTGCACAGTGAGTCTAATAATGGCCTAATTGCAGCCGCTTGTGGTCTACGCTCGCACGCCTCTTCTTATCAACCAATCATAAGTAACATATGAGTCAATAAATAAATATTGTTAAATCCGAACACGTTTGTTCAAATCTAAAGGTGTAAAATTTAAGGGGTTAGTAGGGTAATCTTTAATTTTTTTTTTTTTACATTTTCGGTTCCCGTATATATAGTACATAATTAGAATTAAGGTAGAAACCCACTTCACCATTGGAAGATTTCGAAAAGGGCCCAAAAATAATAATACCGCTCGACGTTCGGAGTGCACACCTCAAATTTTAAACGCGTTTTAACTTTTTTAAACTGGCGTACTTGATTCCGGTCGAACTACTCAACCAATTTGCTTAATTTTTTTTTGAAATGTTCACAAAACGTCTGGCTATCGCCTCTATATTTTTTTTTTAATTTACTGACAATGTTATAACAAAATTTATGTAAAAAAACATGGGGAAAAATAAAAAAAAAACACGTTAATTACTTTTCTATGAAAACAAAAATGTCAAAAAACAGGCCAGATTACCCTACTGACCCCTAAGTTCCTATATGATCAAGAATGCATATATGTGTGTACAATACTCATGAAGAATTCGATTTCTTATTTTTGATTTTGCCGTTGTAAAATGCATAGCGGAGCCAATAGAAGAAAGAGAAGAGCTTTCGGTGCCGCGAGCTTTTCAGTTTAACAGCCATATTCTGAGAATGAATATTCTGGTCGATTTATTGGCGTAGACACCGCTTACGAAGTTGTAGCCGAGTTTACAGCAGGGCACCAGTCGTTCTTCTTTTTCGCGGTTCAGCGCCAATTCGAGATTCCAAGTGCAGCCAGGTATTTCTTCACCTGGTATTTTTAACGGAGTGGAGGTATTCTTCTCCCTATGCTTCCCACGGCGGGTTCTTTGTCGGATATCTTCAGAGCTGGAGCGTTTTCGTCCATTCGGATGACATAACCTAGTCCGCGTAACCGTTATCTCTTAATTCGCAAAGTCGAATATCTCGTACATTGTTTCATCGAATGCGACATTCGCCGCGCAAAAGACTATAAAACTTCCGCAGAACCTTTCTCTTGAAAACTCATATCTCCGACTCATCAGATGTTGTTATGTCCATGCCTCTGCACCATATTGCTCATCGTCAGTTTACAGCTTTATTTTGACGAAAGCTGGACCAAAAAGGAAAACGTGTCTAGAAGTTTCCACATCATTTTCTTCATTACAACTTTGATAAGTTGCGTCCTCCAAAATCTTTAGTCTCAGCGTGTGAATGTCAATGCGATAATGTCTAGTAACAGCTCAATGGGCCTTTGTCCCTTTCTGGGACTCCTAATGTGTGAAATTTTCTTGAGCCTGATAGCAATCTTCGCAGCAATACATCTGCCGGCTATGTCGATGGGATCTAGTTATGTGTAAAATGGCATTAGGTGCCATCATTGCTGTTGTACGTAGTATACCACAAATGCTAATGAGAGACGATCGTTGAACACATTCTAGGCGTTTTGTGATTGTAGCTTTATCGAGCGCTCTCTACCACATAAATAGAAAATATAAGGCAAGCATTGTTTTCCGTACCCTCTTCTCAACATTGGGCATTGGGCAGAGTGAAGTCGACAGCTCCCCAATAAGGGAAGGGGGGTGTCCAAGATTTTGTTAAATAAAAGCAGTTCAGTTTTTGGATTGACAGCAAGGCCGCAACTACTCGTAAACTGCTTCTAAGAATTTTCCGTTAACCATGACAACAATATAATCGGCATAGGCTATCACCCGACTGCCTCATCCCTTGACTTACTTCAATAGGTCATTTACCGCTGAGGTCTAGAGTTCTATCTTCTAGTTGCGGGGTGCCTCGATTGACTTTTACGTAGAGAGTTATGTTGCAAAAAAGACAATATATGGGATGCTTGAGGTGCGATTCGGTTCAATGCTCTTCAGGGCACGAATGATTGCTTCCGAACGCACATTGTTGATTACTGCCTAAATGTTGAGAAATGTCCCCACTGCATATTCCCTAAACATGCGGACTCCCTCCGGCTATGACAAAACCGCGTGCAGAGCAGTCCCTACTGACCTGCTTTTGCTGTAGGCATGTTGAGCCCCTAATATTATGTAACACCGTATATAGTCCCTGATGTAGGGGTCTATAAGCCTCTCCAGCGTCTTCAACAAAATCGAGGGAGACTAATAGGGATGAAACTCTTGGTATTAACAATAGAGCTCTTTCCGGCATCCGAGAATGAACGCCACCCTTAGCTGCCTCCAAGCCTTGGGAATGTGGCCTAATTTTACACAGTTTGCGTAGTTAAGGGTCAGCCAGCTGCATAACATCTTTACCGTCTGCTGAAGTTGTGCAGATTTTTGTTTTAATTTCAATTTTAAAGTAGCCCTCATCAGTGGTATTATTTTTATGACAGACACTGTATATACCTCTCCATATATGCTTAGCGTGTTCAATTGTTCACCGGATGACGTTTACCGTTATTCAGTAGTATTGCACATAATTACTGCCCGATAGCAAGCATTTTGTCTTCGATTTGTAAGCCGGGTGCCACAATACATGGCACTTTTGCAGCGAATTGCCTGTCTGCTGTCAGACTATTTTGTCAGAAAGTGACTGCGCACGCCCATGCTTTTGGCTATTTTCATTTTATGGTGATTATATACAATTTTAGAAACACTTTTATTTACAATATGAACTTTTCGCTTTAAAATTAACAAGGTGACACTTTGTACTTATTTTTATAGGCGTGGCAAAAATCAAAATTTGTCTATTTTGAATACCTACCTCCTCAGCGTCTAAGAAATTCAATTTATCCCTTTATCCTAATCGTTTTATAAACAAGCGTATTTAATAATAACTCTGAGAAATTAAAAACCTTAACCCCCAGCCAAAAAAAAAAAGAAAAACTCAATAAAAAAAGACTCAAACTTAAACAACCCAAAGATTTTTCCTACTCCTCAATTACGGAAAATCTCTATAATAGTAAAAACATTGACTCCCAAAAATTTGTAGCCATCAATAGTATAAATCATGAAAAGCCGCTAAACACATACAATATTTATACTCTCGCAACAAAGTTGCTAAGGAGAGTATTATAGTTTTGTTCACATAACGGTTGTTTGTAAGTCCTAAAACTAAAAGAGTCAGATGTAGGGTTATATATAGCAAAGTGATCAGGGTAACGAGTAGAGTTGAAATCCGGATGTCTGTCTGTCCGTCCGTCTGTCCGTCCGTTTGTCCGTCCGTTTGTCCGTCCGTCCGTCCGTGCAAGCTGTAACTTGAGTAAAAATTGAGATATCATGATGAAACTTGGTACAAGTATTTCTTGGCTCCATAAGAAGGTTAAGTTCGAAGATGGGCAAAATCGGCCCACTGCCACGCCCACAAAATGGCGAAAATCGAAAACCTATAAAGTGTCATAACTAAGCCATAAATAAAGATATTAAAGTAAAATTTGGCAAAAAGGATCGCATTAGGGAGGGGCATATTTGGACGTAATATTTTTGGAAAA
Organism: Bactrocera tryoni; assembly: GCF_016617805.1. Classification (NCBI taxonomy): domain Eukaryota; kingdom Metazoa; phylum Arthropoda; class Insecta; order Diptera; family Tephritidae; genus Bactrocera; species Bactrocera tryoni. The sequence continues at coordinate 42,775,621 of NC_052501.1, forward strand.
GTGGGCGTGGCCCCGCCCCCTACTAAGTTTTTTGTACGTATCTCGGAAACTACTATAGCTATGCCAACCAAACTCTACAGAGTCGTTTTCTTCAGGCATTTCCATATACAGTTCAAAAATGGAAGAAATCGAATATTAACCACGCCCACCTCCCATACAAAGGTTATGTTGAAAATCACTAAAAGTGCGTTAACCGGCTAACAAAAAACGGCAGAAACACTAAATTTTACGGAAGAAATGGCAGAAGGAAGCTGCACCCAGGATTTTTTTAAAAATTGAAAATGGGCGTGGCGTCGCCCACTTATGGCTCAAAAACCATATCTCAGGAACTACTAGCCCGATTTCAATGAAATTCGGTATGTGATATTTTCTTAACACCCTGATGACATGTACGAAATATGGGTGAAATCGGTTGACAACCACGCCTTCTTCCAATATAACGCTATTTTGAATTCCATCTGATGCCTTCTCTGTATAATATATATGTACATATGTACATTAGGAACCAATGATGATAGCGGAATAAAACTTTACACAAATACGGTATTTGAAAAATATGTAAATGACGGATAATGAAATCTCGATTATCACTTTATCATGCGAGAGTATAAAATGTTCGGTGACACCCGAACTTAGCCCTTCCTTACTTGTTCTCTTATCGTTACTGAGAACAAGAGGAACCTAACCAAATTTACACGTGATTGCAATTTACTCGTTCTTGTTAACAACAAACAAACTGCACACATTTTAATAAAAACAAAAAATCTCTCTAATATATGCGAAATTAACAGCATTAACAAAACTTTTAGAAAAAAATAACAATTGGCCTTAAGGATCAAAATGTAATCAAAGTTAATAAAATAAAAAAATTACAAATAATGAATATCTAAACACTCCTTTCAATATTCTATCATTTGACTTATACCAGCTCCCTAAAGGCCTAAAAATTGTCTTCGAAATTATTCAAATCTAACCTTATATTCCTAAGCCTATGCAATTCAGAATATGTTACGTTGTCGGTCTTACAAAAAACAGGTGTACCAACACTCCCGTTTGTGTCACATGTACCTTACCCCAGCACTTAGAGGTAATAAAGTGCACTCAAATGAAATGTATTAACTGTAATTCTCAGCATAGATCAACAAAGAAAAAATGCCCAACTTATCTTAAAAATTCTTAAATATTCTACAATAAACCGAACATCAATTAAAGAAGCGGTAACTTATGTGAATAAGAACTCTTCACCAGACTACTTCACAAAAGAAAACCCAATAGAATCACTGGACATAACCATAGAATAAATAATCAAAGCAAAAACAACAATAACCAAAATCAACGAAAATCTGCAAAACAAAACCAATAATTATAGCAAACCTATTGCTGACAACACAACTACAAAAAAAAATCTGAATAAAATTTCAAAATCTGCTAGTAGTCTTGAAGAAGAAACATTTGAACTGGAAATACTGGACTGACACCCCAAACACTCCAACACTCGTACAAACGCACCTCTTGTTACATTCACTCACTTTAATCTTCTACTGGAATTACAACAGATGTGCTCCAAATCGCAGAAATATTTGCCACTTATTTTTCATCGGCTTCTGCAGGTGAACAATTTTCCCGTGAATACATTTCTGCGAAAAATCGCGTCCTCAAATCGGTATACAAGGTGAATAAAATTGCAAAGTCTGTTAGTAGTCGTGAATAAGAAATTACACTGTTTGTACTGGAAAATAACCTTAAAAATACTAAAGAGAATTGTCCTCGCTGTCTCCTCGATTAAAAATGCACCTCTGGTACTAAAAAGTCGTTTAATTAATTTATATAATTTAATCGTCAAAACTGGTGTGTTTGCCCACTCTTGGAAAAAATCAAAAGGCATTTGTATTCCAACAAATATATAAGAAAGATCCCGCTGTCCCGCTTTTATCATGTTTAAGCAAACTGTTGGAAAAAATAATATCAAAACGAATACAATATTTTTTATTTCAAAACAAAGTAATAAGTAGAAAACAAACTGCTTTTAAACCTAGGTCAGGCACGGTAGAGGCAAAAATTTACATAGACCATTTTCTGGCTAGCAATTTATCAACTCTAAATCACTGCTCTGTTATAAGTGTTGATTTTACAAAAGCCTTCGATGGCATAGGTGTCCACTCTATACTTAATCAACTTGATCAGTGGAAAGTTGGTCCGAAAATCTACAACTATTCAAAAGCATTTTTATCAAATAGAATATTTGCGGTCAACGTAAACGGATATAAATCAAACTTAAAAAAAATAGAAAATGGAATCCCACAGAGTTCTCTCTTATCGGTGACGTTATTCCTAATCGCATTTGAAAAAATAAATGCTTTAATGGAAAAAGTTAATAACATATCCCACTATTTATATGCAGATGACCTTTATTTTACTTTGAATATTAACGATGTAAATACTTAAAATAAAGATTTGAAAAACTTGTCTACTTTATTTACAAATTGGTCATTAACATAGGCTGCATCAATTAATTTTGAAAAGTGTAAGCACCTACATATATGCAAGAAGCGGAACTGCAATCTTTAAGATCCAGTGTTTCACAATAATATCATAGAAAGTGTGCTCTATCTTAAAATCCTAGGAATAACCTCTAAAAACTCACTTGGAAATACCAAATCAAAGTCCTATGTGAAGACCTTTCAAAATGAGTAAATCTACTCAAGAACATATGCAGCTTGAAAAGTGGCGCACATACAGAGTCTTTATTAAATATTATGAAAGCCTTGCACTGGGGAAGATCTACTACGACCTTTATTATACATATATAACAAAACATCCAAATGCAAACATCCAAACATGGCAGCACGCATAATTAGTTCTGCGTTTCGAACAACTCCAATTGCAAACATACTCTATGAACTGAAACTCCCTACTATTGAAGACTGCATTTTTAAATTAACTGGGAATAAAATATATAACTGTATACAAAACTCTGATAACATCCTGTACATAGACTTCAAGGCTCTAGCTCACTCGAAAAGATACCTAAAAATTAGTTCTACAATCACAGAAATCTTCAAAATGGCTAAGAAGATAGGCATAGATTTATCGAAACTAAAAACCTACAAAGTATTCAGTCCTCCCTGGAAATCTGCAGAATCTACTTTCCAGCGGTTTTCCCAAAAATAGCATGAACCCACTTCCTTTAAGGCAACTACATGTCGAGGCAGTGCAAAAATGGAAGTAAAAGAACTGGCTAAGTTGGTACTGTGATGGTTCAAAAAAGTTGAAAACACCTTTGCTATTACAATAGAATCTAAAGAACTAATCAAAAATGGGCTTTTGTTTAGCTACATGGCTATCTTCTCCCCGGGAATTACAGTTATATCAACAACATGGCAGCAAATCGAGTTTTAAGACAAAACCCCAGCAACGTGTTTTCATGAGACTTAAACTCGACCAATAACGCACGTTAGTGATTTGCGTACCGCTATAGCAAACTGGACTACGAAAATATAAGCAAACATTTACCTCCTTTACCATTAAAATTAATTTAGAGTTGCAAAGTACACAAAAGTAAATTAATATGTATCTATACAAAATGGGACGAAGGACTAAGCAGCCAGTTTCCCTTTGTTTTTTCTAGTATGTCTGTAAATTTATTTACACGTTATAAAGAAATTATTAAATACATAAATAAATATTTTTTTTTTGGTTTTATATGAATTTTTTGAAGAATTCTTTGTTATGTATTAATATCAATTATCATATGGTCGAGTCAAAAAAAGTTATTTTGTTAAGTCGGTATACGTAGCATAGTCCTTAATTACTATGTCAAAAATGAGCGCGATCCGTCAACCAGTTTATTTGCAGCAGTTGCTTAAGTCGGTACACCTCAGTAGTGGGTTGCGATTTTTACAACAGATAAAAATATAGAGCAAAGGTTTTCTCTCAAAGTTTGTATTTCTAACCATATTTCGATTGCGGAATCGTTTCGAAAGTTGGAAAAAGCTTACGGTGATTCAGTTTTATCAAAAACACAAGCCTAAGAGTGGTACAAAGCTTTCAAAGACAGTCGAAAGATCGTTGAAGACATGTTCTGTTCTGGACGACTTTCGACCTCTTCAACTGATGAAAATATTAAAAGAGTGAAGGATATGGTGCTTGCAAATCGTCAGCCAAATGTTAAAGAGAAAAGCTGAATTTTTTTCAAAAAGAATACGATTGTGATCGAATTTAAAGCCAAAAACGCAAATAATACCATCGATCGACTACTCTATTCAACAGATTTGGCGCCGTGCAATTTTTTTTTGTTCCCAAAACTGAAATTGCCGCTCAGTGGAACCCGTTTTCAGTCGCTCGAAGAGATAAAACAAAATTTGCTGAAAGAGCTGAAGGCCATCCCAAAAAGTGCTTATGAAAAGTGTTTCGAGGACTGGAAAAACCGTTGGCATAAGTGTATTACATCTGGTGGAAATTATTTTGAAGGCGATAAAATACAATTTCCGGGTACTGTTTCGCCACGATGTAATTGAGTGAAGTAATATGCAGATATCTTTTGTTACAACATTAGCTTTGTGTCTTAAGTCTTTTGTATGAATACTCATGTTTGCTAAAAATTGTAATTCTTTGTAACAGAACATTGCTTTATCACCCTGTAAAACTATAAATTTAAATAAAAAAAACGTTTTGTGCTGAATATTGGCTCAGACGCTGAGTTTTAGGCGCAATAAATTATGAAAAGGAGGAAGTTGAAGAGCACGACTTGAGCTGTGTTAGTGTATTCAAATTTGTTTATAGATTTGGCAATTAAGTATTACATATTTGTACAAATTCTACTTATCATAATTCATAAAGATAGTATGAAATATAAAAGGGCTTATGGCGTAGGTCGCAGCACATTCCTCAACTTTTAATATAATATAATGAAAGCGCTCGAAAAGATTCTCTGCCTCACGCCATGATTTTTAAACTAACCATAGATTCCGTCACAAAAAATCCCTATTAATGAATTAAAAGCAAATATTTGTAAGATTAGAACCATTTCTTGTATATGAACCTTAACCTTTTGTTATATTAGAATGTAGAATCTACTGTTTTACTGCTCAAGAGTATAAGAAAGCAAATGCCGTTCAAGTGCATGGAAATTTTCCCTTCTTTAAAGTCGGCTTCAAAGTTCATAGTGTCTTTTAGAGAACAATTTATACAACATCACCAATGCTATATGCCATAATTTCCCAAAAATATAAATAATCTTTCCACAAAAATTGAACTGTACTGAAAAATAAGACAACTACGGTATTGTGAGTTGTCAAATCGTTTACTCCACTTAACAACTTAATAGTTTGTGGCGGTGGGTGATTTCAATAATTGCACTTCACTTTATTTCCAATAATAATCTAATAACTCACTTTATATAACTTTAAATGCTCAACAAACGGGCCAATCATTTGCTAACCAAGCCGCAGACCCGCTTGTCGCTGGCTTCGGTCGACAAATCTCTGAAGTAGCTGCGATCATTCGCCAGTGTCCGCACTTTGTCACACGTTTACGGTCACTGTGCAAAATGTTTTTTAGTTTTTTTTGTTTTTGTGTTATTAAATTGTTTTTGCTACTTGAATTTATGGCCGCATTGAGCGTAATGAGCACATTTCTTTCATTGTTTCGCCATACCTAACATTTCATCCGACTTTGCGGTGAACCATTGCGGCGCTGCGGCTGCAGTTCCTCGTTGACTTCGTGTGAAAAATGAAAAAAAAAAAACAATATGACTTGGGTGTAAAAGCTTATGTTGTCACTTTATTTGTGGTTTTATTATTTCATTCGTTTATTAGTATGGTAGTTAGATAACTTGTTGTCGTTTTGAGTACATTTTAGTTTTATTTCTCAAATTAACTTAATTTTTTTCATATTATAGAACGATTTCTTGGTTACCTCAAAATAAACTTTCATTACTATTGATCATCTAACTCAGCATTAAAGGACCTAAAATAGACCATGAATGAGAAAAAAGTTACTATACCAATAGTTTTAAAATTTTATTGGAATATTTATACATACTTTACGAATAATGAAAATATTAAAAAAGTTAAGGATATGATGCAGAAACCAAAAAACATCCGTTTGAAGGCGAGCTAAAGTGAGAAGGCGAATCATCCCACCCTAGGTTTGTGCGTTGGATTTGGAACTCACCACGTAAAAAAACACCTCCAACGAAAAGGACGCAACAGCCTCGGATGAGAGACCATCGTTCTGATAACGACCACTGCAATCGTATTAAAGATTACGATTTAAGGGCGTGTACCCCGGTGGATGAACGTCTAGCCACAATCCACATAAAAGCGAAGTTTTTCAACATATCGCTGATTTGCGTCCACGGAAGACACGTCTCTAGTTTTTAAACGTGCGCACGCTCTGAGGTTCTAGTATTTACTCGGGCCACTATCTTGTTGCAGCGAAGTTACGCACATCAACAACAACAAGGAAGGTTCGACGTTGAGAAGCTGCAGACGCTGCAGACGCAACAGACAGCCGAACGGTTTTCTGCTCGACTTGTACTTCTGCTCTCTGAGCACTCATTATATATTTCCAAGTCTCCAAATCCGAACATATCCAACCTTCCAACTGACCTTAAACCGGTTGCATCTGTGTTAAGAGGTCGGCGGGGTATTTGAAGTGTCTTGATTGAGAATTTGAGTTCAAACAATTTTTATCATATATTCAATTATTGGTGAAATTCTGTGATCCAATGCAAATATTGTACGATTAAGAGTATTCAAAGGTAGTGATAGTCTTATAAACTAAATAGTTCTAAGGATTGGTTTAGATTTGGATCACTGGCACATGGTGTAAATTGTCTCTTCTTTTCTTAATATTTCGTTAGAGAATACAAAACTCTAAAATAATTAACAACACTCCCAACTAATAAAAAATCGTTGGAATTTATGCAATAAATTGTAAGTTAGGTTAAAAACACGAGCAAATCTCCAATCAAATTTGACATCTATTCACGACGTGCGGCAGGTGTTAAGTGCATATGCCACAGCGTACACTTGTGCAGCAAATTCATTATCAGTCCGGCGTATCAAAACGTGCGCAGCTTCCTTCCTCTAACACATACAACACCAAAGTTACAAGCCATTTGAAAACACCTTCACTTGCAGCCAAGTTGACTCAATGTTACAGCTGCCACGACCGCCAAACGCCAAACGATTATGCAATGCTTGCCACATACAACATGCGCACTCGTACAAGTAACCAAGGAAAAGGCGACAATAAACAAACAAAAAATGATTTAATAGGAGTATGTGTTTGCGCATTCGCCTATCTCCGATAAAACGCAGACTCAACAAATAAACACACAGCGAGTAAGGTGGAGATAGGTTGGACCGAAATTGAAAATTACTTATTTATAAGCCCATTGGGTGTTATAGAAGCCTTGGTAACAGTAAAAATTGAAAATATATTGTATAACGTATCTTCCGCTAGAATATCTAATTACTAAAAATATTTGCTCGATGTTTTTTAAGGTAAAAAACTCTTAAAAATTAATGCGTTTTAGGAACGTTATAAAAGTTTTATTATTGATTTTGTACAATTCCTCTTCAATAGTTAAACTCATGGTATATGTTTCCAAAACGAGATTTATTTTATAAATTTACATAACAAATCTTTGCTTACAAGAAATTTAACTAGTTATCTTCTGAACGAATGTCTATTCCTACTCAGAAAAGAATATGGATAAATTAAGTACTACCTTATAATCGTTATTACAAGTAACTTAGGTAAGATTCATATTAAAGATATTGAACTACAATGAAACTATAAACAAACCGAAAGCCTGAGAACCTTTTATACTATATTTTGAGTTTTGGTATTTATTTGGGGTCATTTTATACATTAAGGAGCATTCACTCGTTAGATAATGTTAAGAGGAGAAACTGCCGACTAGGCTAAGAGTATTATTATTAGCTGGAATGTTATGGAATCAAACCCATTTAAATCTAAAATTGTGAAAATTTATTTTTCTTCTCTGGAAAATAATCCAGGGGAGTGATAGTAGCTTCATTTAAGTGACCTGTTTAGACGCCCGTGGTTGGCACAGGTTTGCACTGCAAAGCGATTTTCAGCGATTCCCACGCCGTCCACTTATGTCGCTACATGAATAAGATAGCTTGCGATATCCGAGTAAACTTTTCAGGTGCTAATGGCCGCCAAAGAGTGACAAGTTTATATAAAGTTCAAACAACTCACGAGGTGGGAGAGACTCCGTGGACGAGTCCTGGCATTATGTAACCCGGTGGGTGAACGTCTAGCCACAATCGATGTGACCGTGTCGTGCCGTGGTTGGCATCTTTAACGCTAGGGTGGTTAAAAAGGCATATTTGGCACAATATGCTCCAAGATCCTAGCATTGACACGGACACCTATTGCAGAATGGCGATAATGCACCATCTCATACTGCATTGGTTATTCGTGATTATTTCGCCACATTTTCAATAAATATCGTGCCACAACCACCGCATTCGCCTGATTTACTTTCGTGTAACTTCTGGCTATTCAGCAAATTCACATGATCACTCCAAGGAAATCGTTTTAACTCAATTGAGGATATAAAAGCTGAATCGCAGAAGGCTCTGATGGTCATCACAACGGAGTTGAGGATCCTCCTCAACGGAGGAGCGCTATGAAGACTGGAAAATTTCTTGGCATAAGTGTATTGTAGAGGTAGAGGATTACTTTGAAAGAGATGAAATGGATAAAATTCAACTTTTCAATTTGATCACAGTAGTATACTCTTTCTTTCTTTCTCCATCACTGAACCGGGATTTTCCGAACATTTTCGACTGCTTTACCTTACACGAGTACTTTTAAAACCACTTGACATGTAAGAAAAGTTGAATAATCTTTAAAGGCAGCGTTGCTTGTGGGCATAAAAACGGAACACAAATAAACACGTGACGTGTATCGAAATGCAATCAAAGCCAAAGAAATGCAATTCCTTCACATTGTCAACACCATTCGTCATCTTTGACGGTCAATGCCACAGCCGAGACTTGTTGACTGGTCGGCCGCTGTTGGCCTAGCGCACTCATTGTCATGGTTAATGCGGAAAATATCATAAATCAGAAATCATCATCATTTAAGGCAATATTACGCTTAAATGCAACAGTTCGCAATGATAAATGTCCCGTTAAATACTCGCTCATGGACTTAAATTTGTTGGTGCGATTATTTAATAACCGGTAACTGCAATAGTAACTGTTTCATATTAATGATTATTGAACGTCATAAACGTTGTAAATACCTGTTAACACTTGTATATAATATACACACATTTTTATATGTATGCACTTATATTATATATGTACTATACATTTATTTTTAAATATTTATTTAAAATATGCGACTGGTTACTTCATTGTCATATTTAGACGATTATATAAGTATATAGACCTTAGTCTCCTACGAGTTGGCTCAACATCCGCAACATATTTGCACTCCTCCATACTTCCATTCATTTACAAGCACATACATACGTATGTATATGTGGGAAGTAAGCGCATAAGCCAAGGAAATTGTAATGGGAGTAATTCCAAAAGGAATGAGTGTGAAACTTCAACCCGGAGGCAGAGTTACACCAGCGTTGAAAGTGTTGCTGACGACAACTAAAATGAAAGTATGCAAAAGAGTGTAACAGTACTTATACATTTAATATCTTTACATATATATGTATGTATAATAACTTCATATGTATGGGTGTCGTTATGAGGAGCTTTGGTAAGCTGAGTAGGGCGTATCAAATAAATGTTACGATTTTGCACCAGACATTAAAGAAGAGCAGGAAGTGTAGATATTAATCAGGAAATAGCGCAGTGCGAGATGAAGTCTCCATAACTACGTGGTTGAGAATATATGTATATAGAGTGATACATTTCCAAGTTCCCCACTTTTTTAAAGACAAACCACAGAAACTTCAAATTTAATGATGAATGTTTATTATCATTTTTTGGCATTTATATTTTGCATATTATCTCTTTCAAATATTGGCCCCTGCTACATGTCAGATGGTCCATGGCGCTGCGTTTGAGCATTTCAACTGGTAACTGGTGAATTACACTCGTGATGTGTTGCTCGAAGCGGATTACTCGCATAGACTTTACATGTCTCCCCATAAAAATGCCGAACAATGTGATATCACAAGATCTCGGTAGCCAATCATACGGCCCAAAACGTGAAATTTCCTGCTTACCGAAGTATTCTCTCAATAAATCCATTGATTGATGCAATGTGTGGGAAGTGGCGCCGACTTGTTGAAATAAAATGTCGCCGAGATCACCGGCATCATTTTTGAAGAAATATGGACCGATGATTCTACTAGCCCATAAGCCACACCAAACCGTGTTTTTTTCAGGATGAAGTGACAGGTCTTAAAATGCAGAAATTTTACTTGTTTAAAAATGAACGATTAAATGAAAAAAAATTGTGAAAAAAGTAACATGACAGCTTGACACCCCTTATGTGTAGTAATAAACTGGTACTAGCTCAAGCTTAATATTGAGAGTAAACGAAAATTATGAAAATAAGCAATGTTTTTGGACCAACTACGTTCATTATTAATTTCAGTCTAGTGAAAGCTTCCTCTTGCTTTTTTTGTGCCAGTCAGTGTCCAATTTGAAAGGTCTACAATTGCGGCAAAATGAGTCTTGCTAAGAGCAAATAGTTCAACGGATCTAATGGTTTCCCCCTTACAAAGGGACTTGTTCTCAGTCTGATGATATTGGGTTGAACTTGTCCTTCCTTGCAAGTCTTGAAGTAACTTGATGCTATTTATAAAGATGTGACACATTCTCAGTCCAGCCATGTGTTATAGTTGGAGTTGTACGCAGCTCACCGCAAGTGCAAATAAGAGGTACTTTCTAACACGTTGCAGAGGGTGATTGAAACTTTTGCCAATATACTCCACCTAATGAATAATAGACAAAACTTTATTGGCTTGAGCCAATGGTTTCATAAAGCCAAAAAACCACTTCTGGTGATAAGGTCTAACTCTATGGATATATAAGTCTCCAATATCTTCCCCACTCTCTTATAAATAGGAATAAATTAGGCCCCCACGAGAGCATTCTATTTAGTATGGGCTTCAGATACTTTACCCTGTTCGCAGGTTGCAGACGAATGCCTTTCAATGAGAGAAAAAGACGTTCGGTACTTTATATCTTCTGATAAATGGCAATTTCAATTTTCAATTTTATTCGGCAACCTCGGCACTTTCTTTTTACTGGAGAAATTTGCTCTTTATCGTCGTTTTCATGGATAATAGGCGTAGCCAATCGCCAAAAACCAAAGCAAAGGGGATAGAACCCCGAATTGCAGGCTGCTCATATAAACCTTCTGAAATGCACCTGTATTATCCAATACGTTATGGTAGTTTAGTTGCATTTTTTTAATGTTATGGATATTGTAATTGAGATATGACACCGGAGACTTGAAGCTTTGGAACGTGTTCAAAGTCCGGCAAAATGATGTTCATTCACAAGATATGAAATGTTTATATATCTTTTGTATGCATACCTTCACTTTCCTCCTCATAGATAAATATTTATTATACTTAGTAGATGTATAAACGTGTTCATGAAACTGGGTAAGTGTGTTTTCCATACCATATTTTAATTTGACCCAAAACATAGCAAAGATTCACAGTTTGCTTCTCTAATAAACAAACTTTCATCTATTCGCATAATAATAATAAGCAGCATTAATCTGTATCTAATTACGTATAGTACATATTTATATTCATAATGTTTAATAAAAGAGTGAATTAAATATTAAATATGTTTAGTGTATGTTCAGACAGCTAATAAAAAACGGCGGGTGGTGATTACATAACTCAACAATTAACAATGATTTTTTACAACCTATAGTGTGATACTTATCAGTCGATTGCTTGCCTCATACTCATATTGCCAATGCTACGCATATTCATACTTAGATGATGACCCGATATGCGATGCACGTTCCAATTTGCACGCTCATAAATTCATACAATCAAAATCGGAACGTGCAAGAAAGGAGACCAGCTGCACATTAACGGTATGCTTCAAGCAGAAGTTTTTAATAATTTTATTTTCTTCCAAATAATTTTTTTTGTCACGTTGTTACCTCTTACCATATGTGGTATACAGGTAGTAGGTGCGTATGTGTGAATCTACAAGGTGCTTTCCAACGTAAACAGGACTTTTTGAATCTAGCGTCCCCTGATGGCGCCAGCTATATGTCGAATGGTGTGTTAGAATCTGCTATCTTTATCGATTGTCCAGTGAGAATTTCATGACATTTCATAGATTGGAAGTGAAGTTATTGCGTTTTAAGTGTCCGTATGTTTGTGTTTTCGGTGCGAAAATGAGCTTCGAACAAAGAGCCAACATTAAATTTTGTTTTAAAATTGGTAAAACTTTTACCGAACGTTTCAATTGATGAAACAAGTTTATGGCGATGATTGCCTATTCCGTAGCAGAGTGCACGAGTGGTTTCAACGTTTTCAAAGTGGTCGTGAGGACATAAATGACGATCAACATGTGGGCCAATCAAAACCCGTGATCACCGGAAATTCCATCGAAACTGTGTCTGAATTCATCAAAAATCAGCCGAAATCGTCATTGAAATTCATGGAAATGGAATTAAACATCTCCAAAACATCAATTTATCGCATTTTGACCGAACATTTGGGCTTACTAAAGGTGTGTGCACGGTTTATTCCGCACAAATTGACTGACGACCAAATCATATTTTAACCATTAACCACTCCCCGTATTTATCTGATATGGCACCGCGCGACTTCTTCCTTTTCGGAAAAATGCATTTGTCCATGAAAGGAAAGCGTTATGCAGACGTAGAGGCCATTCAAAAGGTTTGCACCGGCATACTGGCGGCCAACGAGCTAAAACCCTCGTTCGACATGCTTTTGGACCGTGCAGAAAGCTGTATTGAAGCATTTTGAATAAAATATACTATTTTGAATAAAATAAATTGATTTGCCGAAAAAAATCATTTGTTCTGTTTTTTTTAAGTCCTGTTTACTTTGGAACGCACCTTGTATGTAGGTTTGTCGGTGGTTGCGGTAGCCGAACACGCCTCTTATAATTGGTAATTTATATTTTTGACGTGAATTGCTTTTATTGCGATTTACATACCACTTAGGCTATTTAGGGTATTTCATAAAAATCGTCATAAAGTTAAAGCTATTATTGCTGTTTAATAAAACACATACATATTTTCTGGGTGTTTTTAGCAATAGTAAGAAGACAATTAGTAATAAATTAAAATATATAAATAATAAATTATTATAACTAACATAATCTTATTTATTTTATTATTTCGTATTTATCAAACTCTCCACCCATATTAAAAATTTCTCCACATTTCTAACAGTTCGTCTATATTTTATGGCGTTACGAAAATATTTCATCCGTTAACTTCAAGATGTAAGATATCGCTTTAAAAAACTATGTTCACTGAAGATTTTGTTTGTTATTTAATATATTTGTGACCTAATACGATAAACCGGATATAATAGACATCTTCAATTTACAAGTATAGACCTTTCTTTTGATAATATGTTTGAGAAATGCTTTCATTCGGGATTAATTGGAAAGTTTTCATCTATCGCACATTCTCATTAGGTTTGAGAACTGAAAGAGTTGTGATCAGATTTGGAGAAAGCCGTTTATGTTGAAACCAATTTCATACAATTTTCGATTTCATTGATTTAATATATGACGAGTTCTCTTGATTTTGAGTTCGAGCGGCACCCACTTTGCAGAGACATCTTGATTATCCATTATGTTCATTAATTTTATATCCAATTTGTTCTTCAATTTGATATTCAAAACAGTTTTTTGTGTTTTCGCCCAAAACGTTCGAGTGTCCTCTGGACTTATTGACGCCTTGATCGAGTCGATTTACAAGGAGTTAAAAAAACGGAAAAATCACGTATGCGGGAAGTGTTCTATGGATTATTCTGAACAATTTTACCCAAGAGTCCATCAGCCCACGATTTTTAAGGCGAAATTTTTAGGAATTATAAAATTTGTATATCGGTTTTTGAGATATGAATGTATGTAGGTGCATTTTGATATTCTATTTATCATTTCGGAATCTGCAGATCGGATAACTACTGATATATATCTCCCATTCAACCGATTATTCAGATTTAGACCATATTCTATTAGCCAAAGCTGTTCAGAATAATCTGTAGAACTTTTTTTTAGAAAAAAATCGACCCGCCCTAATGGACGTAGAGTCGAATAACATTCATCACTCTTTTTTATCAATGCATTTTTGTAGGTTAAGTTAAGTTAAAATATTGTCATAACATAGATCTGACTTGAATAGATTATAGCCGGTCCATTGAAGTGCTTAGAACTCCTATAAAATTAATCATAAAAACCCTTATTAATCGATGAAGCGTTTTGAGTCAATCACAAACTTGTTGAGGCGGCTAAAATGCTAGTATGACTGTCGGATTGTCTCAACCGCAGTCTTGCAAAAGCGGGACAATGGAGGAGAAAGTGCCTGGATATTTCCATTTCACCTTCTGGCATACAATTTTGACATTTTTCGTCAAACTGGGTTTTCAGCATAAATGTGGATTGAACAATGCCCAGCAAGACCTTCTTTTGTATTTTGTAACATAATACATATATAAACATATATAATTAAGCGCTCAAAAATGCTGTAACTAACTAACAATTATCTGACAATTAATTCCAGCGGCACTCTTTCTTGGAGAGGATAGGAGTTTTTCGGAATATTTGGTTAGCCAAGGTCTCGCTAATTGCCCCGCCAACTTCATGATGGCCAGCATTTGACTGCGTTTGATACGAACTCTGCCTATCCTTACTATTTGCAAGATAAAACAAGAAAAAACGCTAACTTCGGCTGCACCGAAGCTGATATACCCTTTCAAATGCAAAAGTTTTATATACAAGAACTTTTTTCCGATCGTTCAGTTTGTATGGCAGCTATATGCCATAGTAAGCCGATCTGAACAATTTCTTCGGAGATTACGTTGTTGCCCTAAAAAATAACCTGTGCCAACTTTTGTGAAGATACATTGTCAAATGCGAAAGCTTTCTATACAAGAACATGATTCCGATCGTTCAGTTTGTATGGCAGCTATATGTTATAGTGGTCCGATATCGGCAGTTCCGACAAATGAGCAGCTTCTTGAAGAGGAAATGACGTTTGCGAAATTTAAAAACGATATTTTAAAAACTGAGGGATTAGTTCGTATATATACAGACGGACGGACGGACGGACGGACAGACAGACAGACGGACATGGCTAAATCGACTCAGCTCAACATACTGATCATTTATATATATACTTTATAGGGTCTCCGACGCTTCCTTCTGAGTTTTACAAATTTCGTAACAAACTTAATATACCCTGTTCAGGGTATAAATATGATTTTTACAAATCAAATACATGTCTATCATGCCATATTGTATTAAATAACGGCGTTATTACTCAGCCGTTTTCGAAAATAGGTCCAACAAAAAGAAACTAAGTAAGAAAACGGGAGCTTGTGGCCTGAAGCGAGAAAGTGTGAATTGCGTTTTTTGTTACGTGCACGCATGCTCCCATCTACACACACACACATGCACTTACGCATACTCAAAAATCTCCTACATACACACTCATCAATATAAGCATCCAAATAACTTCCTCATCGGCCCAATAAAGCGATCAGTTGGCGCTGCGTGCGGTTTCTGCCACAACAACAACCGAAAAGCAATTACAACAACAGCGAAGTGAACAGGATTACACTAGATTTTTTTAGCTGCCGCCACTTGCTTACTCCCCTTTTCCATTTCTTTATTTATTGACCACACAATCTACCGGCTATTTTGCCCGAATATGCATAGTCGCCACACCGGCGTCAGGCGCTTGTCGCGATCGAGTGCTCCATATGCATATCCGCTAGCGATTTGTCTCAGGAAATATGACCAAAATAGGGAATATCAATTGCCGCCGCGGCCACATCGCTCCACTGGTGTGCCTCGTCCACATATCTGTGTGTCGCTACGCGGCTGGAGGCGTCGCCACGTTAGCGCGGCAATCAACTGTCTGCGCACCGTTAACCAAGCTTCACGTCTCGTTTTCAGCGCCTTGTTGTTGGTGCAATTAAAAAGTAATCATTGGAAAATTTGTGAAAAATCGTCGACTAACAAGATACATATATTCATAAAAAGTCAATTGGAAAATTAAGAAAGCATTAGCAAAAGCAAAAACCAAAAAAAAAGAGTTAACAATCAACATCAATGTTTTTGGCCCGATTATGTGGGAACTGGTTGGTGGCGCTGTGCTGCCATGCTGGCCAACATGTCCCATCTATAACATCTTTTACTTCCGAAATGCAGCCGGTGGACAAGCGACCTTCCAGGCGACAATGCGCGGCCGCGTCTAATGCAGTCTTGTGCGTCTGCGTGTGCGCGTGTGCTGCGTACAACAATTAGTTCGTCGACGTTGTTGCGCCTGCCTGCTTGCGTTCGCTAGGTGGCTTCCTGTTCGCGCCGGTTTTGGTGTTGTCAAGCTATAAAGGATTTTTTTCACTTTCCACAGTTATACACACGTTTACTTGTTACCTAAATTTATGCATGTTTTCAAACGCCTTTTTGTTTATTCTCTCGTTTATACGATTTTTGGTTATGCGCTCGCGCCTTGATTTTGGGATTAGTGCGTGGCGGCCAATGCACTGAATTCGTGTCGTTCGAAACTCACACCCACATTCAAACATAAGGAGGTGTTCATATGCGAACAGGTATCGTGCGCGTACGCACTATTTTTCGGTTATCTGCTCTCGTTGCACGGCTTCGGTCCATTAGTCTGGTTTTCGTATTTACTGTTATAGCCGTTGTTAGTTGCGTTGCGTTGCTTTACTCATTTTCATGGAAATTAATTGTCGTAACATTTTTAGCGCGACCACTTCCTCGAAAAAGCAATTGATCGACAAATGCGGAAAGGATTGCTTCGTGATTTTTGGCTCTCAAAGTCAACGTTTTAATGTCATGAACTTAATTTGTTCACATTTTCAATAGTTGCTTGTCTTATCAATATGCTATTACCGTAATTGCATAATAAACTAAACTAATGGTAATTTGAGTATACATACATATGTATGTATGTACATATATCTAATAATCATTCCTATGAAGGGTGCATACATTACTGCCAGATATCACAACTTCGTAGAGCTTTTTTCTTCTTTCTATTTATTCATATAATCTATCGCGGCTTGAAAACCGAATATTTGATGTCTGAAATTTAAGCTCGTGATTTCAGCGACATTTGGTTTCAACAAGTTGGCCATACTTCCACCACATCACATCAATACATGGATTTATTGAGAGAACAATTCGGTGAGCAGATAATTTCACGTTTTGGGCCGGTCGATTGGCGACCAAGATCGTGTGTTATCATACTTTAGGATATGTATAGTCTAGTCTTTGCGGAAAATCTCGCTTCGATCCAGGCCTTGGAGTAACACACTTTTTTCACCTAAGTGATGAACAACGACAAATTAAACAACTGAGTTGAAGGTTTAGTCGATAATCAGCCTTCCGTTTTATTTTGTGCTTTCTTAAATACTAATATTTTGCTTTCTTGCAATAACTTAAAAATAAATGCTTGCGTAAAAATTCTTAGGAAATGTGTCTTGTGCATTTTGCAAAGTAATACAGTTAATAAAGTTATTATACATTTTTTTAACTGTTGCATTTTCGTTAGCGGAAATGCACTTGAATGAACAATAAATACAAATTATTAAAATTCTTCGGAGTTGTTGACTGTTACATTTTCGTTAGCGAAAATGCACTTGGACAAACAATTCTTTGGAAAACTCAATTAATAAATATTCGTATTCTTTGAAAATAGTATTCTTTATAACATAACACATCACGAGTGTCATTTGCCAGCTACCAGTCCAAATGCTCGATTGAGTCATTGAAAATTGCACTCAACGGATGTACCAACCCCCCTCGGGGATTTGCTATCTTGACGTGATGAGGGGGCTCAGTAGATATATCATATCAGCGCCTGTTACTATAAGTACGGCTGAAAGCGGATGTCTGTACTTGTATCAAGCGGTTCGCTATATAAATGTGTAAGGACGGAAAACAGTAAACCCTTCAGAAGGCAAGGGGAAACCACTGAAGTATACTTCCCAGCATATCATATGA
Organism: Bactrocera tryoni; assembly: GCF_016617805.1. Lineage (NCBI taxonomy): Eukaryota > Metazoa > Arthropoda > Insecta > Diptera > Tephritidae > Bactrocera > Bactrocera tryoni. The sequence continues at coordinate 42,793,845 of NC_052501.1, forward strand.
CAATGATAGTACAACCAAAACAATGGCCCTCAGTCTCCGGCAAATCGAGGGTGCTAAGAATCCCCGGGGGTAAAACAAAACAAACTTTAAACATCGGAACATGGAACACAAGAAGTTTATACGAGCCTGGAAAACTAGCTAATACGATTTTAGAAATGGAAAAATTAGACATCGATTTACTTGGCATAAGTGAAACATGGTGGCCAGATTGTGGAGAATTTATTTCCCAAAATACAAAGTTCTTTTTCTCTGGCAACCAAACTAAAAATCACCGCAATGGTGTAGGCATTATAGTTAAAGAAAATATTGCAAAATCTGTCATCGGATTCGTGCCGAAATCTGATAGATCAATGATGCTAAAGTTATTTGCAAAACCACTGAATATTAATATTATTCAAGTCTATGCTCCAACGGCCGACAAAAGTGATGACGAAATAGAAACTTTTTATGATAAACTAGACGAACTTATGCGATTAACAAAACCATACGAAATAAATATAATTCAAGGCGATTTTAATGCAAAAGTTGGAAGAGAAAAAGTCGAAGGAGTTGCAGGTCAATACGGCTTAGGTGAAAAAAATGAGAGAGGAGATCGACTAATTCAATTTTGTCAAGAAAACAAATTAATAATTTCGAACACATTATTTAGCCTGCCTCCCAGAAGACTTTATACATGGAAATCTCCATCGGACGCCTCTGATAATATCATCAGAAATCAAATAGATTATATTCTGATAAATAATCGATTCTGTTCCTCAATAAAAAAAGTCAATACATATCCAGGAGCGGATGTACCTTCGGATCACAACTTGCTACTGGCAAAATTGCGTATTAGGCTAGCCGTAATTAAAAAAGTAAGCCTCAATTTAAGCTAAATGTTGATAAGTTGCGAGACGAAAGTGTGAAATGCCTATTTGAAAATGAAATCAATGAAAAAATAAATGATATCCCATCAGGTAGTGCAGAAAGTATATGGAGCGACTCAAAAGAGATAATTTGTACTACAGCAAAAAAACTCTCTTGGAATAAAAAAGAAATAAAATAATAAAAATAAAAATAATTGGATGATAGATGACATATTAAAACTAATAAGTAAACGCCGGGAATATAAAAATAAAAACACTGACATGTATAGACAACTGAATAGGAAAATAAGGAAGATGATCCGTAATGCAAAAACAAACTGGATAAACAATGAATGCCAAGAAATTGAAAGACTACAATTTTTACATGATACCTTCAATTTACACAAAAAATTGAAAGAAGCCGCAGGTATTCATCGTAAAAATCCGCCCTCAATCCTCATAAATGAAAACAATGAGGTGGTATTTGATATAAATGAAAAGAAAAGTATATGGAAAAAATATATTGAAAACGTTTTTTCGGATGACAGTAGATTGAACCAGAATCTTCATCTTCATCACAGACCAACTGGCAATTATATTACGAAAGGCGAAATAGAGAGAGCTATACAATCCATGAAAAATTACAAAGCAACAGGTCCGGATGAGGTTCCAGCTGAAATTTTAAAGTTAATAAATGACAAAAATATGACTCTTTTACTAAAGCTTTTTAACCAAATTTATGACAATGGCCAATATCCAAAAGACTGGTTAAAATCAACATTCATACCACTACCTAAGAAAAATAATGCGAAACATTGTAGTGAGTACAGACTAATTAGTCTAATGTCACACGCTCTTAAGATATTTCTAAAAGTCATTCACGCCCGAATATATAAGAAATGTGAAGAGTCAATGGGTAAGACGCAATTTGGCTTCAGAGAAGGTCTTGGAACACGCGAGGCATTGTTCTGTATACAAGTCTTGGTTGAAAACTGTAAAGATGTCCAAATAGATGTATTTTTATGCTTCATTGATTATGAGAAAGCTTTCGACACCATTAAACAAGATAAACTTATGGAAATTCTTCATTCTATGGGAATAGATGACAAAAAGATTCGTTGCATAAGAAATCTGTATTGGCAACAAACTGCCCATGTAAGCATCAATGGTGAGAAATATCTATTTCACGAGGTGTAAGACAAGGATGCATTCTGTCACCCTTGTTATTTAACATATATTCGAAAGTAATATTTCAAGAATCGGTAACCAGTATTGATCAAGGTGTGAAAGTTAATGGTATTTTCATAAATAATATACGCTATGCAGATGACACTACACTTATAGCCGATAGCTTGATGGGATTACAAGAACTTGTAAACCGAGTTAACTTACGTAGTGACGAATATGGCCTACGCATTAACATAAACAAGACGAAGTACATGATTATTAGTAGGAAAAACATATACAATGACACACACCTCATGATTAATAACAGTCCAATCGAAAGAGTTAAAAATTTCAAGTACCTTGGTTGTCAGATCAATGAAAATTGGGGTTCAAAAGAAATAAAATGTCGAATCGAATTTGCGCGAACGACTTTTCTCAAATACAAAAACTTATTATGTAGCCATGACCTCAACACCACAACCAAAATACGTTTTTTAAAATGTTATGTTTGGTCAGTGCTTCTCTATGCGATGGAAACTTGGACTCTAAAAATCACAGATATGAACAAGCTAGAGTCCTTCGAGCTATGGCTTATTAGAAGAATCCTAAAAATCCCATGGACAGATCGAGTTACAAACAGTGAAGTTTTGAGAAGAGTGAACCGCAATAGAGAGTTGTTAAGGACTATAAAACAAAGAAAAGCAGCCTACCTAGGACATATTATGAGGCACTCTAAGTATGAGCTCCTACAAATAATTATCCAAGGAAAAATTGAAGGAAAACGGGGTATTGGCCGTAAACAACTTTCGTGGCTTCGAAACATTCGACAATGGACAGGAATCCAGAACATTGGCAACCTTATAGATGTGGCGAGAGATAGAGAGAAATATGCTGCGATAATTCAAAATCTGTGATATTTTTATTTTTTTTTTTTCTTTCAATATACAATATATAGTATATATTTAACATGTAAATACATTATTATATTAATATTAAGCTTATTAATATTGTACATAGTACTAAATGTTATATGATCACCAATATTCGAATACGAATTGGCAAATAAAGAACAAGAAGAAGAAGAAGAAGAAGAAGAAGAAGAAGAAGAAGGATGTACCGTCTGAGACGTAGTCGTGGCCAACATTTGAAAGAGATACTCTTCAAAAAGTAAATGTCAAATAATGTTCTTTCGATTGATAATAAGCATTGTCCATTAAATTTGAGGCATCTGTGGTTTTTCTTTAAAAAATTAAACCTTTAAGTATAAAACGTCTCCGAACAGCTCTATTGTAAGAAGTATTTTCATCACAAAAGTGTATTCCGAGGTTTTCTATCGCTTTGATCTTATGACGTGTATATATGTACATATATATATATGTATGTATGTACATATAAACATATAAATCAAAAGACCAAAAATGAAAGGAATAATCCAATAAATGGATACATATGTACATATATTTTGCACTTCTTCACCAGAATAAGCAAACATTTTTACAAATGGTAAGAAAATCACTTTTTGCTTAAGATTTCGCATATTATCAATTCTAAATTTGTGGAAAGCGTACATACATACATAAGTACATATGTATATCTATTCAATATTTCTTCATTAAAAACTGTCACTTATACATATGTATGTACATACATACATATGTGTCGCGACATTTTTATTTTCTGCTTAACTTTATCAATTTTTTCGTTTCGTGGACGTTCCTCTTTATGTAAACAGTCGTTTTTTACCTACATATGTTTGCTAAATAGCAGCGAATATGGGAATTCCCCGGTTGAAGTTTTTCAGTTCTGTTAGCCGTCCAATCGATTAAAGTAGGGAAGTAGGGAAACCGCATTTGCTTCTATTCAGCAGAAATGAGTACGTATTCTGGCAGAAATATACATACATGTATGTATGTATTGTATGTAAAACAACTGATTTAACGAGAATGCACAAAGAGAAAAATGAAATGCTTTAAAGAAAAAATACAAATGTCACATACATACATATGTATGTACATATGTACTTATGTGTGATTATCTTGTATCGTATAAACGATTTTTTCCCCTGCAAATGGTAAAAATAATATTTCTCAAATTCTTCAAATGATATGTCACTTGTTGTTTTACATACATATGTTTCTGCCAGAGAACGTACTCATTTCTGCTAAAGAGAACATAAAAGCAAAGAACTTAAAACAATGAGAAGGTGCAAATTGAATTTGGTATGGTGCGCGATGGGAGGGCTAAGAGAGCCGAATAAATTCAACAGAGGAATTCACCATATTCGCTGCTATTTAGCAGCAGAAATAAGTAAAAGACGACTGTTTACATGCAGAAACGAGAAAAATGGAAGATGTGAGGCAGAAAATAAAAATGCAATGTCACATTAGTATGCGCGATGGTTTTTTTATGAAGATAAAAAGGAAATTGTACACACATACATATGTATTTGCACTTACCCAGATTCAAGGTTGGCACAGTATTCCTTTTGAGCAATTTTGTGCCAATTGCCTCTTTTACGAAGTGTTTCTCACAAACGAATGAGTTTGTGGGTGGAAAGTGGTCAGTGGGCAAAATGCTTAGATTCTCCTTCCACTTTTCAGCCAGCTCCCGTTCATTTGGAAAACTAAACAGACGTAGTATCCCACCGCTGGTACTTTCGCAACCGCGAACACGACACTTTCTAATTTTTGGCATTTTTTTAAATAACTATTATTAGAAAACTCACTCGAGCAAACGAAAACCAACCGACTGACACAAAATCACAAACTTTATAAAGTATATGCGTACATACATACATACATATGTATGTACATACATATTTAATACAGAGAACATAAAACCAGAGAATGCAAAGCTATAGAGAAGGTGCAGGTTCGATATCGAACTTTTGTAAAACTTGAACCACGGAACTCACCTCACAAAAATCAAACATTGCTTTGACTAACCGAGGAATGGATTCATTTTATGCCATGCGATTTATATATGTATTATTTATATTTTTTACACTATTTTATATTTTTATATCTTTTTGTTTTTGTATTTTTTACAAATTTATCTTCATTATGAATTAAAAAGTAGCAGTTGAAAAATTCTTTGAGGTGTATGTATGTATGTATTTCCTTAGATAATTCATGCAATGACTCCATGAGGGGATCAAACAAGCAGAGAATTGCGTTTTGCCGTCGGCATATTCATATCTACAAATACGCAATGAACATTTTTTCTCAACCAGAGAATTGTGTTATTTCTTTACCACGTATGCAAATACGAGCCAAATATGTACATACATATGTACAAATATTATAACAAGTGCCGCACTCAGAGAACATAAAGCTGAAAAACTTGAAATACGGAATTCACCATTCTCGCTGCTATTTAGCAGAAATGAGCACGTTCTCTGGCAGAAGTATATGTAAAACGACTGATCTGAAGTGCTGAACACAATGAACGCGACAGACTGCAAACGACATCTGTCAAATATTAAGATACACACGTTCTTATGGACACAGTTATTTTGACAGCTGCACCACTACACGACTGCAGGCCTACAGTTGTCGCTATCGCTAACTTCAATATCTGCACATATATGTATATATTTATACATATATAAAAGAAAGTTGTTGTTAGTTACACCATTTATAACTCAAGAACGGCTGAACCGATTTGGCTGAAAATTGGTGGAGAGGTAGCTTAGAACCAGGGTAAGGACGTAGGATACCTTTTATCTACTTATGTCAAAGTTTAATACAACTCATAAATACAAAAATTATATTTCAAATAATAAGCATTTGTTCAAAATACACAGTGAAATGGATTATAACTGGCTCAGTAATCAGTCCTTGAGTATGTATTATACAACATGCATACAAAAAGACTGATGTCATAACCTTTCCAGCCGCCTTTTTCGTTTTTCCTCGCCTGAGAACCGGTTCATCATGTGCAGTCTACTAGAGTGACTGTCGATTGGACTCCAGTGATAAATGATGGAGCTATATTTCTATCACTGACGAAAAATTTCGGCTTTATTCCGATTAGAGAGCACTTAAACACTTCTCAGAATCAGTTATTCGTTGTTGTTGTTGGATTATGAACTTGCGAGTCACCTACTTTGCTCATTTCGCCTGTTTCCAGCTTAGCAAATATCTTTTCAACGGTGGATTTCACTGAGCCCAAATTCAACAGTATTTTCCCCAAAAAAGAAATGCTTTATTAACAAAAGAAATGTTATATGATCCATTTTTTTGTAAACTAACACAAGTTGCTTCACAAAAATGCTATAGCTCCTTAACTAATAGTTATAACCAACTAATAGAAATCATATAGATGGTAGTAGTAGTATTAATACTATCACATGTATACAAAAGTTTTCGTCAACTTTTTCATATTGCCCTTAAAAATGTGATAGAAACTTGCACTGAGCCAGTGACAGAAAATTGTGTCACTAGTGAATGTCATATGATTGATCATTTGATTATCATCGTTCTTGTAGGGTTATCTATGTATCAGCCACAGTGAAGCGTGGACGGGTCCTCTAGTATCTTTATATTTGCCAACGGCAGTAGGACGACAGTAGAGTTGACAGTAGAAAGATGAGGTAAAGTGGTGATGCCACTAATATGTAAAATGTAAAATTATTCAAAGCTCTAACAAACCTGAAGTTATTTTACAGATAAAAGCATAAAATAGCTCTATTATATCATTTGTAATAACAATTGATAATTTAAAACAAGTAAATTTACCTATTTTCTTATGTTTTGAATAAAAAATTTCACTTTGAACAAAATACTAAAATTTCATTGAAGTGTTAATTAGTATGGCCACAACGAAATTGTGTACATGCAAAATGGACAGCTATGTTGTCTTGTGTACATGCCGGCCATTGTTATGTCGCTGCCTCCTTACAAATGTTCATGTAGAAAGATTCACGACGCCATTTACATGACAGTGTCGTGCTGCCATGTCGTGTCGCGCTCAATGTGTTCAGCATTTCATTCGAGAATGAATAAAGAGAAAATACAAAGTCACATATGCGTGATTATTTTGCATATGAACGATTTTTTTCAGAAAAATGGTAAAAATTTTAATTTTTTTTACAAAATCGGGAAAAATTAGATAAATAATAATTTTAAATAAATTATATTTATTTCGACGATGCACATTCGCATTATTTTCTTATCATATCTACATATGTACATTTGTATCAATAGGATTTCTATGGCATATACATACATACATATGTACATATATACATATGTTATTCTTTTGGCACATTTATATTACATTATATGTACATATGTATGTACAAACATTCATAATAACAAGTGTCGCACGCATCTTTCGCATCGGGCAATCAATGACCGAAACTCACATATGTTTTTGTATGAGCTGCATACATATCGACGCTGATTTTTGCGAGTCACGGCAAAATATTTTAGATTTGACAAATATTTTAAATCGACGAGAACTACGTTGCCAATTTGGCACATTTTTCTGTGTTTTGCGAGTTTGCGGGGTGGTCAGTTTTCCTTTCAGAGGAACATCAGATAGTTGTTCAATTTATGGTTTTTAGCTTTTGCCATGGTCGCGAAAAGGCGCTTGTACGCAACGGCATGCTCGGGGAAATGTTACGACGTCTGTTTTTATGAATGAAGCAAGATCGCTTGTGGAATGTGCGCCTGCGTTTATGAATGAAAATGTTTTTATTGTAAGATTTACTACATTTGTTCTTCGCCAATTTGGCTGCCATATTGAGTTGTGATGCTTATGCTGGCACAATTCCGATTTCTTTGGCCCCGCAATTTGAAGGTACCGTTGGAAAGAGGAAGTCCTCCTGATTAAAACATATACATGCTTATAGGTACCGCAAACGCTTAGTTTACGAGATATTCGACCTTAAAGTTCAAAAATTCCGTAAATTCGAACATTTCAAGAAGCTATTTTACCACATTAAACACACTTTACTCACATTTTTCACTTCAAATTAATTAAATTAAACTATAAACTTTTAAATAAATCCACATTTTACACTTTTAACAGTTTTTTTTACCGAAAAAATCTTTATTTTAAAAATTACATTTTGCACTCGTAGTGAACATCATGTGTGTGCTAAAAATTACGACGAAATGGAGCGCTGCCATGTGATAATAAGGAAATTCGCTGAAATTCCTTTTTTCCAAAAAAATCCTCTATGCATTCATATGGATATGTTCTTTATTTAATTTAATAAACAAATAAGTAATATTATATAGTAATATTATATAATAATATTACATATATTGTCACCTAATATACAAAACAACGTATTATCAAAAATAAATGGAAAGCGCTAACAGATATAATAACCAAAATTTAACCATTTTATAACGAAAACTCAAAATTTGTTTCAATATCAGCGCAAGATAACCAAAAAATATAACCACTTTATAACGAAACTCAATACATTAGTTTATTTTAACGCAGAAAGTAGTACTATGCGAAAGAACTTCAGTCACCCCGGGTATTCGCTCGACCAGCGTTATTTTTTTAAAGCGCGGCCGAAGGCCGCCAACGCAGAAAGGAGTACTACGCGAAAGTACTTCAGTCACATAAATCACATATATGTACATATGTACATATGTAGAAAGTATTTTTTTTATAGTTAATATAGAAAAAAGAATCACGCGAAAAACAAACAAAGAAAAATTGTTAAAAATCCTACATACATACATAAGTATTTGATGTGGCAAGGCTTGTTTTCCTCATAATTGTAAACAATCTAACCTTTTCAACGATGAGTGCGCTAAGTGATTTTTAAATTAATAAATTTAGGTAAAATATAGCAAAATTAAAGTGAAATGTGAACTGATTTCAATGTTTAGAGTGTATATTTAAATATACAGAGTGAAAACCGTGAAAAAATTTAGTGAAACATAGAGAAATACCATATGTTATTGGTGCAAATTTTTGAACTTTTAATCGTGAATATTTTAAAAAATAAAAGTTATTTCTATATTATTTTTGGATATTTCTTCGCTGGAGAAGCTCCCCTATCCGCACATTCCCCATTTATACATAAATTCGGTTTTTTTACCCCTCCGCCAAAATAATCGGAATCGTGCCCTTATGCTGAGACGATTGCTGATTTTGTAGAACAATGTTTAAATTTTTTGTTGGTGTCATATTAACATGTGTTCGCATTCCCAACAAACACTGGAATTGAAATTCTCAAACGTTGGAGAAAATATTAATTTTCAATTTGAAATTCATCATTTATTCAATTTGAAAGGCAACATTTTCTCAAACGTTTCTCAAAGGCTATTTCTCAAATATGTTTCCATCGTTTTACAATTTGATAAAAATCATTTTCTCAAATATATGGCATGCCGTTTCATTCCGTTCAATAATCAATCAATCATCTGCCAAAAAGTATTGATAATTAAAAAAACGTATTCGTGATGATGATGAGAATAGAAGTGAAAGGAAGTATAATATTATAAATATTTGTTATAATTGTGATATTTCGAACAGAAAATGCATACTACAAAGAAAATAAAAAGTGAAGTGAGGCAGATATTTGACTTGCTCACAGATACATAGTGATGGAGCAGGGAAAAATAAAAGCCTGGAGATCCCAGGTGTAGATGCGGCTATGGAGGAAAGTCCTTCTACTTCCAATAGGGTGGAATATAAGTTTAGTGATATAGAAAGTGAAGATTCCGTATATGAGGAATCTAACCTAAACGTGACAAACACTTCAGTTAGGAAAGAGCTAGCGGAGTGGGCGGACAAATTTAATATTTCCACCGTTGCAACTAGAAGTCGGTTAGGAATTCTACAAAAATATATTAGAGATATTCCAAAGGATGCATGAACTTTAAAGTGTAATCCTAAGATTCCACCCATAGAGAAAATGGGAACAGGAGAGTATATTCACTAAGGCATAGAAGACTCCCTGACAGATTTTTTATTGAGGAAATCATTTGATTCCACCGAAATTCAACTCAACATTAATATTGATGGCTTTCCACTAGCAAAAAGTTCTAATTTGCAAGCTTGGCCTATTTTAATAAATGTAAATGGGGAACCAGTTGTTATGGTTGTGGGAACATATTGCGGAAAAGTAAGGCACTCTGCCCGAACATATTCTTGCAACGATTTGTGGATGAGTTGTTGTACTTATTAGAACATGGAGTAAACTTCAATGGTAAACATTTTTCAATTTATTGCCGGTCTTTTATTTGTGATGCCCCAGCAAGATCCTATGTATTGGGTGTTAAAGGACACATAAAATGCACTCGAAAAGGCGAATCTGTTGGACATCGGATAATTTTCCGTAGTGAAATCTATCCTAATAGAACAGATGCAGATTTTCGCTCACGAAGTAATGTAAATCATCATAAAATATTGGACCAAATAGCTATTGAAAAGTTACCAATCGACATTGTGAAGTCATTTCCATATGACTATATGCATGTGGTGTGTTTAGGTGTCATGAAAAGCTTACTTCTTGGCTGAACTATTAAAAATTTTTCTGTTTAACATATGTATATAAAGAAAATGGTACAAATGGTTTTTGTATATTATGTTAATTGATAAATAAAGATAAAAAATAATATTCCTTTGTGTCGAACTACTTTCTGTACTGGCGGCCTTCGGCCGCGATTCAAAAAAAATAACCCTCATCGATCGAACACCGGGGTATTTATAGTTCCTTTGTGTCGAACTACTTTCTGCACAGGCGGCCTTCGGCCGCACTTCAAAAAAAATAACCCTCGTCGATCGAACACCTATATTAATGAAAAGGAGAGAAATACTGAAAAATTTTGCATTCTATAATACGTTTTTTCTATTTATTATAATGATTTTACATATCGATGCCTTACTTTCTCAACCTCGTATCTTAAAAAATTGCGGTTTTGAGATTTTCATATCAAACGATTGCTATTTCTCTGTTCCATAACTGCAACAACTTCCTATCTCAATAAGTTGTGTCTATCGTACAAAAATTAAGAATACAAAACTTGGTATCTCATGCAAATCTGTTTTCGTAACTGCGTCAAACTCTTATCTCAATATACATGTATATTTAATTGAGTATTAATCGTTTTCTTATTCTCCAAAAAGATCTTTTTATTTTTGCTATAGCATGAATACGTGTAGTTATGTATATTTACAGCTTAACGTATGGAGTCCCGTTATTCGTCGGCGACGCTTCAAAAACAAAAATTTACCGTTTCCTTGTAGTACTTGCAGTGAAAAAAGTGTGAAGTGAATTTCAGTCATTGCATTGCAGTTGTTTATGTTATATTTTTGCTTGGTGAATATTTATTTCAGAAGAGTTTACTTTTCATTATTAAAAAAAATGCCATACAAGGCATGTGTGAAAGAGTGTTAGTTTTAACTGAATTTAAATTCCACTTAAGCTGCACTTAATATGAATGAGGCATCAGTAAATTGCAGCACTGCGTGCATTCGAATTGAGTCTGTGACTATCCCTCTTGGTACAAGAGATAGTTCACCTGTAGAAATTCTTGAAAAAACAATCGCCGTTCTTGATGCTGAAACCGGTAATTTTGTTATCAAGAATCAATGCCACGAACCAGAAACACAACAAACTGGAAACGTAATTTTGAATGAGAAAACCGGACATTTTCTCTCAGTAGGTTCTGATAACTCTAGCTTCTCCTCAGAATCCGACTTTTCCGCAAGTGAAAGCGAGTACCATCCCAGCACTGAATCAGATCTATCTGAGAATGGATCTTCTTCAGTATTGTTGAATGAATCCTCTGGTGTCATTAAAATAAAAAGAGCACGGAAAGGCCAGGGAGATAAAAAAAACTGGACTAGAAACCGCCAAAAACATAAGCGAATGCAAGGTCGGGAATATTCATCGATTAAGAGGAGCAAAAAAGAGACTGGAGTAATGCAAATTAGAAAAGACAGAACTGTGAAAGTTCGGTGCCGTTCGGAAATAAGTATGTGCCCAAAAATTTGGTAAACAGTGCAACGAAATTACAGAAGAAGATAGGAAGGATGAAGGGTCTCAAAGACCCGTCACTTCAAGAACGACTGCTACTATTTCTCGGCGAGTAAACACATTAGTCTACACTTTAAAAACATCAGGAGAGGTCAAGATTGTTTGTAAAAAATTGTTTTTGGGTACGCTGTCTTTTGGTGAATGGAGCGTGTCCAAATGAGTTACTGGCAATCTACATGCAAGCAACCTTGGCTTGGTAAAGAAAAGTAGTTCGGGTGTCACCGAACATTTTATACTCTCGCATGATAAAGTGATAATCGAGATTTCATTATCCGTCATTTACATATTTTTTTATTTTGCTGTAAAATTAATTAGATTAGTAGTTCCTGAGATATGGTTTTTGGTCCATAAGTGGGCGACGCCATGCCCATTTTCAATTTAAAAAAAAAAGCCTGGGTGCAGCTTCCTTCTGCCATTTCTTCCGTAAAACTTAGTGTTTCTGACGTTTTTTGTTAGTCGGTTAACGCACTTTTAGTGATTTTCAACATAACCTTTGTATGGGAGGTGGGCGTGGTTATTATCCGATTTCCTCCATTTTTGAACTGTATATGGAAATGCCTGAATGAAACGACTCTATAGGGTTTGGATGCCATAGCTATAGTAGTTTCCTAGATATGTACAAAAATGCCACATATGCCACTCCCTAATGCGATCCTTTGTGCCAAATTTCACTTTAATATCTTTATTTATGGCTTAGTTATGACACTTTACAGGTTTTCGGTTTTCGCCATCTTGTGGGCGTGGCAGTGGGCCGATTTTGCCCATCTTCGAACTTTATCTTCTTATGGAGCCAATAAATACGTGTACCAAGTTTCATCATGATATCTCAATTTTTACTTAAGTTACAGCTTGCACGGACGGACGGACGGAATGACAGACGGACATCCGGATTTCAACTCTACTCGTCACCCTGATCACTTTGGTATATATAACCCTATATCTGACTCTTTTAGTTTTAGGACTTACAAACAACCGTTATGTGAACAAAACTATAATACTCTCCTTAGCAACTTTGTTGCGAGAGTATAAAAAGCAAAACAAACGTTGCCAAAGTAAATCACGTGAACTATTTTCTGCAGAATTTGACTAAAATGCCTCCATATTTTTGCCGACAAAGTACAAATAGAGAATATGTCGACGTACAGTACAAAACTTGGGCAGAAGTTTACAAAGATTTTGAAAAATATTTGATAGATCGCACAATTTATGAGACTGAAAAAGCCACGTACAAATGCTTTTAAGACGCTGTACACAAAGCCAATATAAGTATATTCAAGCCCAAAAAAGACCAATGTGATATCTGCTTTGCTTAAAAAAATACAAATGTCCCAGAGTTTGAATATCAGATTCATATAAAAAATAAGGAGCGTGCTAGGAAAGAGAAATCTGCAGACAAGGAACTTTGTTTAAAAGGCGATATTCAAATGTTCACGGTAGACTTGCAAGCAGTGCAAACAATTCCTCTACTTTCAACTGGAGCAAACTACTTCAAAACAAAACTCTGTGTGCACCAATTCACAATTAATAACGAATTGGATAAAAATGTTACTTGCTATGTCTGGCATGAAGCCGAAGGCGGCATGGACTCTAATGTCTTTACTTCTTGTTTGTTGGACTTTTTAGAGAAATTGGAAGATAAATCGAAACCGATAATAATTTACAGTGACGGGTGCTGTGCCCAAAATCGGAACGTGACACTTTCGAATGCCTTGCAACAGTATGCACTAACTCACCATGCAGAAATTCAACAAAAATATTTGGTAGTAGGCCACACTCAAATGGAGTGCGATTCTGTACATGCCTCCATAGAACGGAAGAAAAAAGGAAGAGAACTCTATGTGCCAGCTGATTTTAACATGGTTATAAACCAATCCAGATTGTCGCAACCTTATCGCGTTAATTATTTAAATCACAAGTTTTTCCGCGATTTCTCTCAAATAAATTACTTGAAGTCAATTCGACCAGGCACTAAGAAGGGCGATCCATGCGTTGTTGATTTGCGAGCTCTCAAATATACCTTAAATAACGGAGTTTAATATAAATTATGTTTTAATAAAGAGTGGAAACTATTACCTCAAATTTGCGACCACAAGTGCAGCACAATGATGACTTAGTAATACCGGGCCTCTATAATCAGCAACTACCGATTTCTAAAAGAAAATATGACGACTTGCAAGACTTGAAACGTATGATTCCAGCTGACTAGCATTAATTTTATGACAACTTGCCGTACCAATAATAGGATTAAATTAAAATAAATTAATATGAATTCTGTTTTTTTATAATTTTCTCTAAACAATAAAACTTTCATTTCAAACAAAATATTGTTTTCATTAAATTATTTTAAAATATCTTCGTTGTATATATATAAGTGCAGCAAACGAGTATCTTTTTAATCAAGTTTCAAAAATGAAAATGATTTTTAATGTAGTAAACTCGTATCTTAAAAAATTCGTTTTATGCGTAAACTAAAAGAGATAAGTATATTATTTTTACTTATGTACATCGCCTTAATTCATTCCTTAATAATTGCATTTCAATTTTTGCATAAACAGTGATGCGAGGTTGAGAAAGTAAGGCATCGATATATACATAAATATTGTCAATCCTAATTAAATTTTAATTAACAAAATCCTTAAAATGAAAATCAGGATCATTAATGACTTGCGCGTCATTTTCATCATCACTAGATATATTTGCCACCAAATCTTCTACAGTTTCGTAACGCAACCGTTTCGTTTGAGGAGCAATATCCGTTAAATCCTCAGACTCTACCGCCGGCACTTCCAATTCTTTCAATTCCGTCCCTTCCTGAAGACTTCCTTCTACATACCCAGGATAAACTTTTCGTATGTCCAATATAAGTTGCATTATCTGCGAGTAAATGTCATCTTTGTATTGTTTTTCTAAGAAGTTTTGGCGATAGTCGTATAGAGCCATATAGTGAACTTTTGAACCAACCGTTTTGACATTCGAGGTCATTAATAGTATTGTTTGCGTTTACCCTCTCCACATACTCCCCAATGCTATGATTGGTGGTTGAACATTCACTACCGTCTCCGAAAAGTTTACTTAAGCCATGGTATTGCTTTCCACCATCAGTACAAATTCGGGATGTACCGGGATGCACAAACTTTTTAATGAAAGGCCACAAATCTGCCTTGCTCTTGCCGCGTTCGCGGAAAAAGCGACAGATTTTGTCTTCTTTGCACAAAAATCCCAATACCGTCATTGTCATTTGGCCCGTTACGCGTCCTCTGTTGTATTTCCGTTTCGTTAGAAAAGTTTCATCAATTTGGACTGTTTTTCCCTCTCCCCCGAGACAAAACTCTGCGTTTGAACAGATAACCTCAGCAATTTCCCTTAAATAACTGTAATAATCCACAACAGTATTGCAGCTCAATATCGGCTCCTCATTTTGCTTTCGCCAGTTGGTTAATTGAGCATGCACCGTCGTAACGTTCATTTTACTCACAAAACAGCAAATAATTGCTAGAATTTCTTTCGGAGCCAAATGACACTGACACCCATCCAAGAATGTTCCTCGAGCAGGACTTATGCACTGTCTGCAATTCTTCGCTCCTTTTTTCTTCGTTGGCTTCGATTCGCACCTCCAAACCCATCCTAATTTAGCTTTTTTCTTTTCCTCTGGTCGCATCTTCTCTCCGCATTTATCGCATAATGGAGGAGTGGAAACCCTTGTTGGAACTAATCCAACTTCCTCGAAAAACAGCAACGATTGCTCATTAGTTTGAACAAGCTGTCCAAATGATGTAAAAATAAAAAATTCCTTAACTTTGAATTTAAAAACGGATGAGACATTTTAATTATTATTTTCACAAAAATCCGAAAAAGTCTCTAAATATCGAAATCACTAATTCACCTCGCTCCACTTCACTTCATTGTAAAAGAATCACCGTTAAGAAATTCCAACGAATTAGATCTAACGGAATCTAACGGGAAATTTTCTTTGTTGAAAATTTCAAAGTTTCCATTGGCAATATATAACCGGTATTTACTAAATATAGTATAATAATATTTTTCTATATTTTTTAAATATTATATATATATATTCATATATAAATATGGATTATATTACATAGTATATTATTTATATATTTATATATATATATATATATCAAACAAATTTTTGATTATATATTCAGGACAAAAAGTATGGCAACACTGCTATTTGTCATAAATGTAAACACACAAATCGCTTGAATCTTCGAATGTGCAAAATTGTTTTAAAGTATATTTATTTTCTTAAAAAATATACAATTAATATAAATTTTTGATATATACGAATGTCTACAGTGTAATTAAATATAGTATATTAATTAAAAAATGTGTGAATAGTGGGTTAAACATAGTGAAATAACGAGCATTGTTTTAAAAAAATTTTGAACTTTAAAGTGAAATATCTCGAAAACTATAGGTCTGAGGACGGTATATGTGTATACATTTTTTAATCCTAATTTTAAGACCTCCTCTATCATCCGTACCATCAAATCGCGGCGCCGCAAAAATCGTAATATTGCCATAGCATGTACTACAAGCAAATATTTTAAGAAGATGGCGCCGGTGCGTGATACTTTGTTTACCACCTACTCATTGTTCTCTGCTTAGTTAATTTCATGTGACAAACCAGTATTGTGTTCACTGTGAAATTGTAAAAAAAAAAATAAGTTGTTCGTTTCCTATCACTTCAATTGGAAAAAATCAAATTGTGAAAATTTTCATTTAATTTCTACAGCAGGCATTTCTCATTAAGGAGGTAAGTTGAACTGTGTAAATTATGTGGATCGTGCATCTGAGGTTAAATTCCCCAATCTGGTCCCTAAAGGACGACGTGGGAACATCGGCCGCCGCACAAGACATGCAAGCCAGCAACAAGTTTATTCACAGAACTTAAGCGAAGAAAGACAAAATTCAACAAGAGAAAATGCCCGATTGAGACAACGCTTGGCATTCCAATATGATCCCACTGCGAACTACAGTAATGATGAAAATTTAGATATTGGACAAATGACGACTATATGCCGATATTGCAATGCGTTGAAGTTCAAAAGAGAAACGGCTGGATTGTGCTGGATTGTGCTGCGCAAGTGGAAAAGTCAAACCATCCGGATCCATTACTTACACCACCACAGCCACTGAAACCATTATTTGATGGAAGTGATCCCGATTCTAACCATTTTCTTCAACACATCCTTGAATACAATAACTGCTTTCGCATGACTTCCTTTGGAGCTAATATCATTGGAGAAGACGGATTTATGCCCACTTGCAAGGTTAGCGATCACTCACACCAACAAAATGAATTGCAACACATAACAACTATATATACACCACACACTACACCATCACACGATCAGAAGTTACACCGTAACTTCAATAAATGATTGTTTGCAATTACAGATACAAGGACAAATATATAATTTGCATGGTTCAATGGTGCCAAGACCAGATGAACCGCATCAATTTCTGCAAATATATTTTATTTCGTCGATGGTGGATCAGCTGAATGTGCGGTGCAATATACAGGGAACACAACAGTTAAAGAGACGAATTATTGAACAGTTACAAGCATTTTTTCACACTAATAATGCTGTGGTTAATATGTTCAAAACAGCATTGGAACGAATGCCATCGGATACGCATAAATTTGTCATAAGAGCGGATTGTACCCGAAGATTCAATGTACCAACCGTTAATGATGTTGCTGCAATTATTGTTGGCGTACCAACTAAATCGCGAGACATTGTCGTTCAGCGAAGAAGCAATATCATGCATCGTGTAAACGTGACACATCGTTTGTACGATGCGTTACAATATCCAATCATTTATTGGCAAGGGTAGGACGGATACGACATCACGTTGAAGATGGCCGATCCAATTACAGGTACAATATTCGCACACTTATTGTTTCCATTAACAATTCATTTAATTTTGCATTTTCAGGCGTATCAACGAATAAAAATCTAAGCGCAATGAATTACTATGCATATCGTATGATGATTCGTACAAATGAAGGAGGCGGAGAATGTCATTCTGGAGTGCCGTCGGCTATTCCAGCAATTTGCTGTCGACATGTATTTATGTCAAAGTCGAGACCGAACGTTTAGCGTTCATCCGATTCAATCAGGCAAAGCTACGATCTGAGGACTATATACACTTGCGTGATGCTATTCATTCAGATGGTGATTGAATATTGGACTTATGACGATTCTCCCATCATCTTATATCGGAAGCCCACGCCACATGCACGAATACGCTCAAGACGCTATGACGTACGTGCGAAATTATGGAACTCCGGATTTATTTATTACGTTAACATGCAATCCGATGTGGACGGAAATTGAACGTGAGTTGGAACCGGGCCAAAAACCGCAAGATCGCCATGACATAATCGCCAGAGTATTTCAGCAAAATCTAAAGGTTATGATGGATGTGCTGAAATGTAATTTTTCCTTTTCAAATATAAAACAAAAAAGAAAATTTTCTTTATCTTTTAATCACCAAACGAAATGTTACATAAAACGATGCAATTTGGTGGCGAAACGGAGTTCGTCGGGTTTTCTAGTGTATATATAAAATATATAAGTATGTATAATAAATTAAATTGAAATAAAATAATATTCTTATAATTGTATAATGGAATTATCACCTAAATGTGCATCCACAAGAAATCAAATTAAACACACACACACGAGTCAGACAGAGAACATGAAACAATTATGCATTCTCGCGTGAAACCAGTGGTTTTACATATGTACATACATACATATATTTCTGCCAGGGAACCTATCTACAGAGAGCGTATATTTATAGAGAGGTCCAACAACGGACAAGCGTGTGAACTGTCAAAAGCTAACAAAATGCGATGAGCGTGTTTCACCACATCTAGCTCAGAAGGAGAAATCTTAACAGTGGCGAGTGAACAGAGCTGAGCATTCAATGAAAATTATGCTCAGAAATATACAGACATATGTTGGCCCTTTGCTTATATTTTTATACGTTTACATGCCATCATATTAGTTGATATGATCAGAGAACTTAAAGCATAGAGAAGGTGCAGGTACGACAGCGAACATTTGTTAGATTTATAGTAAGGAATTCACCTCACAACCACATAATGTAGTTGTGCAGTTGCCTCAATAACTGTGTCCCTAAGAACTTGTTTATTTTAATAGTTGAGAGATGTCGTTTGCAGTCTGTCGCGCTCTATGTGTTCAGCACTTGATGCTCGATTGAAAGGCTAAGAGAGCCGAATAACTTCAACAGAGGAATTCACCATATTCGCTGCTAATTAGCAGCAGAAATAAGTAGAATTAGACTGTTTACATAGAGAAACGAGAAAAATTGAAGAAGTGAGGCAGAAAATAAAAATGCAATGTCACATATACATACGTGATGTTTTTTTTATGAAGATACAAAAGAAATTGTACATATTTGCACTTACCCAGATTCACGGTTGGCACAGCATTCCTCTTCAGCATTTTTGTGCCAATTACCTCTTTTGTGAAATGTTTCTCACAAACGAACGCGTTGGTGGCTGGAAAGTGGTCAGTCGGCAAAATGCTTAGATTCCCCTTCCACTTTTCAGCCAGTTCCCGTTCATTTGGAAAACTAAACAGACGTAGGACCCCACCGCTGGTACTTTCGCAACCGCGAACACGACACTTTCTAATTTTTGGCATTTTTTTAAATAACAGTTATTAAAAAACTCACTCGGGCGAACGAAAACCAACCGACCGGCACAAAATCACAAACTTTATGAAATACATATATACACACATAAATATATAATACAGAGAACATAAAGACATAGAGAAGGTGCAGGTACGACAGCGAACATTTATAAAATTTGAACCGGAGAATTCACCTCACAACCATGAAATTCAACCCCTGAAATGTTGGCATTGTTTGCTCTTTCACATACTCAACCAGAGAACATACAGAATATGAAGAGGAAAAAATTCTATGCATATATGCCAATGATATTACTCCCAACGAATGTAAATAATTTCGTTTTGCCGTCGGCATTTCCATACTCAAGTTTCAATTTTTGCTTTCGACCAGGGAATCTCTTGTATGTATGTATGTGTATGTGCAATGTATGCAATTATGATGCAATTATGTATGTATGTATGTATATGCTTTTGCGTTTTGCCCTCAGCAATTCCATTGCAAAAACATGTAAAAATAATTATGATATGAGTATATTTTTGTATGAGTGCATAGTAATATTTACATATAGTCAAATTGGACTTGTATATTTATTAATTTTATTTGATTTTTACATAAATAATGTTGACAATGTTGTGAGGTGACCGATTCTACTCGAGAATCGAGTTGTCTCGTAAAATAATCGATTTTTCGGAATCGATCTCAGTAGTCGAAGTCGATTAAGAATCGATTCTTGACATTCGACTTTACTATCAATTAAGTGATTAGTTTCAAGTTATACATACTACATACGAGCACAAGAAAACTCGCGATTCTTAATTCTTGACGATAAATTTATTAAAATGGCGCCTAGCGCGTATGGATTTACTTTAAGAAAATAAACAACGGGTCGAATGTCCAGTGTCACCAATATAGAAAGCAATTCAAATATAGTAATAGTACGTCTAGCTTAATCAAATATTTTAAATTTATTTAAAAACTTATTTTATTAAACTTGTTTAAACAACTTGAATTATTTAAAAAAATTGTATATGAAATGTAATGTTCTTGGTGCATTATTTATAAACAAAAAAATAAATGTTGGAGAGAACGAAGCAATTTAATTGCAACCCTGCGAAGAATCCATAGCACTGTAACTTAAGTTAAGCTGTCATGTAATATTCTGTATATAATATCACTCACTTCCGTTAAACTGATTGAAATAAACGCATGTAAAACAACAGGTTATGGGCCCAGCCCATAGATTTTAAATTAAAGTTATATTTTATTGGCTGCATTGACTAAAAAAGTTTCATACATCATCAACTGAATTATATGTGGTGATAGTAACATAAATGGCGAGCTCAACTGTGAGGATTGATCCGCTAAACGCGGATAACTATGATACGTGGAAGTTGCACATGCGTGCAATTCTTGTGAAAGCTGACTTATGGAGCTACGCATCTGGAGCTATACCTTGTCCAAACGACAATAACGCAGCGAAGTGGATACATTACGATCAGAAGGCCTGTGCGGATATAATGCTTTCAATTACACCATCAGAATTGGGTCTGATAACTGAATGCGTAACTTCACACGAAATGTGGAAAAAGTTAGAGTCTACGTTCCAGTCAAAGGGTCCTGCGCGAAAAGCCACCCTACTGAAACGTATTGCACTCGCCCGCATGAAGGAGGGCGATAACGTTCGCGAACATTTAAACGAATTTTTCCATGCTGTCAACAAATTGAAGGAAATAAATGTTACTGTTGGGGATGATTTATTAACTATATTGCTTCTTTATAGTTTACCAGAATCGTTTGAGACGTTCCGATGTGCGCTGGAAACTCGAGATGAACTCCCCAAGCCAGATATTTTAAGAGTTAAAATACTGGAAGAAGAGCAATCAAGGCAAGCAAAAGAAGCAGCAGCAGAGCATAACGTGTTAGTTGCTCAACGAAGAACAAACGTCAGATACACAAATGATGTATCACAACAAAACAACGCTAAAAATCACAACAAAAAGTCAACAAAAGAAAAGCAAGATAAACGAACTTGCTACAAGTGCGGCGAAGTTGGTCACATATCGCCAAATTGTCCATCAAAACAAAAGGTAAAAAACTACAACACAGCTACAGGAACGAAAAAGGAGAACTTCGAAAAATCCATGTTATTCGAATCAGCATGTACAATAACAAACGCCGGCGAATATTGGTGCTTAGACAATGGGTTGGAGTATATGAGTAGCGAATTTCAAAACTATTTAAATGAATGTGGAATTAAGCGGCGTTTGACCGCTCCTTATACACCACAGCAAAATGGCATAGCTGAAAGAAAAAATAGAACTCTTTTAGAAATGTCTAGATGCATGTTAACACAAGCAAGATTAAAAACGATATTTTGGGCAGAGGCTGTAAACACAGCGAACTATATTCGAAATAGGTGTCCTACAAAAGTCCTAGAAGATGAAGTGCCTATCAAGAAGTGGTCAGGTAAAACTCCCACGGTCATTCACTTCAGACCATTTGGTTTAAAATGTTACGTTTTAATAAAAGATAAGTCCAATGGCAAATTTGATTCCAGGTCTGAAGAATGTATACTAGTAGGTTATTCGAATGAAGCTAAAGCTTATCGATTGTGGTCTCCTCAAAAGAAGAGGGTTGTAGTCAGTCGAGATGTGAAATTTTTAGACGAAACATTTGGTAGAAATGATAATAAATACTCTGAAGACGGATCTGTGGAGATAGATTTCGATATACGAAAAGACGAAAGTATAGTTGAATCTGAGGGGTCTTCAAGCGAAAATGAAAATGAAAACATAAATACTGAATCAATCGTTCCGAAAAGGGGCAAAGGTAGACCAAAGTTAATTCGAAGTGGAACCCGTGGACGGCCCAAGAAGTCATTTCATGAAGTCTCAACTAAGAGAACTGATAATGAATCTGAATCTAGTGTAGATTTTGAAGAATGTGAATATGCAAATATATCACTAGTAAATGATCCAACTACTTTTCAAGAAGCTATAAACAGTGAAGAATGTAATATGTGGCTGCGTGCCGTTGAAAACGAATATATGGCTCAAATTTCAAACAAAACATGGGACATAGTAGATCGACCCGTAGGACGAAAAGTTATTGGGAATCGTTTTGTGTTTCGTACAAAAGAAGGTAATGTTAAAAAAGCACGCCTGGTAGCAAAAGGGTGCTCGCAACGCCCAGGGGAGGATTTCAATATCACTTATTCCCCAGTTACGAGATTGACATCGATCAGAATGATGGCTGCTATTGCAACCCAAAAGAATCTTCAAATACATCAAATGGATGTTATGACCGCTTATTTGAACGGTGACCTAGATGAAGCAGTATATATGGAAATACCTGAATACTTAGATGTAATCCTTAAAAAGGTAGTAACAGGATATCCGACGAACATAAAAAAGGCTAAAGCTGAAGAAATACGACGTACAGCAGAAAATTGGCAGAAGTCAATATCGAAAAGCAAAGATCCGGTATGTAGACTACACAAATCTTTATATGGGCTACGACAGTCTGGTTTTCAATGGTATCAAAAATTAACGAATAAACTAAGACAAATTGGATTTAATGCATCTAAATGCGATCCATGTTTATTTATATTGAAACAAAACTCTAAGATAATGTTAATTACAGTGTATGTAGACGATTTACTCATTGCAACGAATGATCATGAGTGGTTAAAAGAAGTCAAGAAATCTCTTTCGGAAAGTTTTGAAATGAAAGATTTAGGACCAGTTAAAATATGTCTGGGTATTGAATTTAAACAAGATTTGAAGAATCATACATTATTTTTAAATCAACGAGATTACGCTATTAATATTTTAAAACGTTTTAAAATGGAAGACTGTAAACCAGTCAAGACACCACTCGAATACAATTGTAAACTTGAAAAACCAGTTAAGTCAGACAACAAAGAAATGCAGAATATTCCATATCAAAGTTTAATTGGCGCTCTATTGTATTTGGCTGTAACAACAAGACCTGATTTAGCATTCGCAGTTAATTTTCTAAGCCAATTCAATTCTAATTATAGTTTCGAGCATTGGAAAGCGGCCAAAAGAGTACTGAGATATTTAAAAGGAACTTTAAATTATGGCTTACTTTATGAGCAGACAGATGAAGAATTGTATGCAGTCGTCGATGCTGATTGGGGTGGTAATTTAACCGATAGACGTTCATATTCCGGTTATGCTTTTATATTGGCTGGAGCCGCAATATCCTGGGAAGCCCGTAAGCAGAAGACAGTATCACTTTCAAGTACCGAATCCGAATACATGGCTTTGAGTGAAGCTACAAAAGAGGCTATGTACTTACGAGAAATGGTGAATGAGATCGGGCTTATGCACGAAAGTATAACTATTTACAACGACAGCCAAAGTGCACAGAAGTTAGTCCAGAGCATAGCATTTCATTCACGTACTAAGCACATAGATGTACGTCATCACTTCATACGCGAGAAGCATCAAAGCGGTGATATCAACTTGAATTATATGCCAACAGAAGATATGCCAGCTGATGTCCTTACCAAAGGATTGCCTATGGAAAAACACTACAAATGCATCGAAAATATGGGCATGACGAATAAATGTTCATAAATTATAATGCAATCAAAATACTTCGAGGGGAGGTGTTGGAGAGAACGAAGCAATTTAATTGCAACCCTGCGAAGAATCCATAGCACTGTAACTTAAGTTAAGCTGTCATGTAATATTCTGTATATAATATCACTCACTTCCGTTAAACTGATTGAAATAAACGCATGTAAAACAACAGTTTTTAACTATTTTTGTGTTTTGTTTAATCGTTTTGAATTATACATTCAATTTATGCCTTGTGATTTAATAAATAAATTTTTGTCCTTTTAATTTAAAATCGATTAAAATCAAGAGAATCGATTCTTGCGCTCGATTAATCGATTCTTAGAATCGAAAGATATAAAAAAATAATCGGAAGCGAGAATCGATTCTGTAGACAATCTTTCCATCCCTAATGAAAAGGTGCACATCGAATTTTGTACACAGTATAATACAGTAGAAAACCTTTTCGTGGTAGCTTTCTGAGGGGTGAATAGCGACCATCTTGGATTTTCAGTGGTAGCAACGCAGTGCTGTATATATTGAGGTTGTAAATAAGAAGCAAAAACTACAAATATTGTTATTTACATAATAAAAAATGATTTATATATGGTATATTTTTTTTAATGGATGCTTTAAATGTCATAGTGTGTCATATTTCGTCCTTAAAACATCGATTTACTGATAATCAGATATTTTGGAAGTAGTGAGTTGTTATGTATAAAATGTATCCCTGGTGGTGAGTTTTCTACGGCTGTGTTTGTTTATGTACATTGGATCGACAGAAAATACTGCGATATACTGAGATTTTGTATAAGCTGATAAACTTCAACCAGGGGATTTACCATATTCGCTGTTATTTAGCAGAAATAAGTAAAGAAAAACTCTTTACTTAAGGTCCGTATCCAGCTCTTAAGTAATTGCTCAAGAAAAAAAATAAATTATTTCGTCAAGTAATTTAACGCATTGTGAATGATCCACATTAGAAGAGCAAGAGAGAATAAACAGATTTTGTGTGTAAAATGTATGTATGCATGTGTATAGTAACATAAATATTTTCATCGCGATTTAAGGAATGTGGATGAAGATTGGTAAGTTTTATACATAATTTCAAAATGGAATATACTTCATAATAATGATTTTAACTAATTTAGGATGAATTTAACGATTACTTTGAATTTCCTTCAAGAAACAATTGTTGATTTGATGTTTCTTCGCAAAACCAGGTTTGCCATATTCACATTTTAGTGATAAAAAGTATCAAAAATTAGTACTAGATTTCCTGAGAGCTGCGTACTAGCACAAGTAAATTTATCGCAGGAAAGTTTCTTGACCGTTTCTTAAGTTTTTTTTATATGAAGTTTTTACGTTTCTTAAAAGCTGCGTACTAAGCTTTAGCCGCCAAAGCGTTTACAAAATTAAAATTAAATTGGTAGGTTTTATACAACATTTCAAAATGGAATATGCTTCATAATAATGATTTCAACTAATTTAGGATGAATTTGACGATTACTTCGAATTTCCTTCAAGAAACAATTGTACTTCATGTTTCTTTGCAAAACCAGGTTTGCCATATTCGCATTTTATTGAAAACATGTATTTAAAATTAGTACTAGATTTCTTTAGAGCTGCATACTAGAACAAGTAAATTTATCGCAGGAAAGTTTCTTGCTCGTTTCTTAAGCGTTTTTTTATATGAAGTTTATACATTTCTTGAGAGCTGGATACTAAGCTTTACAGAGGAATGTCCACCAAACGAAAAATTAGAAGAAGTTAAGCAAAAAATAAAAATGCCATGTCACATATGCGTGATAGTTTTTTTTATGAAGAAAAATTGGAAGAATTATATTAGAGCTAAAGAGATATCCAACTCATCTCCTATTGAAAGTGAGAGAGCAATTTCTAAACGTTAAAACCTCCTGAACTCGATCAACTGTCAATGCTCAGAAGGTTTTGACGTTTAGCAGTTGGAAACGAGCAATGGCGAGATTGAAATCTTACCAGAAAAATACTTGTATAAACAGAGGGATTTATTATATCGTTCAACACCACTAATAAAAAATGTATAACAGTGAAAATTAAATAAATTTGTGAAATTTAAATATATTTGATGAAACGTTTTGTAATGTGAAGCGTCATAGTATTAATTTTCAATGGAAAATTATTAAAAACAATTATTGATTGAGAGCTAACAAGCTTAAATCCTTTTATTGGGTATTGTAAGGTCAAAAGTTGGCTGTTTTAACTTACCAAAAAAATAATTTAAATAGTTTCTCCATTTATTAAACGAAATATATGTATATAGTACTTTTTAATCATTATAAATGTTGGTTCTTTTAATTTAAATGTCTAAAAGTAATTATTTTGTCCGATCTGGCCATAACAAAAAATGATATAAAAAACGCTAATTTTGAAACGCTCTCTTACTGGAATAAGTTTATCCCTGATTATATTGTTTCACACAAATGTGGATTTTATAATATGCGAAAGTTAAGGCAAAAAAGTGTTTTCTTACCTTCTTAACAATTTTTGCATATTTCGATTACGAATTTGCTTAATGTTCTCGAGAATGTCAACTCTGGTTCCGGTTACTTTGAATTACATAATTGATGGAATAGGGGTACAGAAAATCATTTCTTCGAGGATGTTTTCAAATGGGGAAAAATCGCATATAAAATGGCTTGGTTTTAAATATTTTCGTTATCCAAATTTAAATCTTATCACATTTTGCTTGCCGAACTGAATTGATGCCACTCGTGCCATGCAATGGTAATTATCGCGCAATAGCACAATAATAACGGTTTGCATTGAGCTATAAGTTTAGTGCGTGATTCAAGTATTTGATTATTGAATGTCAAAATCAGCAAAATAACACGCGCCGCAACAAAAACTAAGCAAAGACTAGTAGACTAAAGGCCATTGAGAAAAGAAAGGTATTTTTTTTTTCTTTTACGCGCTCAACAAGCTTTTATGCAAACAAATTGCATAACGTTCAGGTGGCAGCGCCACTCCACAAGTCACTGTGACATAAACACACATTTTTGGGCAGCGACTAAATAAATATGATTCAATAAAGATTAATAATAAAATGTAGGATTTAGCCCACCATAAATACTATAAAGTCATCATTAGCGCTTAGCAAAATTGTCGGGATTATCGGCAACCATTACAACGCCTCTGCACATATGGCGCGAGGTGGCCGGCGGCTCCGGCCTTTTGCGTGCGCTGAAAACACGTTATAAAGCACTTAACACTTCGGATGATCAATCGATCGATCGTTCACTCGATCAGCAGTGCGCCGAAATCGCAACAAAAACGAAATCAAAGAAATAAATAACGGAAAATAATTGAAATTTCACAAGCAATCGAAATGGGCCTGAACGCTGGCTCAAAAGCCAAGCCGACTTTAAAGGAAACGAACTGGCGAAATGCCACAAATAATTGTGCTGATCACAATCGCTAGTCAATGCTCGCAAATTAAACAAAACCGATGAATAAGGGGAAAATAAACCAAAGAGGTGTAAAAAAGAGGGGTTGTAGTATGTTTTTAGATTTGCCTCAAGAAGTGCAACGATGTTCTCCTACAGATCATCTTTTTATTCTTACTTGGCTTTATAAGCGGCCATACAACTTTATTAAGCCCGCTATAGCCACTGTTATTTCTTTCTGTGTACGTCACTAAGAATATAGAAATGTGAATAAAGTTATGCGCTTCGTCTTTGGTCTCTCCTGATTCAGTTTTGCCAATATTAGTAGTGCACATCCCGTCCTAAACCCTCTGGCTTTCCATTGATATTATTGAACCTACCAAATAAGCTACAAGTATAATTGAATCTCTTATAATTTTCTGTTTTAATCGAGTCTAAAATATAATTGCTTTGAGGTTTGAACTTTTGGGAATATGGCGCTTCACTAAGTATAAATAGATTAGTGATGTTATTAAAAGACTGTGTTCCTATATACTCATATACAGTTAGGACTTTTAATTTGTGTTTAACAGCCATTGGAGAGAACATACGCTTTGAAGCCTCACTCAAAATTAATATATGAAAAAGCAGCTTACCGGCTGCAGTTAAAAATTTGGGAAAGATAGATTTCTTTTATAGGCCTGCGTACTTATATGCTCCAATTTTCTTGTTTACATTTTCACGTTATCGAACGAAGCTCTTTTGTGATGTCAATTCTCTGTCAATGTCTGCATATTAGTTTTGCGAAAAAAGCTAATCAAAGAACCTTAATTCTATGGGTTATCATAGAAATAAGAATAGGAATTGGACTTTAAAACTATTCATGGACGCTCACATTCTAAAGAACTAATACATCGAAGTTCCCTTCGAAGGTATAGCCTTCTTAGGTCTTAGATTGAGCGCCATCTCACCAAGGCTTGAGGGCAGGTAAGAGTAACGACCATCCCGGAACCCGGAAAGAGCTCTCACCTTAGGGGAGATATACACTGTTCTGCACGCCGTTGTATCATGGCTGGAGGGAGCAGTTATGCATAAGGAATATTTGGGCTTCTTCCTTGCTGTTGAGAAGAGGGTGAGAAGGTATTGGTTGTCTTATATTGTTGTAAAGGAGCTATTGGGATGCTGTGGAAAGTTGTGTTTTGGCTATGTGAAACCGTAGTGTTCCACAAGCGGACCTCATTAGCATCACTGATGTTATACGTTCAACACCAACGATGCCACTTAATGCCATTACACATATGCCATCAGCGGACATAGCTTCGGAAACTGTAAAGCTTATGGGCGAGCTAGAAAGAGCACCCTTACTCAAATCCCATTAGGATGGGATCGAGATGATGTTCGCCTGTCTTCGCGTACTCGGGCGAACGTTGGACAGCAACCAGTACTTGTGAAGTTGCGAAAGCCTTTTGTCTCAGAATAGAACGATAAAGGTTGATTAAACTACCAGCTCTTAGCAAGGTTCACACGACCGCAATGATAGATGTCCTAACGGATATTGCCTCCGCGGTGAGGCTAAATATTTTGACAGACGTAGCTTGTTAAAGAGGAGGAAGATAAGGTCAAAACATCTATACACTTTTTCCTTTATTATTATTTTAGCCAGAAAGTCTTTATCATTGAGACATTTGGTTAACAAAGATTCTTAATAATTAATAACGAACTTTTTCGAAACTGTCAAAGATTTTAGAATACTCATGCATACGTTCATACTCCCATTTTAGCATTTTTACCAATTCGCTCTATACTTTTACCTGCAATACAACAAAAAAGCGAAAAACTCGTCAAGAGTAGTCGCGCCGTTATTACCATTTAAGAGTAGCTAACTTCATAACGCATAAAGCAAGTCTGTCTCTTGGCTAAAACTTTAACTTAACGAGTACAAAACTGAAAATAACAACAAAGCGGTAAGTCAAAGCTCGGCAAACATATATGTACGTAAGCCGTGTCTACGTATGGTACAAGTTCATGAAAAAAGTTTACATACAAGCATGCTTGTACATTTATATACATATGTATAACTCATATAATATGGCATATAAAAATTCACACACACATGTATACACCCCTATATGTGGTCTCTGCGCATGCATCTGTCGCTATTCATGTCGCCGTGTTGGCTTGTCTGCATAACAATTTGTTTGTTAAAATGTCTGGACCAGTTACCTCATTGACTATCATATTCATATAGTGTGTATGCACTGTACCTGGTTGTTTTTGTTGTGGTTTATTTAGCGTTCACTTCCTTAATTTGAAATTGCACACATTCCGAATGATTTATTTTTGGTTATTTGAAAATCTCGCGGGTTGCATTTTTGGTTCAGTTTTCGTCAAATTTCGTATGCTTTCATGTTACGTACAACATGTATGTACTATATAAATACGTACAGTGTGGTTTTACAGCTATGAGTGCATATTTTTAAAACACTAACATGGTTTCCTATGGACTACGTCGCTGATATACATATTTTGGGGATATTTTTCAAATGAAGTGGAAATTACAATGTTGAGTCAGGTTAGATTAGGTTATACTGTCACGCCATACAAAGGCCTATTAGAAGTAAAGTTGAGTTAAGTTGTTATAAGTAAATCAATGAAAGTTTAAGTTATGTTAAGTTACGTTAAGTTAAATAAAATATATTTATGTTAAACTTTGTTCATCCGTTATCAATGAAAGTTTAAGTTATGTTAAGTTTCGTTAAGTTAAGAAAATAAGCTTTTGCTAAGTTACGTTAAGTAAGTTAAAGAACCAGTTGTAAGTAAAATTAATTTAATTAATTTATGTTAAATTATGTTCATCTGTATCAATGGAAGTTATTTTAAGTTACGTTAAGTTTAGAAAATAAGTTTTCGTTAAGTTGCGCTAAGTAAGCTAAGCAAAGTTTGGTAAGTTTTAAGGGGCTATACCAGTCTGACAATTTCAAAAAAAAAATTTTTATTTGCTTTTCCCATAGCTTATATTCCATAAATATCCTGTGAAATCGGGAAGGTCGTATCTTGAATAGTTTTGGGATGGCAGCGTTCTAAAGAGCGACCGCTCGGAGGTGCAAATATATATAAGTGAAACTTTAAATGCGTTTTTCTCGAAACGACATTTTTCAAAATTGCTGACATCATAACTCGACGAGAAATTTACCGATCGTGTTCAAATTAAAACTATACAATGACCTACGATCTTTTTGATTGGTTGAAAATTGTCAAATTTGCATTAAAAAAATAACAATTTTTTACCTGAAAAAAAAACAAAGTTTTTTGTTCAAAATTACGCCATTTTGTTAATCTACATCTACATATATATATAAAAATCAATGCCACTTTCTTTGTAATTTCATCACTCATAAACGGCTGAACCGATTTGGCTGATTTTTTTTTGTTGTTTTTGTTATTATTAGGAGAAGGTTCTTATGTAAGAAAAAATTACGAAAGTTGCCGGAAAACCCCTAAAAACAGCCCTTTTCTTTTTCCCATACAAACGTACATATATACATACATATTTTTACGTATACATATGTATGTACATATGTAACGCTAACGCTCGAGAATGGCAGAACCAATCTTCATGAAATCAGAAGTTGTTCGCTGTGGATCTGGAAAGGGTTAGATATAAAAAAAACCATATACTTTTCATAAGGAAAAATCGAAAAATTGGAAATTTCCAAAAAGTGACTTTTCATACAATTCTTTTTTGTTTTGTTTTTCACTGTTTTGATTTGTAAATTATTTTAATCGTTCAATTTCGGTCGCTTGCTTTTTTATTCCGGTAAGAATAATTATTGAAAATTATTCAGTGAAAACTTTATGTGTGTTTCACACAAAGTGCTCAATTACAGATTAAAATTTGTTGCGATGCCACGAAGAGGTCGCGTTCGTTTTGGCATCAACATAAGTATGTATATTGACAGCCCATGGCACATGACCGAGTATTCCCAGGATGCGATGACATACGAATGAAATTATGGATCGCGGGCAATCAGCAAACGATCGTCGCGATGTCAGAGGACAACTTTTCAAACAACATTTGGGATGTTTTGTAAACTTTATCTTAAAGCAACGTATATGTGGTGCTGTTAGATGCTGGATGTTGAGTGGCAAAAGAGAGGTTTGCCGCACGCAAAAATTCTTCTTTGGATGGTGGATGGTGGTTACACCAAATCAATTTGATGAAATCATTTCTGCGGAAACTTCTGATCCAGAGATAAAAGCAGAATTATACGAAGTGATGAAAACCAATATGGTTCATGGATCTTGCGAACCTTACAATCCCACTTTGGTTTGTATGTCTGACAATAAATGCACGAAACACTACTCATGTGCTTTTCTTTCGGAAACGGAAATGATATGAACGGATATTCACTGTATCGGCGTCGCTCACCAGACGACAATGGCAGAACATTCAGCATTCAATTTAGAAGAGTGAATATCGAAGTTGACAACACATCTACAGTACTATATTCACCACTATTGTCTAATTGACATTCAAAACTCATATGAATGTTGAGTATTGCAGTTTGTTGAAACTGCGATCAAATGCGTTTGCAAGTCCGTCCCCGAAAGAAATAACAAATGGGCCGCTACGTGACTGCAATGAAGTGTTAAGTAAGATATTTACTTTTGCAATTCATGAACGTTTTCCGACTGTTGTGCGTCTTGCAGTTAATTAGAAGAATGGCCAAAGAGTGTATTTCAACCCAGAGAATATATTGGAAAACCAACTAAATTAACATTAACGAGTTTTTTCTCAACTTTCGTCAGTGATCCGAGAACATTGCTCATTCGAAAATGCCTTGATATTATACGTGGAATACATCGTCGAAGTAATAGTTACGTAGAAAGCAAGGCAAACCAGTAGATGGACATCCAGGTATGTTCTCAACACATTAAGACGAGTTTTCACAATCCACCCGAAAAACCCACGATTGCTTCTAACTTCGGTTGCTATTGATTAATGTACGCGGTTCAACTTTATTTGAGTCATTGCGTACTGTGAATGGTACGATGTGTGCAAGTTTTGGAGAAGTAAGCCAGCAATTACACTTGCTGGAACATGTTAATCACTGGAATGAAAACGAAGTTCGCACACTTTTCGCGATAAATATTTCGACATATCAGCCTTCAAAATCCACAATCTGCACTATATAATACAAGGGGGGCAGAATGTTCATTGGCATTTCAGTTCAAACGTATTCCGTTTCCAGTGAAAATTGCATTTGAGATGACAATCAACAGGACACAAGGATAGTCGTATAGTGTGTGGCATAAATTTGGAAATGCTATGTTTTTCACATGGTCAGATATACATACGTGGCGTTCTCACGAGTTGGTAAACCATCTTTTCTGTACACCGGAACAGAAACCAAAAAATGTTATTTATCAAGCTGCGTTACATTGAAAAAAAAAAAAATGAAATGAATGCGGGGTTAGCTAGTTATTGATATTTTTCAAAGATCGTAGGTCATTGTATAGGAAATACTTTAAGTTTAATAAACATTCAAAATTTGTTTGCTTTAGCAACTCATTCGGCCGGAATCATGCCAGCAGTTGAGGCACTTTTTTTCTTGGCACCTGCGAAGACAGCCCATAACTCCGTTATGTTTCAACATTTTTGTAAAAAAAAAATCATAAAATATAGCTGAAAATGTAGTATGTATCTTATTATCGCGTACTTTCTCTTATAAAAATTCACGAAAATCGCCTAATTTTTTATGCGTCACACTGGTATAGCCCCTTAAGTAAAGTTAATTTAATTACTGTATGTTAAATTATTTTCATCATGTATCAACGAAAATTTAAGTGAAGTTAAGTTACGTTAAGTTAAGAAAATAAGTCTTTTAAAGTTCCGTTAAGTAAGTTAAAGAAAGTTTGGTTAGTTTTAAGTAAAGTTAATTTAATTAATTTATGTTAAATTATGTTCATCATGTATCAATAAAAGTTTAAGTTAAGTTAAGTTACGTCAAGTATGTTCAAGTAAGTTATGTTAGTTGCATGCAAAGTTAATGGAATTAAGTGATTTTAAATTGTTTTAAGTTCTGTTAAGATAAGGTACGATCAGTTAAGTTGAGCTATGCTAAGTTCATTTTTGTTTGATTATGTTGTTTGAAACTTATTAAGTTTCTGTATTTAAAATTAGCCATCTTTCGATATTAATCAAAAAAATATATATTAAATATATCAGGTTTTAAGTCCTTGAAAACAGAAAGGCTCACTTTGGGATAATCGCAGAAAACAAGTTTTCCAAAACCGTCGAAAAAATCAAAAAAAAAAAACTGAATGCAATCCAATCCAGGTACGAAACAAAGAAATACAATATATTGGAGATATCATTCGTCACATATCATAATGCTATTGTTTATGAAAAATCGTATAAGGTCTTATTTCTTCATTTTAAACTGAATTTGGTTAGTCCCCTAAAGTACTGCTACAGATTTAATTTAATGGCCAACACTCCCTTTAATGGGCCTTAAGCTGACCACCTACGTGCATTCCTACTATGTGCCAATATACCTTGTAAAATAAATTATGGAATTCCAAACGGCGTACAAATTTGACAATTATTTATGGATTGTGATGAATTATTAAGTAGTTATACACAAACATCTACTGAATCTATCTATGTATGTGCGTTACACTCGTCAACATGTTTTCCGAATTTTGAAGTTTCGGTTGGCATGTTTTTATACCTCCCAATCATGTGGGAAATAATACAAAGTTAATATATTTATATAATACAACTAATAAGCAACCGAACATTTTATACTCTTGCAACTTGCAAGAATTAACCAGGGAAATATTTTAAGGTGTAAAACCAATCATATAGAGTAAAGTCAGCTGGATGTTCGAAAATCCTGATATTACATACTTAGTTATATGGGCGCTAGGCGCAGTTTTCGCTCAAATTTATCTATTTTAGGCACAAAGATATTATGAGTAAAATACGCTTTCTCATTTTCGTTGAGATAACTCACTTATTGGCCGATTTATTCGGTACAAAGTCACCCGTTGTCCGTTGGCCACGGCGAATATCGCATTCGATGGAACGATGAGCTTTATGAGATATACGACGACATTGACATAGTTCAACGAATTAAAAGACATGTTGTCGTGTCATGTTGTCCGAATGGACGAAAACACTCCAGCTCTGAAAGTATTCGGCGCAGTACCCGCCGGGGGAAGCAGAGGAAGACGAAGACCTCCACTACGTTGGAAGGACCAGGTGGAGAAGGACCTGGCTACGCTTGGAATATCCAATTGGCGCCACGTAGCGAAAAGAAGAAACGCCTGGCGAGCTGTAATCGCGTAAGCGGTGTCTGCCTTATCTAATATTATATATGTGGACTGTATAATTTATTACAATAGTTAGAATTATATATTTCTTATCTTATTTAACATTTGTAAAGAATATAAAAGTCCTTTGGTAGCATCGAACATTTTGAATTTTGAACCCTCAATGTGACATTAGAATGTAAGCAGAATACCACATACAAACTTTTCGAAATCGGTTGGTCGGGTCCCGAGCTATGAAATTTCACCAAAAAGTGGGCGGTGCCACGCTCATCGTCCAATTTTCACACCAGCTCCCATAAGGGTCTTATACCATCCCTATGGTAAAATTTAATGCCTTTGGCGTAATTAGTTATGAATATTTTGCGCTTTTAGTAGTTTTGAACAGTATCGTTATATGGAAAGTGAGCGGGGTTATCCACGGATGTGATAAAAGTATTTCGATATCTTCCCGTCGAATTTGATAGCTACATATATTATACACAAAATCTAGTTTCTATGTAATAAGTGTGTTTTATTAGGCATGTGATTTTTGGGAAGGAATAAAACGCATATAATTTAATGTTATGACTAAGAATTTAGCTTTGTCATAAAGATAAGGGTTTGCCATTATGTCTTAAGAATGATTTCGTGCAGGTGACCGCTGCGGTTGTTTCGAATAAATTTCAGTATACAGCTTTATTTTCTACCACATTTTACAGAAATTGCGGGCGTATGTCAGCAATAACCTGTCGAATACTATCTTCCAAGGCGTCAATGGTCTCAGATTTATCTGTGTAGACAAGCGATTTCACATAACTGCGCAAAAATATTCAAGCGGTGTTAAATCGCCTTGGAGGAAAGGGCAGAGGCCCACGACGTAAGATAATGCGCTCACCAAAAGTTTTTTCAATAAGTGCTGTCTTGTTGGAACCAAAGGTCATCCACAGCAACATCCTCCAATTCAGGCCCGAATAAGTGTTTAATCATGGCATTATAGCATTCACAAATGACTGCAACATTATGGCCGACTTTATTTTTGAAGAAATATGGACCAATTATTTCCTCTGCCCATAGAGAACACAAAACAATGAGTTTATGGGGATATAATGGCGTCTCGGCAATGGCTTGGGGATTATCATCACTCCAAATACGACAGTTTTACATTTGGGTAATACATTTGTAAACGTTGTTCCAAATCAAACTGAGTATAAATCAGGTAACAGCTGTCAAACAGACCGACTGCGGAAATAGTATTGGCAAATTGAAAACGTCTAAAAAACAATATCTGTCCTTAATATCGATCTATTAAAACTTCTAGGTCTTCTTCTAAGTAACTATTACAACTATTAGAACTTCTACGTCTTCCTATAAATCACTATTACAACTTATAGCAAGACCTAGAAGTTCTTATAATTTTCGATAACGTTTTCCCGATAATTAGGTTAGGTTATGAAAATTATAAAATCGTGTTTCGTATCGGGAGATAGTAAATACTTGGGAAGGTAAAAATAAATCTTTTGTGTCATCAAAACTCCTGAATATAGATTTCACCTTCTTGTGTTACAAGGCGTCATGAATCCAACAAAAATCCGCTAAATCGATAGATTTTGATTACAGGTAACTTATCTGGTTGTTAAAGGTTTCAGATATTTTAACCGTGTTCGCAAAACAGAAGATTAATCAAAAAAGAAGTGCAGAGATGCCTCGACCAATAAGCATACGTCAAAATTTTTAGCTCCTCCATATGGAAACCCATCAGGTGTTGATCGCTTCGAATTCTTATAACTATGAAAAACGAACAGGACAGGAAATGTAGAGAGTTCATTGCACTTACGATTTTTATTCATGGCAAAAGTCGCTTGCGACGTGCAAGGTAGTTCACTGAAGGTTAGTATTACTGCCCTGCAATAGGTGTTAATATTTTATTCTCTGTTTCAGATTGCAAACTAGAGTAGTATATTGTTGTTGTTGTTTTTGTAGCGGCAGAAAACATTCCTGAAGTAATTTCGGAGAATGGTGCCGAGTTGACGGTCCTTTGCTGGATAATAATCCGGGTCCATTCCTGTTACTTAGACATGATAGTCCTGGGAGCGATGGAGCAGTAAATTATATCTTAATGGTGGTCTGAAATTGCAATTAAAAGAGAATCTTCTTTCTGAGCTTCAACTCATCAATAAAGGTGTTCACTACCCCGCTTCTCTTAAATTCCAATTATGAGTGACCACGGACAGTATAATGAAAATATGTAGCACCGAGATCCACTGAACACATTCAAGCAACTTTGCCTCTTTCATAGTCCTTAGCTAACACATTTTATCAAAAAAATTTTCAAATACAAGTACATCAATATTTCCACTTTTCTCTCTATTTAAATGTGTCTTCCAAAATTGTTAATATGTGAGCCACACCAGTTTCTTAACTGACAAAGGCGTTGACGACGAATCACGTCCAGGCGGCTAGCAACATCAACTGATGATCAATACGACAACAAAAAAAAAAGAAATTGGTGCTTGAGAATGGATGATTGACATTCAGAGATCTTACTGGCTTTGTTGGAATATTGAAAGCATCAGTGAACACTATTTTTAAACTTTATTTGAGTCTAAGAAAAGTGAATACACGATTGGTTCCAAAATCACTAAATTTTTCAGAAAAACAGCGTCGCGTTAACGTTTACCAGGACGTCAGGAAACATATTATTACTGGCTATGAGTCTTGGATATATGCTTACTACCCGGAAAAAGACGTTCAATCCAAAGGTGAGCCGAAGCCGAAAAAACCAGGTCAAATCAGGTCAAAAATCGAAGTTATGTTGACAGTTTTCTTCGGTTATTGAGATCTGGTGCAATTCGAATTCCTTCCGACCGGCCAAACTGTCAAGGAATACTATTTGAGTGTTATGCGTCGTTTGCGCGAAGCTATTCGTAAAAAGAGGTAGGAATTATGGTCCGAAAAATCTTCTTCGTGAGTTTTTCAACAAATTTTCTATCAATATCGTAACGTTGGTACAAGTGTATTGGGGCCAAGGGGGATTATTTTGTGGGAGACCACCTAGATTCTAAGAAAAAATTAAGAATTTTAATTTTTTGGACTAACTATTTTTCGCTTATAGTAATACATCTGGGTATGGTTGTGGTCAAATATGATTGTGCTGATATTATAAGCAAATTCAAGCCAATATAAAGACTTTGCGCTATGAGTTTTTTGAGCTTATAAAAATATAACTTTTGTTGAACAGTGTTATCGATCAATGCCCTTAACCGATTTTCGAATACCAAATACGCACCGTGAGTACACAGTGGTCTTTAAGGCAGTGGCGCGTGAGTACTCGATGGGCCTATGTTCACATATGCACACATACACAGGTATATCGTAAGTATATTTGTATATATGTATGTATGTAAGCATGGTTATTTATAATAGCTAATTAATAATGCGATCATTGGCATACAAATTTTATGTGACGTTGAAAGCAACACACACCAGCTTATTAAAAATTATTGAGCTACGCCGCACAAAGAATGTAATGTGATTTATTTGCTTTAAGTTTTGTTGTTGCTAACTGTTTTATCAAACCAAATCAGAAATGAATGCAAAGCCAAAATGCGAATTACGTGTCGACCTTCCTCATATTGGCTGAGAATTCCCAACGATGCAGTAAAAATGCTGAATAAAAGCAACAACAGCAACAACGACAAATAAAAGCAGAAAACTAAAAATAAAAATTAAATCATAACTGCCAACTATTACTATTAATGTGGGAAAAACAACGCAAAGTAGGTGCTTGACCGCTTACACACACTCACACACATACATACAGACATATTTGTCAATGTAGTTGTGTGCGCCAAAAACTGCTGCATTTATAACTTTGCAGATTGCCATTTTTGTGAGTTTGGCGAATTTATCACCCGGCTATTGCAACAATACGCGTCGTAAGCGTTAAAAAACACTTGGGAGTAGCGAACTAC
The DNA here is from genome assembly GCF_016617805.1 of Bactrocera tryoni. NCBI lineage: Eukaryota > Metazoa > Arthropoda > Insecta > Diptera > Tephritidae > Bactrocera > Bactrocera tryoni. The sequence continues at coordinate 42,832,845 of NC_052501.1, forward strand.
ACGCACACACACTTATGTATATGTTTGTATATTTATAGCAACATTTAATGCAAATATGTATATAATCACCGGTGTTACACAATTTGGGAGCGTGAATGTTGCACAAACCGGCAGGCCATTATGAGGTGAACGAAAGCAATAAAACAAAAACAAAAAAAAAAAACACAAAAAAGAAACAATATTAAATAAAATGCCTCTGTATTTATATTTTTGGAAGCTGGCAGCGGCAGAGTAGGCGAAATTACTAGAAGATCATTGTGAGCTGTGAAAATTACAAAATTATTGCTAAACACCCTGCCCCTTATAAGGGTTAAAGCAAGGGAATTGCCTCGTGAGTGCAAAATTTCTCACAGTCTTTTAATTCGCTCTCACACATACATTCGCTAATGAGCAACAAGTGCAAAGCATTGCAGCGAAGGATGGTAGAGTGAACTTCGTAGTGAAGTGTTGCCAGAATGGAAGGCTTGAATGTTTGCTATGTAAATAAAAATACAGATAAATAGCTAAAATACTTAAAAAAAAAACCAAAAAGTACTTCATTATTTTAGCGATTATAATTAACAAGTAAGGAAAGGCTAAGTTCGGGTGTAACCGAACATATTATACCCTTGCAACTTACAAGAATCAAAGCCATCGAAATAATTTATGGTGTAAACCGTCAACCTGAGGATAGAAATCCAAGAAATGCAATATAAACATTTACTATATACATATGTATGTATAATTCTTATACTGACAGACACATAAGATTTGTTAGAAAAACGAAAACCATTGTATGTATGTAGTATATGGTAGTTGGGCTAGTATCGACGTTCGAGAATCCAGATATTAGTTAGAGAGAGGCAGTGGCGTAGCTAGGGGGGCGAAGGGGGCCGTCGCCCCGGGCGCAACGTCTTGGGGGGCGGAAAAACGATCTTCGCTGTTTTTAATATTCAGAAAAATACTTCCACAAATTTTTTTTACAAAATTTATTATAAAAAATAAATGTACACTCACAATGTAATAATCTGAATAACATTGAAAAATATTAATTTTTACTCGAATACTCTTTAGTCTTTACATTTGTCTTATATCTTTTGGCTTATATCTTTCTTAAAAATTGTGATAGAACTTAAAGATGCACTTTTCTAGCTTTGTCTAGCGATCTGTCACTCTCACAGTTACCCTATGCTTTGAATGTAACAATGTAACAATGTATTTCACCAAATTTTCAAAAATGGTATTTGAAAACTTCAATTCGGGCAAAAATTCCTGCAAATTGTGTCAAAAGTGTACAAGATATATGGCGAAAATCGATTTTCTCTACGGCTTTTAATACAATTTTTTGTAAATTTACTATCAATTTCCTCGTATTGTGAGAATTTTGGAACTTCAGAATTTGCGTGATATTTTGTAAAAATTCACTTTTGTTCGAATCACCTCATGAAACTTGTAGGTAGGTAGATAAAGGGGGGCGGCAGAACATCCTTTGTCCGGGCGCCCGAAGTTGTAGCTACGCTACTGTATAGAGGGTAAGTCAAGTTTTTAACTCAATTTTATCTCAAAGATACACTGTTATGAGTGAAACACACTCTGCAATTTTTATTGAGATAACTCAAATATTGGCCGATATACATACATATCCAGCATAAAATCACCTAGAAGTCGAAAATCTTTATATTAGGTGTATGGGGGCTGAGGGAAGTATTGACCTGATTCAACCCATTTCTGACATACAGAAATACCATTGTCAGAGAAAGATTAACCCTGAACTTCAATTATAGGTATTGGGATCCAAGTATTGGGTACCTACGGGCTTGAACAGTTCTTGTTAGAATTGAACAATTTTTGATTATAAAGTGGCATATACTAAAGGCATTATTCATACAAAGTTTAATCCCGTTATATTAATTGCTTCTTGATTTGTGTACTGAAAAATAAAAGAATCAAGTGGAATTTAAAATGGATGTTATATGGGAAGTAGGCGTGGTTGTTGTCCGATCGCTCATTTTCACAACGTGACATAAAAATATGAAAAAAATACCACAAACTAAATTTTGTCGAAATCGGTTAGTCGGGTCCCGAGATATGGGATTTCACCAAAAAGTGGGCCACGCCCATTGTCCAATTTTTACCCCAGTCCCTATAAAGCCTTATCATACCACCCCGGCGGCAAATTTTTGCGTTTCTTGTGCATTTGTTTTGAACAGTACCGTTAAATGGGGAGTGAACGGAATTTTCATCCGATTTCATCCGTTTTCACACTGCATGCAGGAGTTCTTAAAATATTCGTTCTTGAATTCGGTTGTCTTAGGTTAAGCGATTTAGGAGATATGCACATGAAACTTATATTTCCACAACTTTTTTCCCACAGGTGCCATTGGCTACTGCAAACCTCCATTAGATAAATAAATGAGGATTGCACTGATTTTTTGTACTAAGAAACCTACATACAAAGTTTCATCAAGATATCTCACTTTTTACTCCAGTTACAGCTTGCACGGACGGACGGACAGACAAACAGTCAACCGGATTTCAACTTTCCGCGTCACCCTGATCATTTATATATATATATATATATATATATATATATATATGTGTTAACCCTATATCTATCTCGATTAGTTTTAGGTGATACGACCTCTGCAAAGGTGTTAAGGATTATGATTTATGATGCACCTGGAATGTCCGGTCCCGTAATCCCAGCTGGTTGATGTCCTCGTTAGTGTAAATGCTGACATCGCTACCGTCCAAGAAATGCAATGGACTGGACAAGGACTGAAGCGAGTAGGTCTTTGAGACATTTACTACAGTCGCCGAGTACTTGCATTCACCCCGGGGGATGAACGTCTAGCCACAATCCGCATCAAAGCGAAGAAAACCGAAGGAAGAGAAGGACGATGTGACCAAAGATTCTATGAGCGCTGCCCCCGCCACGATGTCAAAAAATCTTGCTTGGCCACTTTAATGACAGGTAAAGCAAAGAAGGTATCTTTGGCACACGGTCGGTAAATTCACCCTCTACTATGAAACATTCCCAAATGGGTTGAGGCTGATCGACTTCGCCGGGGCCCGTAATATGGTTATTTGTAGTAATAGATTCCAGCATAAGCTGTCTCGGGATCGAAAAGCCACCAACCAGATCGATCATGTTGTGTCAAAAAACGCACATCAACAAACATAAGGAAGGTTCGTCGAAAAACTGGGACGACATTTCGAGCTCCTTCCGTACAACTGAAACGAAACCATTGCTTTTCAGAAAATGTAAAAGAACAGCTGGGACGAATAGGAGTGCCGTGTCGCAGCAGAGCGAAAACAGACTAGCTATGTACATCGCAACGTTGCGGGACCCCGAGAACTGAAGAGGGAAGTATTTGCAGACAAAAAAAGAAAGAGACCGAAATGCGTGAGTATGAAGAGCTTGACAAGCTGGCCGACAGGAGTAATGCTAGAAAATTCTATGAAAAGATTCACCGACTAACAGAAGATTTCAAGACCGGATCATATTTTTGTAGAACCCCCAGAAGTGATCTATTGACAGATGCCCAGAGCATACAAAAATTATGGAGGGAACACTTCTCCAGTCTACCGAATGGCAGTGAAGACATAACATCAGGAGATGGCGAACCCGATTCCTCAATCGATGGCGATTGGGTAGAGGTTCCATTGCCCAATCATAAAGAAGTTCGAATAGCAATTACACGTCTGAAGAACAACAAAGCGGCGGGGGCCGATGGATTGTCGGCGAAGCTATTCAAATTGAACTGATAAGGAGCATGATGAGCATATGATTTTTCGAGAGAAGGTTCTGAGGAAGATTTTTGGTCCTTTGGACATAGGCAATGGCGAATATAGTAGTCGATGAGCTGTAAGAGATATGTATACGACAACATTGATATAGGAATATCTTCACTCCGTTGGGTGGACCAGATGGAGAAGGACTTGGCTACACTTTAAATCTCCAATTGGCGCCAAACAGTGAAAAGGAAGAACGACTGGCCTTGTAAACTCGGCTATAACTTCGTAAGCTGTGTCTACGCCAATAAAAAAGAAGAAATCTCTCAGTTTTTGAGATATCGATCCACTATAGCGTAATAGTGGTAATAGTGCCATACAAACTTACCGATAAAAATCAAGTTTTTGTATTGAATATTTTGTATTTGTGAAGGGTGTTATTGCTTCGGTGAATGCAGAGCTTATGTTTTTTCATGATTTAAGGGGTCAGTAGGGTAATTTGGCCTGTTTTTTTTTTAAATTTTTTTTCATAGAAATTTTTATTCTGCAATAGAACTTTTTTCACGTATCATGAGGTATATCGTGGAGTATATTCACAAATTTTTTTGAAATTTTTTGAGGACATCTGTCGGAGAAATGGCTGGGTGAATGATGCGTTTCTTCACTGGCGGACACGATTCTCATGTTTGGATCATCTACAAATACAAAATCCCAATTTATTTTTAAAAAGTACGTGAATGCGTTTATCGTTCCTCCTATAATCATAAAAAAATGTTGATAAATAAAAAGTAATTAACGTGTTTTTTAATTTTTTTCCCCATGTTTTCACACTAAATTTTGTCATAGCATTGTCAATAAATTATAAAAATTATGAATCTGTAAGGACGATTGCCAGGCGTTTTGGGAATTTAAAAAAAATTAAATGCTTAAATCAGTTGAGTGGTTCGACCGGAATCATGTCCGCCAGTTTAAAAAAGTGCGTTTTGATAAAAACGCGTTTAAAGTTTGAGGAGTACTGAAAGAGCATACAAAGATAATGAACATAAACGTTGAAAAAATGACATACCCCTAATTATTATTTTTGGGCCTTTTTCGAAACCTTCCAATGGTAAAGTGGGTTTCTACATTAATTGTAAGGGTATAAGGAAACAGGAAATGCAAAAAAATTTTTGTTTGGAAAAAAATTGCCCTACTGACACCTTAAATGTTTAGCAACCACATTTAATGTTTCCTTATTTAAAGTTCACACTACAAAATATTTTTCTAAAATTCAAATACTAATACATTACTTTAATATACAAATTGATTCTTATAGAAACCATAAACTTGCTTAAAAACAATTATACGGCAACACTCTTTTGTGTAGAGCTTTTTCTTGTCTATGGTACTGCTCTCGCTAACAAAAAATCGAGCGCTCACGCTCTCTTGTGGAACACAATACTGTCGCTTTTCGCTCTCAGCACTTCACTTTCGTTTTCATTTGCGAGCTTTTCTCCGCACATTTCGAATATTATGTCACTGCCAGTGGGTGCTTACCGTTAACAATGCGACTCAAGGTTGAAGCGATGTTGCAGACGTTTCTTTAGCTCACTTGCTGTTTTCAATGCTCTTCGCGGCTCGGCCGCGTGCCGCAACGCATGCGCGTCTGCATTGCTTTTCTGCACACATACACATTTGATGAGCGGCTGGCTTTGTGTTAACATTTGGCGCTTGAGCTTTTCGGTGCATTTGCCACCTACTTTGTTTACCTTTTGGCGTCGCTCCCATGCATACATACATACATACGTACATATGTATTTTTTTCTTCTCGCGCCGTGTGACGGATTTTGACATTGTTGTCTGTGGTCGCTGCAGCTGCGGCTGCGCTGCACTTGCGACGCTTTGCAATCGCATTGCGGGTATTTAACTGGAGTGTCAAAGAATTATAAAAACAGTTTTTTCCTCCACACGCTGGAGTACAAGTTGGTCTGCACGGCGCGTCAGCCGTTTCAAGTGGATTACATTCGCGTTCAAAATTAGATATAAAATACGGAAGACTTCGTTCGAAAAGGCGGAGCGTTCATTTCTGCGCTGAAGTTGTAAATTTTGTGTGCTTAGGACCCGGGAACCATGCGGATCCAGCGGAGTCTAGTGGTAAATGTGCTGACCAATTGGAATTTTAATAAAAAAATAATAACAGAAAAATTAATAATAGCTATCTAAGACTCCAAAAAGTGCTGACAGTGTTTATTAGTGTTGCTAGGCGTTTAAGTGATATGGAAATTGATAATTGACAGTAATTCAGAAAAGTTGCAAAATTTTTAACCCAAAGTATTATTTTGTTTGTGCTTAGATGGCGGACCTTGGCAGTTTATTTATATAACTATAACCCATTATCAGCTTAACGTCACTAATTCACCGGCCAATTTTACGCCAACAAAACAACCACCGAAATGTTAGAAAAAATACTCACTTTTCACGCTTTGTGCTCAACAAGGCAACATTAGCGTTTGCAATCCGCTGGCAGCCTTAATCGACGGCAGCAATAGTATTTATGCACATCAATATATATTTACGCCTTTTCTTTGTGAGTTTGCAATTTAATAGCCAACGTTTTTCTGCACATTTGTTGCATTTAAAATGCACTTCCAGCTGCGAAATGCGGCGTTCGAACGCTTCTGCTTATGTATTGCACATTTCCTATGCGAATCGAATGCAATAGGAAGTATTTACTGGCATTTTTGTGTTTGTTTTTGTTTTTTTTTTCAACAATAATTTCATCAATTTATTTTATTATTATTATAACTGCATGCGCATAACAAGTGGCAGCAGCGTTGTCCCCTGTAGCTTTGCGACTAAAGACTTAAGCAGCGCACCTGGTTGGCAATGCAAGCACGGTTTGTCGATGGCGAATGTAGCAGACTCACTCTACATAATAGTATTTTTCTGCAACAGTCTTCTTCTTTATACTTTCATTCATTAATTTGAGCTAAATCTCTTTTACAGCTCATATTTTCTCTCGAAATATACATTTCAATGACATTAATCGATAATTTTTTTCTTTGTAAATAACGCTTATTCGCCCTTTTTTGTTTATACAATTACTGCATAATCTAAGGCTGATGTGTTCTTTTCAAATAGATATATATATAAAAATAACCTTCAAAAATCCTATTTTTTTTAAATCAAAATTTTTTAGAGTTACATATATTTTTATGGTGCTTTCTGAATAATTGTAAAGGCCAGTAATGAACAAATAAATAAAATATAGAATACATACATATCAAATGAAAATAGAATTATTTTTGAATAGAGTTACCACCTAACGTGAAAGATAAAACTGAAATATGTAATCGCATAAAGGTACTCACAATTCATTTGTATTGTTTTGTTCCATATAATTATTTAAAGTAAATTTCAACTCACTTATGACCGACTGTCAACGGTGCTACTAAATGAGTCCAAGACCTGAAATATAACTACCATTCCACTTACTTAAAGTTATACTTAATACTGTACATATTTTACATAAAAAGTTCTGTAGTAACACCGCTCAAAATTCGGTTAATTTTTTCATATTCATATTGTGTGACATCAATAGTCTGCCTGGATTGGAATAGAAAAATCTCACTAATATTCTGTATAAAAAACCAAAAATCTGTTAAGTTTCTTCGGGGGCAAAAAATAGTAAGACTTAAAGTAGTCCCAGTTGGCCCCAATTCACTTATATCAACGTAAGAATAGCTTCAACACGTTTTCCCGCGAGCGGTCGTTTGAGTTTTCTGAGTAGCCAGATTGCCGATTTGAACAATATACTCCAAAGTTATATTAATGCTTCGGACAATAATTAATGCCTCATTGAGTGAGGGTAAAGAATAATCAAATAAAAAGTTTTCCATGCAAAGACGGGACTTTGATCAATCAATGTGCATGACAGCTAAACCATATATTGGTTCGATATTTACGATTCCGACAAACGAGCAGTTTTTTGAAAAGATAAAGCATGTACAAAATTTCAGATCAACATCTCAAGAACTGAAGGATTAGTTTGTGTATATATAAAAAGTAGTGGTTAAGTTGACCCTGTTGGTCAAACTGATCATTTATATATAAGTATACCTCAGACATTTCCTGCCGGGTGTTATAAATTTCGTGGCAAATTTAATATATCCTGTTCAGGGTATTAATATGTTGTTCAGAAATAAAACTTATTCATGATTTTCCCTTCGAAAACATCCTCAATTCGGGCTTAGGATCCATGAGATAAGTAATAAGAAAAAGTAGAAGCATCTGCGGTTTTTGCTCATCTGTGATTTCTTGTTTTTGTATTTTGTGTTTTGCTATATAACTATGTATATAAAAACGTGACATATCCTTTCCTAAGTTAATATGAAATACCAATATTTTTGTTAGTATGAATGGAAACGGCAAATGAAAAAAGTTGCATAATGCGCTAATACATTGAAATGACAAGCGTGACAATGTCATTAACACTCTTTCACCTAACTTCGCTGCGCAATCACATAAAATGGCGAAAATTACAAAAACACATCGATCAGTAGATCCACTAAATTGCAATATATATTGAAAATAGCACCGATATTTACCGTATTAATTTTATAATTATAAGTTGTCAGATTTCGCTAAAAAATTTTCAGTTTTCATTCAAATGAAAGAAGTTAAGTTTCTACATTGCAAGGTTTTTAAAATGAGTTTCAGATGGAATTATTAATGAAACCGCGATGATTCAGAAAGTCACAAAAATTTTCATGAGGAAGTTCGTGGGAGAATATAATAATAAGGGGGTGTTTTGGTAAAAATTTGAAAAAAAAAATTCCAGCAGCATTTTTATTAACCGAATCAGTTTGTTCAAATTACCTTTAAACATTATTTCTTCTATAGTCGGACACTGTATACATTACTATAAAGTAAAAGAATAGATATTGGGGTTATATTTGCAAAATGCTTTGAGATATTTTACTTACTTTTACTTTTTTCATTAAAAAAAACGCACTCATTTTTAACGAAATTCAAATTTTTTTGTATTTATTTCGAATACTGTTTCAACCAAATCAAGTCGTATGTTATGAATAGTACGTTTATTATTATTTCTTTAGCTTGAAGATAGTTTAGTTTTTTGCTTAAGATTAATGACTTCAAATTACTCACAAGAAATGGTCTAATAGTGTTAAATCACAACTTTTTGGAGGCAATGTCTCAATTTCTTGAAACAACCGAATCTCCAAACTTTTCTAGCATTAATTCGGTTGTTGCACGTGCTGGTTTTGGTATCAGATGTTGGCAAGATACACTACTTCCAATTGATCGATTTATACCACTCTCCATAGCCGGTAGCGGTGTTCCCAGCTTCATTTCAAAAGAAGTACGGACCAATGATTCCACCTGACCAAAAACCACACCAAACTGTCAATATAGGTGAATACAATGGTTGTACATGAATAAATTGTGGATCTTCTTCGTACCAGAATAGAGAGTTTTGTTTATCTACCGCAGCACTAAGACCCTCATGGGAGAAAATGATCGTTATCGTTGTCATGTTGTTCCAAGGTAAAATGAGCAAATTCACGACGTTTACAGTGGTTCATTGGCTTCAATTCTTAAGTGAGAAGAATTTTTATCAAAATCCGCCAGTTTGTGATTTGAGAGAGTCTCAATCCTGAGAACGCCTTGGAATCGACAAATCGCGGTCTTAAGTAACACTTGTCTGAACGGCAGCAATATATTCACTACTTTGAGCGGTTCTTTGTTTAATTGGCACTTGAACATTATGCAAAGAAAATGCACAATCGAAATTTCCAACAATTCGACGAATAGCGAGCACAAGTGGACGATTATTAGGATAAAATGGGAAAAGCATCTGAAAATTTTCAATTGAAAATTGATTATTGTGATAAAAAAATTGAATAATTTGTAAACGCTGTTTTTAAGTGTATTTTTCCATGATGAAATTGTAAACATTACTGAATAATATCATGAAAATAAAATTATAGCTCATGACATATTAAAAATGGCCAAAACGACACTTAGAAATCAAATCATCGGTAGTGCAAAACACGGTAAAAGTTAATGACTAAATCGCTTAAATTATTTCTAAGTAGTAATGTGCAATATCTACATAATATATAAATTCTACATAATGATTTAAATTCACTTAATTCAACAATTTTTGTTTCATTATATATTTAAAACTACGAAAAGAACTGAAGAAGATCTCAACTAGGAACAGATTGCCAATGCCGGCATATAATTATATATGTAGATTTCAAATACTTCGCAAATCAATAATTCCAAAGTTTTCAAAATTTCCATTTGAACCTTCATTTTAGAAATGTGGCCTCAGAACACTATTTATTACAGTCTTAAGTTTCCATTTCTACCAAAGAAAGCAATACAATACAAACATTAAGTTATAATTTTTATACCCTGATCAAATTTTTATCACCCTGAACAGATTATATTAAGAACATGTGTCCACTTGCAAATCAGGAAAAAACACATTTTTTTTTAATTTTTTATTTTGTTTTGAAGGGGCATTACGTTTTATAAATAGATAAAATAGTGTAAATGCATAGAATTTCAAATAGTGTAATGATCGTGTATCACACTTTAAAAAGTTTTAAATTCGCTTGATCGGTCTCCAAGTAGTACTAGTTAAAATTTTCTATTCGCTGAAATGCCGGGTTCCTAGAAAAAAAAAAAAACGTTTTTCTGAAAAAATTCACATTTCAGGGTCGAAATTATTATCATAAAACACACATATTGTTTTTGCTTCATTTGTAAACTTGTGAAACGTGAGGTTATGATATTTTGCATTTTAAGTGATGTGGTATTCTTTTCAATATTTTTTTTAATAATACAATAGTACTAAAATATATTTTTGAGTTATTACCATTTAAACATTAGCAAATCAAATATTACATAAAGAAACTTGCCCCAATTATGCCGATTATGCCATAGCACGATAGTGTGCATATGCGGGTCTGTATGTACATATGTATAATATATATAAATATTTGTCTATATTGAACTACACAAGAAAGTAACATTTTTCTATTTGCGATAAAATGATAAATCGGGCACCATTTATTAACAGCGTGAGGTTCAAGTGGATGCATGCAAATAAGCTGTGCATACATATAAACATATGTATATATATATATATATCACACTTTCACTATCAGCGAGTTGCCCACATGCAATTAGCACTTTTTGTGCTTCACTCTCCAATACTAAGTGCAGGCTTATGTAAAAACACACATACATATGCACACACATCCAGCTGATTGCAAAAACAATAAAACAACCGGCGTCATCGAATTACACGCGCTGCCGGTCGGCCACTGCCGCCACCGTATTTATGCCCATACTCGCCTATTTCGTAACTCTTCCGCAAAGCAATCATATCTCACTGGAAACTTGCCCATCCACTTGTATAATTTTTATTTCCAATTGCACATATGTGATGATTTATAAACGAGTGTTTTTGTTTTTCATTTTCCACTTTTTGTTGATGTCAAAAAAATGCATTTACTTTCATAGCAATAATATGCAACATTGGATTGTGGCAATGTGGAGTTGCACGCTCGTTAACAGCAGCCACAGGAGATGGTGACGTAAGCGACTTGCAATTGTCCAATTGTGGTGATAACTTAATCACTTTTCTTACATCGAGTTTGTTGCTTAAGTCTTTTGTAAGGAAAGTGGGCCAATTGTGGAAAATGCAGACTGTTTTGGCGACTTAGGTTAAGTTGCTTTTCAAGTGGAAGAAAACTAATACTTTTGCTAAACAAATTTGAAATAATTATTTCTTTGTAAATATAACGTTCTTAAAATATAATTAAAACTATAACAGTGGGAAATATCTTCCTTAATCGGTGAAATCGAAATTTTGCAAGTAATAATTTTGTACAAACTTTTAATTTATTAGCTATATTACGCAAAGGTCGCCTTCTTTCCTTAATTTTAGTAGTTTGTTTATAATTAAGGAATTCTTTTCTATGGATATTTTAACCCTCATTCAGTAAAAATTTCTAAATCTTTACAGCAGTTAAGAATTTGGATTTTACTTTTTAAGTTAAAACACGATGATTTAATATTCGAAATGCAAAAATAATAAAGCGATCCCAATTTATTAGAAAGAATTTATTATCGTGGTTTTTGAGGTATAGGGTTGCAGAGTTAAAACCTAAAATTTTTATTTTATTTTTTCGACATTAAACAAAATTTGAAATTGGCACTAACGATTGTTCGAGTGATCTCATACACTTCTAGTTGTTTTTTGGTTAATAAATGTTCGAATTGTAAATAAGATAACGGTTGGTTGGATACTATGCATTGTCTTCTTTCGTATATTTTTCCAACTGATGAACAAATAAATATTATTAACCTGGTGAATTACTTGATTGCATGTTTTTATATATTTGCAACCTGTTGCTACAGAGTATAATAGTTTTCTTCATCAAACGGCTGTAAATATCACCTAAAACTAACGAGATAGATATAGGGGTGTGTATATATGTATATACAAATGATCAGGATGACGAGAAAAGTTGAAAACCGGTTGACAGTCTGTCTGTCCGTCCGTCCGGGATAAAAATTTGCACAAATAATGCCTTTGAAGTATATCACGTTACGACCATAAATTTTCCAAATCCAACGAAAACTTTTCAAGTCCCTGGGAACGAATATGTGGACTTCAGAGCCTATAGTTAACTTTTTATCGAAAATATCGGTTAATGTGTTGAATCGGGTTAATGCTTTCCTTAGCCCCCATAAACCTAGTATAAAGATTTTCGAATTTCCAGGAGACTTATGTGTATGATATATTCGGTATCGGCCAAGATGTGAGTTATCTTAATAAAATTAAAAGAGCGAGTTTTACTAATAACGTTGTGCTTAAAATGAATAAAATCGGGTGAACTGAAGGTACTTCCCTGGCTTTAATCCTTCCCAGTTGCAAGAGTATAAAATGAACTTAGCTCTGTCTTACTTGGTTTATAATTTGTTTGTTCATATTTCAGAGAAACACAATAAAATAAATAAAAACAATAAATATTGTATACTTTTGTAGCCATTTCCAAAATAAAGCACTGACTTATTCTTGATTAGTACAAATGTCATTATGGTATGAACCAAGAAAACTGATAAAAAAAAATTCATAAGGTGGCGGCTACTCAAATATAGAAGTATATTTTTCTATACTTTTTTAACATTTATGTTTTTCAAATTGAAATTTTTTAGTTTCTACAATTACTGCCAAATTTCAAGTAAATCAACTGATGAAGTAAAACTTAGAATATCACGACGGTCGTTTCGAAAAATGTAGTTTCGAGAAAAACGCGTTTAAAGTTTAGATTAAACTGGCCGTATTGCCGCAACACTCAAACATTTATAATTTTGAAAATAATTTGAATTTTGAAAAATTATTTTTGGCGGATTATTTTGAATATGAACACTATCGAAATTTAAAAAAAAAACTAATTTTCCAATTCAAATCCCCTTAATGTCATGAAATACCATTACAATTATAATGTTATACATATGTACATTGCAGTGTTGGTGGAAAGGAAAAGTGAGATATTTCAAATGTCTGTAAGCAATTATGCTTATCAGGAATTTATAAACCACTTTTCAGGTGTCATAAAGTAATCTTAAATTAATGCATAATATCTCAAGAATATTGATTGGAGCGAAGTAGACGTAGTTATGGCTATTTTATACCAGCCTTATTAATGTTTTACATCAGATTTCAAGACTTTCCTTACAAGTCACGTTCTCAAAATCGGTCCCCTCATAACTTCGAAACTATTGCATCGATCCTTTTGGAATTCTGGACGCTATTTCCATACAGAATTTACGAGACAAGATCGAGATAAAAAATCATGTTTTTTCCCTTCAAAGTATTCCAAAAAAATCGAAATATGAAAAAATATAACTGAAATATTAATTAATTCATAAAAAAAGTTTTGAATGGTTTGAAATTAGTCAGTTCCACAATAATTTTTTATGCTTGCTCATAAAAGGCAATAACATTTCCATTAGTCTTTGATAAAAGTGGCAACCAATTTACATTTGAATCAATTAAAAGTCTATTTTTATTGCAAATCAGTAACACAAAACAGTAGTGGAAATTTACGCCAGCGAAACATAACCTCAAAACAAACCATGCAAAATTAAATGAACGCATAATTTATGAAGACCGAAGACCTTTTTGGCCATATGTATGTCAACATGAGTCAGCAATATTGGAAAAAATGCGATTTAAAATGGGTTAGCCAAGGGCTACAAGCAAGAAGAAGAGTGGGAAAAGAGGGTAAAGCAAAGCATATTCAAAGTCTGATTAATTTTGTAAACAAATTTACAAATAAAAGTGATGATGATACGCCAATAAATAGCGCAATAAAACTTGGCGGCTTGTGAGAGGAGAGGCAACATTCATGAACCACTGAATAAATGAGCAGTTTGCAAGAAAGTAAAATTAACAAAGAAACAATGAAAAAAAGGCAATTCAAAGTTAGAGCTCAATAAAGTGAAGTGGCCACAATGATTGAGTTGAATAGTCAATAATATGCTCATAGTTGCCATTTTTAATAACAGATATATATACTATACATTATGGTGTATTTGTAAGCATTTTGCCGGGCACGCTTCACAATTCGGCTGCTGTGCGGCAGACGTCAAGCAGCAGCTGGCAGCCACTTTATAATTGTAATCATTAGTTCACATGAAATTTGCTACGGTTTTGGAGCCACTGACATAAGCGAGGCTTTGGCCATCTTTATTGGCATTAACAAAAGCAAAATGATGCTCAGCAACCTTTTGGTTTTTCGAAATTTCCCGAGATGAGCTGATGATATCACATGTCTTGATGAAATGATGCTTGCTGAGCTTAAATAATATGGTTTCAAAATAGTTTTACGCAATAGTATTTCTCACACACAGTTATTTCTCCATGTTTTATGTTTTAAACTCACAAAAACAAAATCTAAAAAACATTTCTAGACAATTAGTTACCGTGAGGGGAAGAAAAAGAAAGAAGCTCGCCAGAGCAGAGAGATTAAATAATACACGCAAAACAAAGCAAAACAAAATACTCACAAAAAATAAAAATAAAATAAAAGGCAACAACATAACCTCAAATCGCGACATGCAACGAGCGACACATAGTGCCGATGTGATAAAGCGGCAAAGGTTGCAGGACAAAAGTCATTCCATGATTTTGAAAATTACTTGAATTTGGCCATAAAAAAACAGCGTCACGGTAAGGTAATACATGTAGAAAGCAACAACAACCACAACAACGACAACAGCGCGAAATATAGCACAATTGTTAGTGGCGGTGTGCCGTTGGTGGCTGTAACCCAAATTAAACGTAATTTCCCATACACTTACCTACATAAATAGGCAAATTAATAAATAGCTGCATATTTATAGCGCACACTGTAGTATTTCTAGCGGTTTGTTAACATTGTTGAACTCTTGCAGAGTGCGGCGCGTTCAACGCGGCACGCTTAGAGGCCACAAGCGGAAATTAATGGCGGCATTTGTTTTTGTTGTTTGGTGTGCGGCGCATTTTGTTGTTGGTGGTAATTTTAAGCGCCATAAATTAGCTGTATTTCATTGTAATTTTGCCAGAAAAAGATTACACAAAGAGGTGGTTAAATTACTTATTATTACATAAGTGGCGTGTATTATCGCAAATGATTTTTTTGTTGTGATTTTTATATGTTTTTATTTCATCTTCGACCATTGGAGGTGATACAATTATTGTGCTTGCTTATAAGCAGCGCGAGGGTGTTAATTTTTGACGGATTAAAGATTAATAAGTAGCGTAAGTAGCAAGCTTTGGCTTATTCGTTGCCACCTTGAGTGCGGGCGTTTGAGCTATTCATTGTTATGTAACATTGCAAGAAAGAGAATGATATTTAAATTACTGTTATCCCCTTATACACATATAAAGGGTGATCCATTTCGAGGTTTCTTTTTTTTTTTTAAACAAAAAACACAGAAACTTTAAATTTGATGGATTTGATTCTCCATATCCTTCGAAAGAACATTCTTTTGCACTTATTTTTTGAAGTTTATCTATTACAAGTGCTGGCTGCGGCTGCGTCTCGATTGCCATAGTCCAATTTTCGATGACTCATTCGACCATTTCAACTGGTAACTGACGAATGACATGCGTGTCCACATAGACTTTAGACTTTAAATATCTTCACAAGAAAAAAGTTTAACGGTGCGATATCACACGATCTTGGAGGCCAATCGATCGGCCTAAAACGTGAAATTATCTGCTCACCGAAGTGTTCTGTCAATAAATCTATTGGTGCCACGTGTGAGAAGTGGCGCTGTCTTGTTAAAACCAAAGGTTGCCGAGGTCAGGAGTTGGAATTTCAGGCACCAAATAGTCGGTTAAAACGGCGCCCCAAATGCGGTAACTTTGCTTTTTTATATAAACAATGTCGGATCATCTTAGAATTTATTAAATGCCCATAAACTGAAGCTATGCATTTTTAATTAATTTTTGCAAATTTTAATGAGTATTAGCCGATTTACGCTAACCTAGAGAATCAGAAATATTATGATCACCTGATTAAACACCAAACATCATATTACGATACAATATAAATAAATACTACTTTCTCTCTTGTTGATTGGAGATTAAAATATGTAATCTTAAGCCGACTTATGAAATGTTATCATTATATTTTTTGCAGTTTACACTCATTGCCGAAGTTTTTCACACTTCCTTTTCTTCACACGAAGCTACTCAATTGTCGATATCGGACCATTATAGCATATTGCGTTCAAAATCAAGACTTCTCTTGTTTAAAGCAAAAGTATAATATTGTCCTTGTAATAAACACTTTTTATTTGAAGAGATCTCTTCACGAAATTGGGCACAGATTATTGTTTAAGTCAACGGTAAAGTCTTGAAACAAATTAATTAGATCGTATGAATAGAGCATATAACTGACATACAAACTGTCCGAAGAAAATTAAGTTCTTGTGTGGAAACTTTTACATTTGTGAGGGATAATACTTTTTTCTTCTTTTTGCTCAGTTCACTATGTCAACGTCAATAACCTTAACTCATGATATCGTTTATAATCTTGATGCTAAAAGCGAAAGTGAAAATTCAATAATAATTTTTTTTGGAGATAGTTCTGCCCACACTAGTTAGATGAGAGGAATTGCATAAATCGCCATAATTCAAGCCTTCTATACTATGAGATTTTCTATATAAAAAAATAAATAGAGCATTTGCTAACATACTTTTAGTGTTTTCAGTTCAAATTTCCAAGTATTACAACTCTTTCCAGGAGTTTTTATGGTTCCGTAGCCGCTCAAACTATCCTAGATGTGAGAGCTTTTTAATGCTTATGAGCTGCTGAGTTGCTGTAGCAATGAAATATTTAATCATACTACTGTAAACAAAAAAATAGCAGGACTTTGTTCATATTTTTAAAATTCTTCATTTATTCTTCACAATCTATGTCGTCCCCTCGCACAATACACATTGGCCACAATACACATTTGCCAATTTTTTCCAAATTCTTGAAACAGTTGTTAAAGTCAATTTCCGGAATAGCCTTTATTGTCTAATGTTTTCAATTGACTCAAACGGTTTCCCCGGAGCTGTCGCTTGAGTTTGCTGAACATTCAGAGGTCACAACGAGCTAAACAGACAAATACGATGGTTTGGCGAAACCCTCACCAAGAATCAATACTGTCTGCGACGGTGCATTATTCTGGTGCGATAACCAAGTGCATAATTCCGGCCTCTTTTTACGAATAGCAACGCATAGCGCTCAAATGGTATTCCTTTAAGACTGTTTGGCCGGTCGGAAGAAATTCGAGTGCACTACACCTCAATAATCGAAGAAAACTTCCAACATAACCTTTATTTTCATTTTTTTCTTTGACGTGGCTTGTTCGGGTTCGGCTCACCTTTGTCACGATATTCGACCGATTGATCGTCGGTTTCCGGGTCGTAAGCATAGATCTTAGACTCATCGCCAATAATAATACATTTCATGATATCCTGGAAATAGGAAAGCATTGTATCACAGACGTTAACGCAACGCTGTTTTTTTCTTCAAAAAATTTAGTGGATTTTGAAAAGACAAATCGTGTTTTCACTTTTCTTATGCCCAAATGATCTTTAAAAATAGTTTTCACTGATACTTTCGATATTTCAACGTCTTTCAAGCACCAAATCCTTAATTTTATTGACGTGCTGATCATCAGTTGATGTTGATGGTCGTTTTGGAGGTGGTTTGTCGTCAACGCGTTTACGATCCTCTTTGAATAATTCGCACTAATCAAAAACAACTGCTCGCCACAAAAAATTATTACCGTAGGTCTTTTCCAACATTCTGAACGTTTCGGCACCAGAAATTTTCCACACACAAAATTTAATGGAACTTCTTTGTTGAATAATTTCATTCATCGTAAAAATCGCCAAATCCACTTTATGTACTTCAGAAAGACAATATACTAAACTTCTTCTTTATTCGCGTAGACACCTCTTACGCGTTTATAGCCTCATACTAAATACTAGTGATTATTTTGATATCAACCTAGAACAAAAAATATTTCGACGAATGCGTTTTTTTCGCAAAATTTTAATTAAGAGTCTTACTATTTTTTTGCGCACAGTAGTATATTTTACATTTTGTTTATGATCTGAAATTTTCGAATACGTTCATGCCAGCAGAGCGTATCGATTTTAAAATGTTCCATCCTGTTATTAAGAAAGAAAATATCTTGTATATACATCGGTGCATAGACGATAATCTGGTCGGAATATCAACGTTTTCACTTGCCTTCTTTAGTGAAAAGCCTTCATTTCTAAAAGTATTTTAATTTATATTATACATGGTATTCTTTTATACTTTTTTCCAAATGTTACTCTTCGGCAAGCTAACCAAACCGACTATTTGCTTTCTGAATTATTATCACTGTACAACATTCGGGGAAGATCCATATAGCAATAACATTATAATGACCTCTTATAGCATTGGTATGGTTTGAAATAGGCTGTACTGTGAACTTCGAAGGAAAATATTTCAATTTTGGAGTCTAACATTAAAAACGCAAAAATTACTTATTTACTTATGACTCAAACTCTCAGAAAATATGATTTTTTTGTACCTAGAAAAAGGCGTTTTTAATTGATGAAAGTTTTGCTCACGCTAAAGAGTTATATTTAATCATTTTGCACCAAAGCTACAATTGAACCATTACGAACGGAATAATATATTTCATTTATTTCCTTATATGTCTCATAAATATGTCTTTCATAAATAATTTGACTTATTTATTTTGTTAATATATTTTATTTACTATGTTGTATAACAATACCTTTCACAATGGACCTCCTAAAGGCCTAAGTGCGCCGTCAGACAGGCAGTCTACCTACGATAACAATACCTTTTAGCTGATCAACACGCAGTAATCGTTAATGTCCATATATTCGAATAGTAATTACCACATTTCAGCGCTAGTTTCTGGGAAGGCGGATTAAAGTGACCTTCGATTTTTACAATTTTTGTTTACCATATTTTTCACCAATTTTGTGACAAGCATATATTTCACCAATTATTAAACTCTTTTGTTGCTATTGTGTGAAATTATTACATTTTTTGCTTTGCATCAATCTTGTCGACCAGACACCCACAATTTCCCTTTTCTGCGAATCACAATTCCCATTTTGAGAAATTACATAACATCTCAATATAACAATACACAACAACACGCATGTAAACTTGAAAGTGCATATGTTTGTATGTGGTGTATACTGCGGTCAGCGCTCCTTCATTTCGTTATGCAAATTTTGAATGGTCTGCAGCCCAGCGGTTGATCACCAAAGACAGCCGGCGTGATCAACCGCGAAGTCCGCTTTCAGCATATTAACCGCATTTGCAGACAGCGATGCCAGACTATGACCTCTTTAGGTGATGGTCACGCTAATTTATGAATTTGACCTGAATTATATAGTAACCTACATCCTGCTTTTAAAAATTTTGGGTATTTATTTTTAAAGGCATAAGAAATTGACATTATTATATAGTTTTTCTATATACCGTATTCTCGCCACTACTTCCCTTTTTTACTATACTCTCAATTCACGCTCTCATATCGAATCTCTTCCACAGTTTTGTGCCCTTGGTACGCTCTCTCTACTCACACTTGTCGCCGGCAAGGCACTGATCGATCAACAGACCGCCGAATCGCAAGCGAACAGCGCTACTGTCGCTCAGCAACGCATCGGCTGGGATCACGATCCCCACGAGGTGCACGAACATCACTATCATGAGCATCATCACGATCCAGGCTTCTGGAAGAAGAAAGTGACGTGGAAGGAAGGTTGGAAAAAGATTTGGAAACCAGCAAAGAAACAAATTTGGAATCCATCATGGAAACAAATCTGGAAACCGATTTGGGTGCCAGTTAAGGTGCCCGCTTGGAAGGACATCAAAGTGCCGGCGTGGAAGCAAGTGTGGAAGCCCATATGGAAGGAGATAAAGGTGCCCGCATGGAAGGAGATACAAGTACCGGATTGGAAGAAGATTTGGAAGCCAGTATGGGTGCCAACGAAAGTGCCCGCATGGAAAGATATACAAGTGCCGGCGTGGAAGCAAATTTGGGTGCCCGTGTGGAAGGAAATACAAGTGCCAGCTTGGAAGGAAATACAAGTACCGGAATGGAAGCAATACTGGACGCCAGAGTGGATTAAGGTGGGTATACCTGGTGAGAAGTATTTAGGTAAGGATCCCGAAGGTTGGGAATACACCAGTCATGATTTATGGAAGAAGAAGTTGGTTTGGAAGTCACATTGGAAAAAGATTTGGAAGCCAGCGAAGAAACAAATTTGGGTACCAAGTAAAAAACTCGAATGGAAAGAGGAATGGAAGCAAATCTGGAAACCGGCGAAAAAACAAATATGGGTTGATGACAAGAAACTGGAATGGAAGGAAGCGTGGAAACAAATCTGGAAGCCAGCTAAGAAACTTATTTGGATTCCCGACAAAAAACTCGAATGGAAAGAATCTTGGGTGCAAATTTGGAAACCGGCGAAGAAACAAATTTGGGTCGAAGATAAAAAGCTCGAATGGAAGGAAGCATGGAAACAGATTTGGGTGCCTGGCTGGAAGGAAATTTGGGTGCCTGCATGGAAGAAAATCTGGCGACCAGTAATCATATCCGAATGGTTCCCCACACCCGATCATCATGATCACCACCATGAGCACGTAGAGCATGGTTGGGATCGCAAAGATGTCCAACCGCAGGGAAGTAACAAAGTGGTGTGGAAGCGCGATGACGAAGCGACACATCTCAAGCCTGTTGCCACTGTCGATTTTCAAACGGCAAAAGCAACTGAGGTGCGCACATCCGCCGCGGTGGGTACGAAACCTGTAGCTACTACAGCGACGGCGGCGCCAACGCCAGGTCAGGGCTTCAAGTTCCCCGGTGCGTAGATGATTGCGTTGAACGAAAATTTTGTTGTGTTTTGAATTGCACATCATTTAAGCATTTTTGTTGTACTTGTAAATATGTATTCCAGTCGTTAGTTTTAAGTCGCTTCACAAATCGTAATTTTATTTAAATTTATTTAGTTTTAATGCGCCCCTCTATCACCCGTTCCTTTCACCCTTCGATTTGTACCAATACATTTGAATTCTTTTCCATAACTTTTGTATTATTTTAATTTAATTACATATATGTACTTATACTCATGCCACGATTATGACAAGTAAATATAAATATTTAATTTATGTCTAAGTTGTTTCAGTTAACTTCATTTCATTAATTTTAAGTGAATTACAAATGAAGTTGTCATATAGAATTGAGTAAAATAATAAAAATTGTTGAGTATTTTTTATACCATAATAAATAAATAATGAAGATGTAGTTTCAATGTTTTTGAATTTTAGTAATTGTTAAACATTTTCTCTACAATCAGGTCTTCAAAGTGGTTTGGAGTTTTTTGGCGAGACTTACATTAGATTCAGCTCAAAACTTTCTTAGCCTGTCCAATATTATATTATAATTTATAAAGGGAGATCCACTTCGAGGTTTTCTACTCTTTTAAAGAAAAAACGCAAAAACTTCAAATTTAATAGGGAATATTTATTATCGTTCAAAAGAACATTCTTTGGCAATTATTTTTTGAAGATAATGTCTTTCACATGTTAACCGAGTCTATATCTCAAATGGTCCACTCAATGAGTACAGTTTTTTATGACTCGTTCGAGCATTTTGAAGAATGACACGTGTGATGTTTTGCTAAGACCTGACTGGAAGAGGGATTATCCGCATACAGGGTTTGTCCAGAAATTAATAGGACTGAGTCGATTTATAAAAAATTATTGAACCAATCGTAACAATTCTTTGAAAACTTTCAAAATAGGCTCCTCCTGCGTCGATGCAGCGCTGCCAGCGCGGTTTCCAAGCATTGAAGGCGTCACGGAAGGCATCCTCCGTAATAGCCTTGAGAGCCGAGATGCATTCTGCTTGGATTCCTTATGCCGTCATGTGTCACTCGGAAGATTCCTTCTCTGTCTCACGATTATACTCGAAGATCCATGACTCGTCACCTGTGATTGACGTTATTCAAAAATTGGGGTTACTTTCACATATGTTCAAATTTTCTTGGCACACTTTCACTCACCGCAATTTCTGGTCGTCAGTGAGCACACTCTTGTGCATGTTCAAGTCCTCCGTCACAATGTCATGAACCACAGATTTTAATAAATTTAACATCTGGGCAATTAAACGAATACTTAGTTGACGTTCTGAGTTCAAAATCTTTACTCACACGAGTCACATTGTCAATGTTTGTTTAAGTCGCAGGTCTCCCAGCACGGTCTTCATCAGCGACCTCTTCCCGGTTCTCTAAAAAGGCCTGATGCCAACGAAACACACCAGTTCTTGCTAAAGCAACATCTGGGTAAGCCTGCTTGATCATATCAAACGTCTCTGTCGCAGATTTACCGAGTTTCACAGAATTTAATCGCGTACGGCTTGCACCACTCACAGAAACACGTCGCTAGAAAATGTTTGACCTGCACGCTCGTTAGCTAAAAATGGCCGCTTTTAAATTAAGATCTCGATGTAAAATGCGCCAAATCAACTCTCCGGTCTTTTTTGTACTTTATCAGCTACGGCTGCTATATTTTCTTCTCTAAGTGTCTGGATGTGGTCTTTTCGGTCAGTACGCTGAGTAGACCAATTATGTTGACCATAAGTTGAGCAAAGCGCGCGAAACACACGACAGTTTGATACAACTCATGTGTGGTCTGACAAAAAAGTTTACTGAAAAAACTACCCCTACTTGGATCACCCATTATTTCAAGACTTTTTTGGCGAACACTCGAGAATACGGTGGATGGGCATGGCGACAGTGTCATGATTTTGTCATAGTTGAAGAATATTTTTTCCATCGCCAAAACAAACCGTTTCTTCTGCAGTTAGGTCGATTTAGAATCATAAGGAAACTCTTATAAAGTGAGAAAGTGTGAAATTTTTATAGTATCAAAAGCAGCACTTTTTCTTAATAAATAGAAATCTTTGCCCTAAGATACCCCACACACGATGCAAAATTCACCCGTCAGGAAATGTTTGGTGTTTTACTTGGAAAGTGTAATGTAATTTAGATTTGGACTCTTCTTCCTTCGAAAGTTGACCTCTTAGACTTTGAAAGTAGGCAGCAATTTAGTATGTCAATAAAGGCAAAATCGTCTAACACACAGAAGTCTTACATAGGTACTACTTAAGTACAATTGGGGCGGGTTTGACGATTGAGTTTCACAGTTCTGTAGAGACCAACTTAAAAACTAAACTCTTCAAAAACTGTTCTTCGAAACTCTATTTCTTTTCGAATAATAGGAAATTATCCATCTGGTTTTATGTTCTATTAATGGTAGCGCTATTTGCAAGTTAGATGTTATTGAAGAAGATCGAAAGAAAGTTCAGCCCCATGACAATCGGTGTTATGTTTCTTTGGACTGCCAACTAGGCAGCATTCCAATGTTTATTTGGCGACTTTTTTCTGCCGTTGCAATAAGAACAACGACAAGCATCTTCAGTTGAAGATATCGAGAAATCGGTTATTAAAATCAAATGTTATTTAGGTTTCTGTATTACGTGATTAAAAATTTAACACTAGAGGACTAAAATAAGTTAAATAAATAAACCTGAGAACTAGTATATACATACATACATACTTATATACCATATAATATTTAATTTTTGAACCACCTTTGGTATACAAGTTAAGTCGGTGACTTCCCCGCGCTAGTCAACGTTTACTTCCCGTACACGGGTGCGTTTTACACCTTTCTTCCAGCCACGACTGCCGCTGCTATAACTAGAACCGTAACTACCGCTGCTCCCGCTACCCCAACTACTGTAACTTTTTCCCGTACGCAGCCCACTGCTGCTGCTGGATGTGCTCGAAGAGTCGTCAACGTAGCTGCTACTGCTCTTCCAACCACTATTGGTGCTGTCGCTCACACCATCCTTGCGCACCTCCCACCCTGGTGGCACTTTCGGCAGTGGCACCCATTCATTTTGCACTACCGGAGTCCAGACCTTCTTCCAGATGGGCACGTAGATTGCTTTCGGTCGCCAATATTTCACCCAGCGTGATTTCCAATCGACATTACGTTTCCAGAAACCATCTGCTGCGGGATCAGTGCTCGTGCTGTGTTGTACACTAATGTGGGGAGTAATGGTGAAAACAAGGAAGAGTTAGTGTAAATGTTTGCCTACTTTTAGGCGTTTTTCATTTCATTACTTACACTGTCGTCTGTGAAGAGGAATGTGCAGTACAAGGTGTGCCAAGAAGTGCAATGATGAAGAAAGCTGTACCCAGGCCGATGTATGCAGCTAACTGTATTAATTTTAGTTAACATAGAAATAGGAATATTAAAAGATGAATTTACTTGGCAACATTAGAAGAAGCATTATTATTAGAATTGAGCCTATGCCATATGCTATTCGTAGTTCAGATCAAAAGTAATTAAATTAAAACGAGAAAAAAATTAATTTCGCTTGCACCGATGCTAGGATACCCTTCACAGATTGGGATGTAGAGCAGCCTTGCCTCCGCTCTGTGCTTCCTGGGTAACGCTAAATGACCTTCGGACTCCACGGCCTTTTACACTCTTACGGATATTTTGCCCGTATCAATACTCTATTAGCTGAATTGAACCCTGGACTGGTTCTGTCACCTAATTGTGCAGGGCTGACACCATGCACAAATTACTGATGGGCTAATACCGAGGCTGCCTCCGCCTCGTTAAAACCCTGGCAGGCCTCGGAGTACGTTCTCCACCCGCCCTCAATAAGTTGGTCTGGTCGACGACCAGCTCCTGTACGGCGGCCAGATCCTTTTCTTTTAGAGTAGAACTACTTGTCTTGACCAAAGCTCATCTAGCCGCAATTGTATGAGTTCTTACTGGACAGTGCCCAATAGGCATCTATGCGGTAAAGCTAAAAAGGAAGGAAGGCACTTTATTCTCCATTGTCCAGCCTTTACACGATTAAGGCTGAAAAATCTCGGTGGTTTTACCTTCGGCAAAGCAGAGGACGTAGCGTCTCAACAAATTTGTGGTAGGCTAGAAACGCTTCGTCGACCTCTTAATCCAACCCTACTTAGCTCTTCAAATTTTTATAGCATAGAAGGGTATGAAAAGATATTTATCTAGAATCTTTTATCATTTATGAAATTAAAAAGTTTCTTCGAAACGACTTGAATTCGACCGACCGAATGCTAAATGAATGATAGAGACAAGATTGGGTTCATACAAGAGAAAAAACTGCCAACATTTTATAGTAATTCTGTGGAGACTACTTCAAAAATAAAACATCTTTTTCTATAATTTTTGGTATAAACTTTTCAAAACATTAAGATTTTTATATAATACATACATATTTTTATATAACATTCATGATCAACATTGGGAAATCGATGCATTGCCTATACGACGATCATCAAAATGAAAACCCGAATGAACGAGCTACCTGTGTGCGAAACTGTAAAAGTCATGTGCAAAACGGTAGATCGGACGTACACAAAATTTCTATTGGCACTCAATAGAAGAGACTGGAGGAACATGATGGGAATACAGAATGAGGCTAACAGCTCAAGAAGACTACAGGAAATGTCTAGAGCAAAGTACCAGGGAAATAATGGAGCATCTATTGTGCACTTGTTCCGCATTCGCATGACTACGCTGTACGCATCTGAGGTCTCCACAGTATGATACATTGGAGGAAGTATAGATAGTGAGAGCTTGTTAAAATTCGCCTCAAGCTCCAGGATCCAAAAGGATGACCACTCCGCATGGACCTAGTAACTGAACTCCATTTGGTATCGCAAAGGACCAGATCTGGTTTATGCGTGGCTCATTGGCCTACCAGACCTAACCCAACCTATATAACAGATACTATGAACAAGTTTTCTGTAGTTACAATCAGGGATGAAGAACATTGAGTATTACAGTATTATAAGGGAATTCTTCTATATAAGGAAAAATCGAACGTTTATAAATTTCTTTGTTTAATATACCGCTCGCTTTTACGTTTAGAAGACCAAACGCGGTAGTAGAGTTGTTTGCGGGCATTTCGCGAAAAATCGTACCCGGAAAGATTATGTAATATCAATCGTAGGCAAATTTGTTTTGTATTTGTAAAGGTTTGACAAGCAATATCCCATTTATTTCAAAAAAACTACTCGATGGAAACTTAAACGTTTTGAAAGCCTTCACTCGACAATATATATTATCACTTATAACCTTGAATATATTCTCGTACTCAACTATGAGCCTTATTCACTTGCTATATATGTATATATGTATATATTTGGTTGAGCCCACAAATATATTATTTTTTAATTATTGACATTTGATGGGAACTCACTTTCAAATCCATTCTCAATTATTTTACTTATGTATAATCCCGCTTCCTCTGGTTTTTGTGCAACAGTATACTTTTTTTATAAACAATACAATGAATTGACCTGCACACCACACACTTTAAAGTCTCATTTGATTATAAAACGCCGGCGCTTTCTTTTGTCGCATTAAATACCACTTCCGATTTTTGTCGGTAAAGGAAATATGCACACATTCGTACTTACATACATACACATAACTATTTACAGTTGATTCGATGCATTTAAATTCGCAGATGCATTGAAAAGTGGTCAAAAATTCGTCAATTTGCATTATTACGTCGCTTCATGAACGTTTCCCACGCGTTTGACGATATGTTTATGTCCCCCTTGAGGGCGTCTAGATATCACCATACTTGCCCATTTGCGCGTGCGCTCTTGTTTATTGCCAGTTTTTTTAACGCCGTTTCTTTTTTCTCTATTTTGGTCGGAAACAAACTCAATAAAAAGTCTTGTATGGAACTTATTGAGCTACGCGCCATAATTAAGAATTCGATGCATGCAACTGGTGGAGCGACACTTACAATTAGATCTACATATCTACATACGGTGTATATGTTTATTTTCAGACTGATACCTGCTGTAACAGAATCAATAATATTTGGTTTTGATATAGTTTACATACATTTTACTGTAGTCAAGCAGACTTGATAGATTTTTTGGACCGTGGAGAACCCAGTACAATAATATTTAAATAATAGTCTCGAATACTCTGCTCCTTTTTCTTATTCTTACAGGGTAATTAAAGAAAAATCACTTTAGTATCTCTGCCGATGGTTTTTTGTGGACCAGATCTCAAACTCAGAGGGAAGCGCGACGCATTTGCAGACAGAAAAAGAAAGAGGCTTAAATGCGTAGAGCTTACAGAAAGGTTTCAAGACGGAGCATACTCTTGGCAGAACCCCCAAAGGGTGAGTCTAGTCACCGATA